>NC_031475.1:406784-760534 GCF_000006565.2 Toxoplasma gondii ME49 | reverse complement strand
GGCCGCAAGCGAGAATCAACCAGGAGTCAGCCTGAGAAAAAACGCCGCAAAAAGGTGAAACAGGACAGAAGCGCTGACGCCTCGAGCTGAAGGAAAAGTGAACAAGCGAAAGGAGTCGCAACACTTCAGTTGAAAGCAAAACACCAAGGAACGCGACAAGAAGAAAGCAGACTGGACGCAGCTGCGCGCCTCTCGGCCTCTGCGCGCGAGAGAGTAGAAAGTCGAAGAGAAACACAGAAGCCAAGCGTCAAAGGGAAGAGAACCGAAGAAGAGAAACAACCGGAGAAAAACGAGAAAGAAGAGAGCGACACAAAGAACCAGACACAAGAGAAGAGAAGGCAAGACACCGAGGAAGATGGAGAACTCCTTCACAGCAGAGGAGTCGGACGGTGCGATTCGCTGTCGCAGCTCTTACGTCTTGATCATCTTCTTCAATGCAGGAGGAAACGAGGAGAACTGCGGCATCTGCTTCTTGGACGTCGATGAGAACGCGCGCCAAGTTGACGCGCAACTCTCTGCAGCTCACATCCTCTTCCTCCTCAGAAGAAGAAGCTGGAGAAGAAGATGGAAGGAGACGAAGAAGCTCCTCGCGTCTCTGCAGCTGGGTGTGGATGAGATGAGCTGCGCGCAGGGCCGCCGCTCGGGCACCATCGATGTCGCCTAAAGACAGCGTTCAAAAAACAAAGCGCTTGATGTTTTCGAACAAAAGCGCGAACGACACAAGGGGAAGAACCCACTACAAGCCTCGATCGACGTCGCCGAGCGAACAGACACAAACCATACGCTGACGAGAATTCTCAGGTGCTTGTCTCCTCTTTTCTCATCTTCTTCGTGAGCGTCCTCATCTCCTCATCTCTTCGTCTCTTCCTCTCGCCTTCCGCTTTTTCCTTGCTTTTTTCTCCATGCGCTTCTCCTCCCGCAGGTTCTTTCTCCCCCGCGCGTCCTCGCTCGCTCTTCCGTTTCCTGCGCTTTTCACCTGTGGTTTTGAGGAAGGAGGCTTGTAGGTGGAGCGCGTCCGGGAGACCTGCGCCGTGTGCCTCCGCGAGGCCGAGCGCGCCTTCGACTTGCGCCTTGCATGCGTCCTCAGCTTCTTCCGCGTCGCACAGATCCGTCATGAACAACTCACCCATGCTGCATTTCGCGTCGACCAGCTGCCGGACGACGCGTCGCCGCTCTTCTTTCAACAAACGCACCGCGGCGGCCGTCGCTCCTTGGCCTGAAGAGCGCATACGCCGTCAAAGCAACAGACGCGGACGCATGCAGCCAGAAGGCAGGCAGCCGTCCGAACACTCAGAAAGGAACCAACGAAACTATATAAAACATACAAACACACATATATTTACGCATATTTATACATATACATATATATATATATTTATATACATATATATATTTATATGTACATTGTGAATAAAACACTATAGCTCCACATGCACACATATATGTATTTTTGGAAACACTATATATATATATATATATATACTTTTAGATATAGTGGGACTTGATGAAACATACACTAACATAAACACACAGATATATATACATATATATATATATATATATATATATATATATACGGTTGCATGACATCCTCGTACCTACACAGAAGATTGTATATACGTATACCTATAGACGGACATAAGCAAACATATATGTATAAATATATATATATATATATATATCGGCATATCCGTCTAGTTTATATGACCTACGGTACCTGATCCTCCGTATCTCATGTGAGAGTTTTTCTCTTCGCTATCTCTTTGTTTGCGAATATCTACGGTCGAGGAAGGATCCTGCGTTTTTTTGAGAGGTCTTTGTTTTCAGTTGATGTTTCTCTGCCTTCTTCGCGTTTTCCTTCTTCGGCTTTTCTTTCTGACCTGAGTGACATGCCTGCTTGTCTCGAACTTCTGCGTCGGCGATGGACGCGTTGAGACTCTGCAAGGCAGTCTCGAGGAGTGTGACGGCGCGTCGAAACAGTTCGAGGCTCTCCCGACCTTCTTCGATTTGCGCGAGATAGAAAAACTTCTCTGGATTCCGGTCCGGCTGAAACAGAGAGAAACTCGGAGCACAGGACAAACGAGGTGAAGAAGAATACCCTATCCTTCTGTCCGTAGAAGCGCTTCTTTCCATTATGGTCAAGAGCGAAAACCAACGAGAAAGACAAAGAAGCATGCGATTTTACTCCTCGTGAACGCGACCTTCTTCTTTGAATTTCGATCGGGCGCAGCAGAGAAGGAGAGACATACAAACACACAAACACTGTGGAAGTTCTCGGTGGTTCAGAGCTGCATCAAATAGGTCGTCGCGACGTAGAGATCGCCTTCTGTATCGATGCGTTTCAGCGTTTTCTCCTTCGCCTCTTTGCGAAAGAGAGAGAGAGAGACGAACTACCGAGCTCACTTTTCTCTCTCTTCTCTCTCTTTCCTTTCTCTCTCCCTCTACCGTTGCTGTCTCATTTCTCCCCTTTCTTCCTTTTCGTCACCTCTCTCTCTCCCCGTGTTCTTGCATTCGCTGTCTTGTTGTTTTCTCTTGTTTTGTCCACACGATGCGTACCTCGACTTCTATCGCGCGCTGGAGAAGCTGCTTCGCCTCCTCGAGCTGGCCTTCCTCGGAGAGCATCTCTGCGGTGCGGACGAGGAGCGAGACGTCGCTGGGGTGCACAGACACTCCGCGTTTGAGGAACTTGAGGGCCAGGGCAAAGTCAGGTGGAAACGCGTTGAGAAGACTCTCGGCTTTCTGCAGGAAGAAGGACGGCGGGAGCGAAGAGCTGTCTGCAGACGAAGCCTCGGACGCGCCTGCCTTCTGGAGCTCTGCAGCGGCGGCCGAGCGCGCCGAGAGAGCTGCCTGTGGAGTGAGAGTCTGCCGCTTGCTCTGCTTCTTCTTCTTCATCGTGAGCCAAGGAGGCCGGATGCACTGAGTCGACGCGCGCGCGGGAGATAGTGAGAAGAAACGCGAATTCAAGAAGTCCGGGCAGGCGACGAACAGACCAGAGGGACTACGTCACCTCTGAGGAAGGAAAGGCGGCAACAGAGCGTCAGCAGGGAGAACAAGACAGAGAACGAGACAGACGACGCAACAGAGGACGGCCGAGAAGAACAAGAAAAAGAGAGAAAGCAGAAGGGGGAGAGTACGAGAGAGAAGAGAATAAGAGAAGAGAGATACAAGACTTGAGGGAAGAAGGGATGACGGCGAGGATTCCAAAGAAGGACAAATAAGGTTTAAGAAGCAACAAGGAGGAAGCGCAGACATGCGAAGGTTCTTTCCTCCCTGTCTGCGTTTTTTGACCGTAGCGCATGCGGACAAAAATACGTCACGGAAAAGGCTCCTGTGCGTCCTCCCCCTTGTCTGAGGAAGAATGCGAAGAAACCTCAAGAATGCGAGGAAACCTCAAGAGATGGAAAGGGAAAAATAAAGTTGAGCAGCTCTGCAGGAGAGAGGGCCGCCCTGCCCCCGCGAGGAGGCCGTGACAGAGAGGTTCAGAGAGAATGACTCAGGAGAGAGGAAAAAACGACAAAAAATGAAAGCAAAAAAAGAAAGAGAAGAGAGCAGTGCGTAGGTTTGTAGACGCTTTTTCGGTGTCGGAAAATGTCCGAGTCTCCCGCAAAATCGCACTCTCTCGGGTGCATGCACAGGAAGAGCTAAAAACAAGCGAAGAGCGCGAGTGGTGTAAGGCGTCGTCTCTCTGTTGCCTGTCTCGTCTACAACGGTCAAGACAACGGACTTGCTTTGTCTTTGCCGCGTCAAGAAAAAACATTTGTCTCTGAAGAGAAACGCCCTCCATCGAGCATTGTTCGTCCCCGTCCGCTTCTTGCTTTCAGACGCTTTTCCGTTTTTTCAATTCCTGGCGTCACACGCTGTCTCCAGGACCTTGCTGGCTGGCGTCGCGTTTCCAGTGGTTCTCCTTCTTGGGTGTCGACTTTAAAGAACATTCCAGAATTTTTAGACAGCGCGCGCGTTTTCTCGCAGTTCTCTTCAGCACAAACAAGTCGAAGGCGTCACACCTGCCTGCCGCAGTTGCAGTCGCAGTGCTCAGAAGGTCTTCTCCTCTCCCCCCGCTCTAAAAAGTTACAGGTCGATGGTGAAGTCGCGAGTCAAGAAGACCTTGGCTCGAATTGAAAACGGTTTATGTTCAAGACTCGACGAAGCACCACGCTCTGTAAGTTCTGCATGCAGTTGTCAAACTCGGCCGCGCATGCCGGCGCGAAACTTCTCGTTGCTCTCACCTGCTTTTCGCGGGCACCACAGAGTCCACGGAATGTGCAGCGAGTTTGAAGACAAAGGCTTGGGGCTCTCGACTCGATTTTTCTCTTTCCGACTTTTCTCTCTCGCGAAAAATCTCAAGGACGACAGCCGGAGAGGCAGCGACTCAGGTGCAGGGGAACCGACGCACCTGCGCCGGGGGGGGAGGTCCAGCCAGCAGGTATGTCCTCGTCAGGAGAGACCTTCCATCTTCTTCGTCCTCACTTCTCTGTCTCTCTTCTTCGTCGCTTCTTCGTCTCTTCTTTGTCTCTTCTTTGTCTGTGCTTCACCCTCCACTTCGCGGCGGCGTTTCCGGCGACAGCTTCTTCGTCTGCACCTCCGTTTTCGTAGAAGCGTCTTGGGGCGTGGTGGACGAAGAAGGACCGCAGGAGAAGAAGCTGCCCGCGGCTTCTTTTCCTGCGGCGAAACAGTGACGCTCCGCTTTCTCTCCTGCATGCGAAGGAGCTTCCATCCGTTTCCAGCCTCCTGAGGAGGACGGCCGAAGAACGAGAGAAAGAGACTTCCGGAAAGAGAGGTGGAAGAGAACGCGAAGGGGAGGAACGGAGTCAGGAAGGAGAGGGGAACAGAGACGAGAAGAGGCGATGCAAGAGGCAGGAGGAAGGCAGGAGACGAAGAGAGGCATAACGAAGAAGAGCAGACAAAAAAACGGAGAAAAGAGAGTACAAAAGACCCTGTCAACTTTCTCGTGGAGTTCATGACACCATCCTATCTTTCCGAGAGAATCCGGTCGCTTCTTCTGCGCCTCTCAGCTCCGGAAGTTCCCCCTCTTGGCTGCTGCTCCAGAGAAACCAACAGACACCCCTGAATTCTCTTTACGAGCAACGAGAATCTCTTGTCCGCTTGGCTTCGTTCACCCTCGTTTCTCTCCCTCTCCGCACAATGCCGGAAATCGCGGAAAGGCGCCGCACCACCTGTCGCGACGCGACTTTGTTGTCTCTTGACTCCTCGCTTTCTCCTTCTTCTGCTTCTCTTCGTTCCTCGCCTCTCGTCTGCCCTGCGGCTTGTGCTTTCGCTTCTGCGTCGCCGAGGAAGCGCGGCGACCCACAGGAAACACCGCAGCAGTCCTCGCGTCCCCTACGCGTTCCGCGCGCGGAGAACAGGGTGGCGGCGGCTCTCGTCTGCCGCGTTTTTCTTGTGCTGCTCCTGCCGCATTTCCTCGTCGTGCATGCGGAGAAGTCGAGCGCCTCCACAGCCGCCAGCCCCGCAGATGCGCTCGACGACAAACCGTGAGCACAGATCCACCTTCTTTGGCAGATAAATAACTCCAGTGCCAGCCTTTTTTGGAGAAGAGAAAAGCAAGTGAACTTGCAGCCTCGAACGGCGAGCGAAAAGAGACTGCAAAGACTCGCCTTCAGAGTTGCTCCTCTGCTCCAAATATTATCCACTTCCAGATGCGCGCCGCAACTCCACGCAACCGCCGTGGTTGACCTGAAGGCGATCCGCTGCTCTCTTGTGTCTTTCTCGCGCACCGAGAAAAAAAGCTCATGCTGAGAACCAGCCCCGCTCGGGAGCAGGACGCGCGCTGGCCGAGGCAACGGCGTCGCCGCTGGATCTGCTCGTCTCTCGAGCGCCGTGGAGAAATCCAGTTCTGCATGTCTAGTCTGTGTCTGTTGCTACGCATGGTCGTTTCGACCTCTCCTTCATCGACGGTCCTCTGTCCAGTCTGTCTCGCTTCGAGAGCCTTTTTTGTGCGTCTGCAGTGGAGTCGCGCAGACGCCCCCGTCTTCTTCCTGCAGACGAAGAAGAGAGCAGCTTGTTGAACCGCCTTTGTAAATGCAGTGCATGGAGTTGGATGAATTGCATTTCCTTCTGTATGTTGAAAAGCAAATGGCGAACCGTTCGTGAGCCGCGTCGTTGCGGGGTGTGGCGGCTTCCCCCAAGTCCGCAAACGGAGTGGAGATGCCTCGGTGTTCCGCGAGTCTTTCAGACCAAGGACGTCTGCGAGGTTTTCTTCTTTGCCGAGATGAATCTCTCCTTGTCTCTGTTTTTTCCTTCGTTTCAGCGCGCCACAGTCTCCACCCGTTGTGCGCTGGAGACAAACGCCTTCCGAGCTTTTCATTACCGTCGCGGGTGCCTTCAAATGGCCAAGGGTGCGGTTCAGAAGCAAGTAGGTCTGGAGCCTTTTTGTTCTGCGCTTCGCTTCGCTTCGAACGCCAGCGCATCTCTCAGAAACGTAAAACGAAAACGATAGGAACGACAAGATAAAGAACCGGCGTCGAGTCCCGAACACCAGCAGGTCCTTGATCTACGTTGTGTTCTCTCTTCTCTCTTGTTCGCCGTGACCTCCTGTCTCTTGATCTCCTTCTTGTTTCCTTGGCTGTCTGTCTCGCTTCGTCCTGTTTCCCGTCGTCTTGCTCTCTCTCTCTCGGTCTCCTCTTTTCTTTCCGGTCTCCTTTGTCTTCTCGTGGTCTCCGCGTTCGCTTGTTCTGCCCTTCCGCGTCCTGTGCAGTTGCGGCTTCAGAGCCTGGGCCGCGCTTGATTTCCTACGCCGCGCGTTTCGCTTGCGCTGCTCCTGCGCACTGCAGGGGTCTCCACGTTGAAGGTATAGGGAGCGTCGAAGGCGGCGAGAAGAAGAAGTATTTGTTGGACCTGGCGTTGCTGCGCGAGATCGATCCCACGGTGAGAGGCCTCAGTCAGAGTGTTGCTGCGTTGATGCAGAGAGGAACTTGCGCAGCTTTTCTAGCTCGGTGGAGAAAGGCTCTACCTCGAAATGCATGGAGACGCCTTTCTCAGCTGGCAGACGGACTCTCTCCCTCTCGTATCTGTATGCCCCTCCCCCGTGGTGGCGTCCACTGTGTTTCTCTCTTTTGTGCATGCGCCTGCCTCGCGTTCTTGTCAAGAGTTGCCCTGCATCCAAACGACTGAGACTCCTGCGTCTCGGATCCGCTTGCCGCTGCCCACAGAAGAGCTCCTTCACCGTGAAGAGCCGTGGAATCGAGATTCGCCTGGAGAAGAAGAAACAGGTACGAACCGTTCGCTAGGCCGAGAGAGTCGGACGGAGAAAATGATCTTCGGTGTCCTCTGTTCTGGCGTCGACGTCTCCTCTTACTCGGTCGAAAGTGCAGTGCATGCGCTGAAACGTTGAACATGACGTCCGCCTTGCTCTCCCCCTCGTCCGTCAGTCGTTTCGTCTCTCTTTCTTGTAGCATCGCCTCACGTCTCTCTCTCCCTTTTCTGGCCATCCTCCCTGGATTCGTCTGTCGGTCGTCGGCTTCTCTTCTCTCTCTCGTCCTCTCTCTGTCTCGGTTTCGTCTTCACTTTCGAATCCCCGCTCGCGCGTCTTCTTCCGCGCTACGCAGGAACCGTGCTGGCGAAGCTTGGGTCCTCTTTTCTCGCCGCCGCCTCCATTTCTGAAGAGAGAGTTTGTCGACAGAGACAGCGAACTGTGAGTTCGGAGTCCAGGCGAAGGCCCCGCTCGCTGGAAGGGAAGGCGACAGAGACGGTCCTTCTGGAGTTTCTGTTCTCGTTCACAGAAAGCAAATTCAGAATTGGAACAGCGCTAAATCTCTGGACATGAGAGACGTGGATGCGTCTTCCTGAAAAGCACTGTAAAGCACTGTATCTCCACTCTCTCTGTCTGCCTTTCTTCGCCTTCCCCTTCTGCCCTCTCTTCACCCGCGTTCCCCTCTGTCTCTTTCGTTTCGAACTCCTCTCGCCTCCTGGCGTCCTCTTGTCATATTGCCGTCGTTTGTCTCTCCTTCTCTGCTTTTTCTTCTTCCTTCTTTCTCTTCTCTCGCTCCTTCCCCGTCTCCGCCTCTTCGCTTTTAACTGTTTTTTCTTTGGCTGCATGCGTTGGCAGGTGCTACATGGCCAGAATTGTGTGGCGAGGCAAATTCTTGTAAGTCCCGGCGATAAACGTGACTGCCACAAAGAAGCTGTCCCCATCAAATTTAAAGTTTCGCGCTGCTCAGAAGAAGCAGAGCAATTCTAAAGAGGCTTGCCGCTCGCGACTCTCTTTCGTTGCACAGGCATCTGCATACACACATATATATATATATATATATATATATATATATGTAGATATATGTAGATATATTTACATGTGTATATCTCATCCTAGTCATTCCCCCGGATGTCTCGATATGTATTTCTGCCTATCTACATCGACCTCTATCCAAATCGCTCCATCGATGCCTCTTTAACTTTGTAGGTGTGTCAGTCTGTAGCGGTTTATGTCTGTTTATCTATATCTCTCTGCCTTGCGTATCGATCAGTCCATATTCATGTATGTGTATATGTATATATATATATATGTATATATATCTGTATATAGATGCATGCTGCATATACAGTGTATATCTGTATGTCAATATAAATATATATGTGTATGTACATATTTATTTGTTTACTTCGAATGAGGTTGCTGGAAAGGTTCGGTGGCCTTGTGAATTTTGAGATTTCGGCGCGGGCGTTTGCGCGTCGCGTTCTGTGTCGCGTTCTGTCGCGTTTGCCTCTGTGGCGACGAGAACATGCTCACTTCGTCTCGTTCTTTTTCTCCGCAGCTGGGAACGAAAATTCGCAGACAAAGACAATACTCCAGGAGAACAGTTTTTCGAGGACCACCGGCCCACGGGTGTCCACCCCGACGTAGGCAGCCGCGCATGCATCTAGCCTGTGTATGGTGCTGGACGCAAACGATAAGCTTCTCGAAACATGCGTTTTTGTGTTTCCATGCTGGCCTCGACAGTCGGGAAGAACTGCACCCTAACAGCCGCATGTGGGGACGAATCTGGATAAATGCGTGTATCGACAATAGGAAAAAGGAATGCGTAGACGTACATATAGATGTATCTCCATATCTCCGTGTTTGTATCTAAATAGTTGAAAAGGAATATGGTACAGCAAACATATATATGCACATGTGCGGCCGTTATACACTAGATTCCGCGAGCAGGAATCGTCGTTTAGAGACAGATTTGTGTACGTTCGTCTTCCGGCGAATTCCTTTGCATGGGAGTGAGTCGACAGCGGGAGAGGAGAAGGCAAGCAGGCCTAGTGTCTACGGAGAGACATGTGATCAAAACGTTGTTTGCGTTGCGTTTCAGCTTTGGAACAAGATTATTCGCGACCTCCGGAGACGCGCTGTCGATCCGTCGCATGCGCGTGAGGACGCGAGCCTCCAGGCAGAGATCGCTGCCGCGAGAAAAATCTAAAAAGAGAGTGTTCTAGGTCTCAGAGGAAGTCATGTAACTGCACAAGGTTCCTTTGTTAATCTTTCTCACGGTCTAGACTGCTTTCCTTTGATGGAGGAACCGTCTTCGTCTGCAGATGCAGAGGACCACAGGGAGCGCCTTCCAGAGACGCTGCTTGCCTCGTTTTTGCGTTTTTTGACGCTACAACGCTTCTCTTTGGTTAGAAACGACGTCTGAGGCGCCGCCTCGACGTTACTTTTATCTCTAGTTCTTTTTTCTGCATGCTCGTCGAGCCTTCCTCCGGGAAGCGAAAAGCAACCAGCCAGCCAGGGAGCTGGCGCTGAAGTGACCCCAGGAGGGGACCACCACGGGCAGGAGTTGTTTTTCCGGTCAACTTTGGCAGGAGAGGAGAGCGGTGGGGGACTTTCATGCAAACACAATTTTGGACGATGGATTTACCTAACAGCTTTTGAATGTGAAGGAGTTGCTGTCTAACACTGGAGCTCTTCAAGATGCACGGAAATCTGCATCTGTCATGGAGAGATGCTTAACACTACACTCTAGGGAAATTGGGGACTCAGAGGAAATGTAGGTAGAATCACAGCAATTTGTGATTGTAAATGACATCTATGGCCATTCCTACAGAGTATGGCTCAATAAAACGCTTCTCGACGCTTGTAAATATATATACATAAATACGTACATATGCGTGTGTAAGTCTGTACGGTTGTCTAGGTGTATATATTTTTACTCACGTGTATGTCCTGTGCATGCTCCGTGTATGTCAACCGAGGTATTTAGACTTTTGACCAAGTTATTTCTTTTCAAAACCGCGGTGGGTTGGAGGCTTTCGGGCATTTGACAACTGAGTGTGTTTTCTGTCTAATGCACAGTGGTTGGAAGAGCGAAAACATCCTTTTTTTAAATTCAGCTTGTCCTTCGGTATCCTTGGGTCGTTGAAGTTTTCCCGGAGTCCTAAACTCCGATCTCGACGGAATTCGTGGTCCGTTCGGGCTAGAGGGAAGCTACGGTTTTGCGTCCGTGCTGAAATCGACTCGGACACAAACCGTTCACTTGGGTTCCGCGATTTACGCTTTCATCTCCCCGCAGAAGTTGATTTCACAACTCGCTGATGGTGACGCGCATGCACCCATGACAGAAAAGACGCCGCCTGCTCTTGCGTCAGCTCTTTCGTCTCCTTCGCACTTCGCTTTGAGAGTCTTGACTGAGTTCACGGGCCTGCCGGAGGACTGAAAAAAAGGCGAAGTGCCAACTGAGGTGTCGGAGAGAGGAGGCCTCTCAGGACTGACTCAGCTCATAGCTAAACGCTTGCCCTCCGAGACTGACCGGAAGGGAGCACTATCGAATTAAAGGAGGTAAAAAGGCTGAACCGATTTAGCTGGAGATGAATCCATGCATCAGGGCAGAAACTGCTTCTCACGTTCTGGCTTCTCGGGTGCTTCAGTTGTGCCTCAGTTACCCTAGGAGCATAACAGATCTGGAATAACCTTTCTGTATGTTGTTTATATTACTCCAAGAGCATTCCGAATGTGACATACCCTTGATTTCGAATGACATTGAAATCCAGAGATTCGCCAAATGCTTAGGGCTGCTTAAATCCACGGATTGCTTTTCCAACCTTTCCTTGCAAGGCGACAAACGGTTACACCAATTGACAGCTAGGAACAGAAAAGCCTGTCTCCCAGATCAGCACCGGCAAAAGGCAACAGTGGGCTCACATAGGATTTGCCAGTAAATTTCTGCTGCGGTCAAGCCGTAACGAACGTCTTTTATGTGTCTGAAACGATCCTCTGAGACATGAACTTTTTTTGGGCGGCTTGCATCTCTGAAATATCCGAGAACACTCCAGGTAGATTCAAAGCTATCTTTCAGAGTGTGACGAGGAACAAGATTCACGGAAGCTACAAAAATCCGTGAAGTCGGAGCTCTTGCGCACACCCCAACCGCGCCACTTCGAAATTGCGTACCGACGTCTTTTCATGGATACTCAAGCAGTGCAACAGCACATCCGTTCGACTTGAAAGACAACAGCTAGAACCTGCTGACTCCTAAGGGACGAAATCATTGTTTATGCGGATGTGCAATGACCATCTACAATGTGCATTTATCGAGGCAGGGAGAGACATATGCACATACACCTACCGCTGCAGAACCTTCTAAAATATATAGGAGTGATCCGTACCAAAGGGCATGTGTCTCGGCGTCGTGGCACCTACTTTATTCGCAGCAACTTTCCTACCTACCCACCCACACAAACCCCCGTAGAGAGGAAGACAACTCTACAGACGATGTGCAGCAGTTCGTGAGACCGTAAACTCGTGTAAGGAGTTGGAGTATGTTTTCCCGGCCAGTAGCAGTGAAAATAAAGAACGCAATCGAAGACAGACATCTCTCCAGCCTTCAACTACGTGTCGAGAGCGGCGAAAATGACAGGAAAGATGGAAAAGGAAGAAACACGCGTTTCACAGCTCTTCAGGAGACGCATAGGGCGCCGGCGCCCGCAACAGCGCTCGCGTTGGCTGTTAAGCAGAATCTTTTGTCGGACAGCGAAGTCTGCGGAAATCGCTTTGACTGCAGGTGTCTACGGTTCACAATTTTCAAGATTTAGTTTCCCCGCGCCCTTGAGGGGTCAACAGAAACGCGACGCTCCCTCTCTTGAGCTTCGTCCGGTAACCCGGGTAAAGATGTCGCGCTTGAAGTTACCTTCTGTCCTCAAAGATGTCAACCAATACTAAATGTCTACCGTACTTTGTTCGCTTCATCTCCTCACAAGCCACTTTCGGTTCGGACTACCACGCCCATGTAACAAAAATCACTAAACTGTAAAACACGCGGCGCGAAGTGACAGAGTCGCTCAGGAGCAAGGAGCAAGCGCTTGCCAAACGCGTACTACGCGGGGAGTGTGACTCAAGGCTGCTGGCACATGCAGCGACGGTTCTGTTGGAACGCCGAGAGCTTTCGCGGTGCCCTTCCACAGAAAAGCACGTTCACAAGACTTTGAGAGTAAAAAGCATCGGCAAACAGAGAGAAAACGAATACCCTGGCTGCGAAAGAAGGTACAGCGGCGACGAGAAAGTGTGTCGTGGGCTTCGGCACTTGACGGGCACCGCGTTCCTCATATTGGAGCGAAACGCGACAGTGCTGTCGCGAACTTTTTCCTGCACCACAACTCTGGTGCGTTTTTTCCGGAGGACGTGAGACTCAAAAGCTTCAAACTGATCGAGATTTTCGTCTGCCGTGGCCGGAAGTCGGCTTCCTTCGCGGCAAAAAGCGACACTCGTTGTAGGGACTTGGGGGATCTCCACTAGCCGTGGCTTTTTCGGGGCTTGTCGACAAATTCGACCTTGTTTTTGTCGAGCGCATCTTCTTTCTTTCCTCGACTCTTTTCTCGTCTTTTCGACGCTTTAGGGACGCCGTTATCAGACGATCCCTGACGTCCTTGCTCGGGTCGGGTGTTTTGCTGTTTCCCGTCTTTCTGCCGACCGGCAGCCGCTTCCAGGAAAGCTGTTGCATCGCTCGTAGCGCAGAAGGCACGCAGTCTGTGTGTCTTGGACGACGCGTATATTGACCGCAAGTGATGCGTTTTTTCCAGTGCCTTTGTTGCCACAAGTATCTCTTTGTCCGTGGAAGGGCGTCGGTTTCCTTACTACCAACTTAGGAAGATGGCGGCAAAACCGGAGCAGGACTGCAAGACAGCGGCGGCTCTCATTCGGGCGGGGTCGTTGATAGAAGGCGTTGAATCAGCAGGCAAAGACTTTTTAGTCTGGACGACACAGGGCCCCGCTGTAAAAAAAGATCCAGATCTCCTCTTCAGTCTCTGTCGAGTGTTGCCTGGCAGCACACAGCAGACGCTGAAACTCCAGCAGGTCGAACCGACTGCGGACTCACAGGTACGTGGGGCCCAAACGGTAAAACGTGCGACTCCGCCAAGTTCTTCTCTGCCAAAATCTGCGTGTCACTTCTGATCTAGCCTGCGACGTCTTTTTCTTGACGCTTCTCTTCCTTCGCTTACTCGGCTGATGTGACCGTCTGTGGACTTTGACCGCTCCGCGTGTCAGTGGAATGTTTAAGTCATTTCCTCCCGTCGCCTCCTGTTTCCGCTGCCGACCCTTCGCCTGGATGGGAATGACTTCGAAAACCGTGCGTTACGCAAGAAAGGCGATCTGAGTACGCGACGACCAAAGAGCTGCGATTCTGAAGCGTCGCCGCGTCTGCGCAACTCTGCCGCAGTTGCGCTATTGCGTGCCAGTCTTTTTCGGGTGTCTGTACAGCTGTTTTCACGCACATCCCAGCATCGTATGAAGGGTTCAGGCTTGTGAGTTGCGGGGTTTCTTTTTTTCCGCGAGGTTATTCCATAAGTTGCATGGCCAACTCTCTTGTGCTTGCCTTTCCAGGAACTGACCGTCCAAGCCAAGGAAGTTTGGCAGGCGAACCCCGGCATCGACCCCCTGACTTACGGCGACATTGGCGGGCTGCCGCACACGAACGAGCCATGCGTGCTGGATTTTCTGGCGCGACGCTACCAGAGCAAAGTGATCTACACGACTGCAGAGCCGCTGATTGTCGCAGTGAATCCGTTTCAGGACCTGAAAAATGCGGGCCCGGACACGATTGCGCTCTACAGAGACGCCCCCGATGTGGACAAGCTCCCGCCGCACGTCTTCTACGCCAGTCGACGCGCCATGACGAACATGCACCAGCTGAAGAAGCCGCAGACGATCATTGTCAGTGGCGAGAGTGGCGCTGGAAAGACTGAGACGACTAAGATGCTCATGAAGTACCTGGCAACCAGCGCCGGTGGGAACCTGGACCTGAAGATCCAGACTGCGATCATGGCGGCGAACCCTGTGCTCGAGGCGTTTGGAAACGCAAAGACAGTTCGCAACAACAACAGCAGTCGCTTCGGCAGATTCATGCTCCTCGATGTCGCCAGAGAGGGCGGCATTCAACACGGCAAGGTTGTCGCCTTCCTGTTGGAAAAAAGCCGAATCGTCTGCCAAGACAAAGACGAACGAAGCTACCACATCTTTTACCAGTTCTTGAAGGGCGCTCCAGGCCACATGCGCCAGCGGTACATGCTGCAGCCCCTGGAGGCATACACCTTCATCAACCCGCACTGCCTCGATGCACCAGGTGAGAACGCAGACGCCAGAAAGGGCGCACTGTGCAAGACGCAAACGCGACCGCTAGTGAAGCAGAAAATGACGGTGAAGAAAAGACGAAAGGAGTTGCGGGAAAGGACGGTGAGAGCGGGACTCGCTTGCTGGATCGTGGGTGCATGCACTTCGTGTCCCCTCCGCTTTCTGCAGGGATCGTCGACACGGAGGACTTTGAGCAAACGGTCAAATCATTAGAGTCAATGAACATGACGGAGACGGAGACATGCACCATCTGGTCGATCGTCTCGGGTGTTCTGCTCATGGGAAATGCCAAGCCTACTGGTATGGACCTCTCTTTCTAGAACATCTCCGGAGAATCTGGACAGCATTCTCGCGTCCAAGAATATCTCAAACATTTGGAACGACCAAAGCAAACTGTGACAAATAAATGCTTATATTTTTCACAGTTATCTATCTATCTGTCTATTTATATATATATATATATATATATTTATATATACACGTATGCGTTATCGGTTTATAGAGCATAAACATGTCAGTATCTTTGTATAGTTGTGTAGATGTTTGTGTACCACAGTAAGAGAGGGGTATGCTTGTTAGGGCTTGAACTTGCTGTTCGATTGAACATGGTCTGACTTTTCCTGCATGGAGCCCGTATGCGTCGCGTCGTATTTCGTTTCTTCCGTTTTCTTCGCGCTTCTTGCATTTCTTTTTCGTCCGCTGCACTCTACTTCGCGCGTTGCTTGTGTCTCCCCTTTGCTCAGGAAAAACCGAGGCTGGTGTCGAGAACGCCGCATGCTTCGTCGGCGAGTCAGAAGCCGCTCTGCGGAATGCATGCAGTCTGCTCTTCCTCGACTACCCGAGCATTCTGCATGAACTAACGGTGAAGACAACTTATGCAGGTTAGAGTGTTTCAGCCATTTGAATCTTCTCGGCCAGCACTGAACTTCTGTCTAGGGTCCTTCAACACACTGTCTACCTCGCTTTGTCTTAGTCTTCGTTTGTGCTCTCGAGTGGTTGCCCCCTTTTTACTCTTTTCGCGGGATTTGTTGCATTTCTCATGCAAACTCCCCATGCATTCCACTTTCGTTTGCCGCTGTAGCCACCTGCTTCTATTCTCTAAGTGGTCCACCAATATAGATGCTTGTAAATAAATATATGCATATATAAATGTATGTATACGTGCGTGTATGTTCGCGAGCGTATGTGCTGTGGTGTCGATACTTTTTCGCGTACATGCCTCTGGAGGAATGGTTTCGGGTGTCAGCTTCCTCGCTCATGGCGGGCGTCGGGCTCGCTTGTGTCAGGCAGTAAACACATGCATGCAAATTTAGTGGCGGACTCTCCCACTGTAACTGCAGAGACGCATGCACGTATCCTTTTTGTCGATAGGCGACCGTACGCGTGTGAGCGCAGGCGCAGAAATGTGTGGCTGTGTACATTCGGTTGCAGCCGGCAGAGACTCCGTGGACGGAGCAGATAAAAATGCCTGCACCAAGTTGCACATAGACAGAGGAAACAAGGATGTTGTGTCTCTTTCAATGCAGAGTCTGTGTTCTTTTCCGGGATTTCCATTGTTGTCTGTGTCTCCTTATGCGCCGTTCAGGAAGCAACAAGATCGAGAGTCGGTGGACCGTCCCAGACTCCGAGATGCTGCGTGCATCTCTGGCGAAGGGCATGTACGAGCAGTTGTTTCTGTGGATTATTCGCAAGCTGAACGCAGACATTGAGCCGAAGGGAGGATCGTTCGATGTCTTTATGGGTATGCCTTTGGGGGGGGGGTTTCTCCTCGTTGTTCTGCTGGCTGAGCAACGGCCGCGACCTCAGCTTTACAGTCCTTGTCGTGAGTTTTTCCTTGCCGACGAGGTGCTTGTTCGTTCTCGGTGGCACACGTTTTGCCTCTGTTTTCACCTCCATTAGTGCATCCGTCGTGCGTTCTCCCCACCGAGGTCCTCTCTGGACTCGCGTAGCAGGTCTCGAGGAACGAAGTCGTGCGGTGAAGGGCCGAAGAAGAGACGCATGCACATGGCAGAGCACGTTTATCTGGTCAACCACATCTGCATATATACAGAGCATTCATGCACTGGGACCCGCCAATGTAAATACCTAAACACACACATATTTCCTCTTCTCCATCTGGATATATGATGTCTGCATGTGGACATCGTCCTACTCGTTGATTCGCGGTGTGAATTCTGTACCAAAAAGTGTATCTAAATATCTGTACAGAAGAAAATATGAACATGTGAACAGGTACACGCATGGAAATGGGTGTGTATCTGTACTTAGACTGTTTGTTCTACGAACGAGATGCTGCCGATTGCTTTTCGTTTTTCAGGTCTGCTGGATATCTTCGGTTTTGAAGTTTTCCAAAACAACTCCCTCGAGCAGTTGTTCATTAACATCACCAACGAAGTGCTTCAGGTACAGTGTCCTCTTTCGCTGTTGCCGCAGCGCCGTTCATTTCTTTCGTCATCCCCCTTTTTTTCCACCATCTACGGTGGTTATCCAAGAGACCTGTTATTTCTGTCAAGGGATCGCGCATGCAGGATTCATTCCGAACGCATGCATGCGGCGAGTTTTTGGCACCATGCGGGAAAGCATCAGCGACCCCTCCCCACATACAACGTGTTGCATGCGTGTTGGACTGTGTTTATCTCAGGTGATACAGTTTTCGAGTCTCTGTGTTTTTTATCTAGGCCGGTCTTTTTGTGTCTCATTGACGTTCATCTCGTGTATCGATTTGTGTCCTCTCTGTTCGGAATATGTGATCCTGTTCATGAAGGACCAGCGCGTAGGAGTATCTTGTTTATGCAGACCTGCGTGGGCGCTCTTTGTAGCGCGACAGAAGCGTGAAATATTTCCTTTTTCTCTGCGTGTTTTTTATGTTTTTCCTCTCTGCATACTTTCTCTAACGACAGCTGCTGCCTCTGCTTTCTGTCCTCAGAGAAACTTTACGGACATTGTCTTCGAGAAAGAACTGCAGCTCTACAGCAAAGAAGGCATCTCATCGAAGAAAATTGAATACACCACGAATGAAAAGCTGATTGAAACCCTTCTGGGAAAAGGTAGGAGATAGGCCGAACGCGTTCATTTCGCTCAACGGATCGCGTTCAAAGCCTCGACGTCTGTTTCCCTATGCATCTACATAAGGATATGCATGCATTCACGCAGATAGATCTACACACCCCTCATGAGATGCTTCTACATTCTTCTGCACACCCGTATGGACATGTAACGCGCATGTATAAACGTATGTACACCTGTTTAGGAATGACAGTCGGGGTTATGGGGATGCGCATTTGCAGGAACTTCGGTTTTGGCTGCCTTGGAGGATCAGTGCATCTCGCCTAGCGGAACTGACGAGAAATTTGTCTCGAGTTTGGCGAGCAAGTTGGCGGGGAACAAGTGCTTCATTCCCTCGAAAAACACCAAGAGTCTGGAGTTCACCGTTGTTCACACCATCGGGAAAGTCATCTACAACGCCGATGGCTTTGCTTTCAAAAACAAAGACGTTCTGCGCCCGGAAATCATCGAAATCACGCGGGTGAGAATGCGAGCAGAAGCCGGCACACATACATTTGAACCAATAAGGATTGTCTGTCCATGCATGGGCATGCTATTGCTTCTTTACTCCTTCAGGCATATGCGGTGCATATGGGGGTAAAACGTCAACGTGCTACTGTACGGGTATCAAGGTTAAAGTATTTCTGTATATCTCGACATGCGTGCGTCTTTGCATGCATACCCTCATTCACACACACCCATATATATATATATATATATATACATACATACATACACAGGTAGATTCGTGTACGTCGAGCTCTATAAACCATTCGCTCATATACATATATATATGGATAGATATGGATGTGTATATGTGTCGACGGTGTTGATACAGTGTTTGTGGTGCTTCAAGCGGGCTGAGAGACGCTTCTTTGTTCGGTTTGCTTGATTTTTAGGCGTCGACGAACGACGTTGTTCGCGGCTTATTTGAGGGCGTGAAAGTTGAGAAGGGGAAGATGGCAAAAGGCATGTTGATCGGAAGTCAGTTTATGACGCAGCTCAAGGGGCTGATGGAAGTAATTCAGAAAACGGAATCTCACTTCATTCGTTGCATCAAACCGAACGACGACAAGGTGCCTCTCAAGTGGGTGAACAGCAAGGTCCTCATTCAGCTGCATGCACTCTCGATTTTGGAGGCTCTCCACCTCCGCCAACTCGCCTTCTCCTACCGAAGAACCTTCGAGGCAAGTTCACTGTCGCACGCCCTTCCAGTGCTTTAAAGACACAATTACTCCACGCACTCTTGTCAATACACACTTTGATGTACCCGTCGCTTGTTTATGCAAGCATACACGAATATATATATATATATATATATATAATACGTTTATGCATAAAGTAAGGTAGATCGATAGGGAGGGAGGGAGGTTGATAGATAGACAGAAAGATGGGCATCTACAGATATACGTTAAATGCTTGTATTATATGCATATGTATGCGTATGCATAATAATGGCATATTTGTGTCTGGCTGTAGAGATTGCCTAGGTAGAAAGCTGTCTGTGTTTTCATGAAACGTAGAGTGTCACCTTGTCATAATCCGCTTCTTCGAAATTAAAGCAGATGTGAATTCCGTTTTCGCAGTACACCCGCTTTTCGGTTGATTCGAAAGGAGAGTTGTGGAAGCTGCTTAAAGAACGACGCCTTGTTTTTACGCATGCAAAGTGCATTCTCCACGTATCCTGTCTCGCGGCATCCGTCGAAAGAAGCATGAACAAGAGTTCAGTTCCGTGTCTCTCTGCTTCTGTGTATGTGATCTTTATTCTTTGTTTTCTGGATCTCTTGTTGGGGTTCGTTGTTTCGAAGCTTTGATTTCGTTTCTTCCTTAAGAGATCGCTGCTGCTTCTCCATTCCAACTACGCTATTTTTCATTGTTTCTCGGTTTTCGTCTGGATATTTCTCCACTTTTTAGTTTTTTATTTTGTTTTTTGTTTTCTGACTTTGCTGATCTGTAGGAGTTCGCTGCGCAGTTTCGCTTCATCAATCTGGGCGTTTCAAACAAGCCAGGCGCCGACGCGAAGACCATCTGTGTGGAGTTGTTGAAGAGCACAAGCATTTCTGCGGGTAAGACTTTTTCGCGAGAGAGAGAGGGCGTCTTTCCTTTTTCCTTCTCAAAAGTCGCTGCTCTTCGCGAACGTTTGTGGCGAGACGGGGAAACAGAATTTCTGCGGTGGCAAAAGCTTCAGAGACTTTTGTAAATTTTTCCCCGCGCGAGAAGAGGGCGAAACGCACTTCGTCAGAGAGGATTCGAACTCAACTGTCTGCGGGAACGCAAACGCGTGTTGCTGGTTTTTCAGAATTTTTCACTTTGTGCGTATCCAACAGACTGTAAGAAAAGTCGGAACAAAAAACGAACCGTGTGGAGTCCATTAACTCGTTGCGGCCTTCGTCCTCCCTTCCTCCAAGCTCAGAAGTTTGTGCGGGGGCTGCTGACACATGTGCAAGGCTCTCCTTGTTTTTTTTTGGTTGTGCATTCTCGACCGCTTCGGTCCTGTTCCTTCGTTTGCTTTTTCCTCTGCCGGTTGTCATAGCCCGGCGGTCCATGTCTGAGTGTTTCACGAGAAATCCCCGCCGGCAGAACGCTCTCGCTTCTTGTCTAACGATGTGTGTACCGCTAGCAAATGCACACAGATCTGGTGGAGCGTCTCTGCGAGCTAGAGTGACGGGGGTGCTTTGGAGTGGTGAACGGTCGCTGCCTTCGATGCGGCATGTTTCTCGTCTTCTGTTTGCGGCTCCTCCTCCACAAGGGACTGTGCCTGCTGTCTGCGTAGACGGCAGTGTCTCTTCAGGAATGTGCTCCCTCGCTCACATGGCCCCCAATACAGCGACGTCTCAAGGGAATGTCGCGGCCTTGGCACGGCGCGTACACAAACGCTGGTTTTTCAACTGTCCTCGCCGGCTGAAGCCCCCTGCCCTTTGTGCATTTTGCATACATTGGGGGGCTCAGAAGACGCAGCGGGAGTGCTCGCGGCGTCGCTCCGAGTCTTCTGTGAACTGGACTTGTGCGGGTGGTGTGTCTGTGTCTCTCTGCGTTTTCCAGACGAGTACGCACTCGGCAAGACGATGGTATTTCTCAAGCCGCAAGCAGCAAAGATGTTGGTGCGGCTGCAGCGCGAAGCGTTGTCAGCTTGGGAGCCTCTCGTCGGTGTGTTCGAGGGGATGACTGTTCTGAAAAGGGCAAAGCAACTGTCGACTGGCCGGGCGGTCCCGGCGACTCGCATTTGCGCGAATGTTCGCCGAAAACTCGTCCAAGCGGGCATCAAGGTTTGCTAGACAACGAAGGCGAAGACGCATGTGTGGAGACTTGGCGTTTCTGGAGCGTGATCTGCTCCACCCCCTGCGAGGCGGAACTGCGGCGCGCGTGGGTGGAGTCTCCACCGTTGCTTCTTTTCAAGCGTCTTCTTGATGAAGCGCTGTGTACCAACGCGCGCGAAACACGATGGAGACTCCGCCTGGGCTCTCCTGCTGTGAATGCGGGAGTCGGGACCGAGAGCGAAAGACAGTATGACAACCGTCTTTCTCGCGCGCTGTTTCTCCGCACACACAGTTGCAGGCGCACCTGAAGAGACAAGGATCACAAAAACAGGCCGAAGCCGGTGTGAGAGGACGACCGCGGAGCAGGAGCAAGGGAGGCAGAGAGCAACTCTCAAAGTTGGAGGTTAAAAATCCGTTGAAAAAAACACAAAGGGTGCAGAGTTCTGAGAAACCAGAGATACCCGTCTGTCGTAGAGTTGTGGTGGCGAGCAGGCTTCGAATCTGCGGCTAAATGCGCTGAAGATACAAGGACATGTTTTTCGATTTACAGTCTGTCAACACACGATCATTCGCCATTTTCTACGTCCCTTTCCCCACTCGACCACGGTTCGCTGTCTCTCGCTTTTCCGTCTCAGGCAGAAAAGTGGGCGCGCGTGGAGAGAGGGAAGCGGGGGATCTTTCAGGTGTGTGCATTTCGAATGCTTTTCATTTGTTCGAACTCTGCTGAAGCCGCGGCGGGAATCCTTTGGCTATTTTTCTCATTTTTCTCGTGGACACTTCAACTCGAATACCCGGATGTCTTGCGAAGCATCCCGAGTCGCCAAAACCGCTGCCGCTGCAGCTCACGAGCAGGTTGGTGGAGTGAAGCTGCCTGACATTTCAGCTTTTCCACACCAGACTGTGGCCAAAAGTGAACTCACCCCAGACCGCGGGAGCGAAGGCGGGTGCGGAATGGCCTGCGCAAGTGTCGCGCGATGTCAGTGACGAAGAAACGCACACACAGCACAGAGCACGATGCAGCACGCACAAAGCAACAGCTGAAACTCGACTCCTTGAAGAACTTTAGAGTGAGACGTCTAAGTTTCAGAAACCCCTTGCGTGCTCACCGCTTCGACCGCTACGCATACTCGATAAGGTGGACAGCATTTCCTGAGCTCCTAAGCTTTGACGTTGTCTCCTGACATCGTAGCTGAAGTGTCATCTCTAGCCAGTTGTGCGGCACGAAGAGCACTTCCATTTCCGCCGGGCAGAAAATTCGACAGAGTCGGTGGTTCAGCATAAGCGCTTTGGTCGGTGAAGGAATAACCTGTAAACGGTCTCTATATTGGAAATGATAACTAAACGAAGTGGTCTTAGAAAATGCAATCGAACGCAGATCTGGAAAATATACAGACCTCTCGAGAACTGAGTCAGTAGCTGAGCTTTCGCCGCTGATCTTGAAACAATGCACGGTGTCGAGAAATAAACCGTTTGTTCGAGAATGTGCGCATTTCTCGAATTGATTTTCTCCTTTCCATCGTGACAACTTTCGTCACATCCGGTTCTACTCAACATTGTCGTGTCAATCAGAGTCGAGAACTGACTTGGATGAACCGCTGTCATCTGAGGAGTCGAACTCTACGACTGGGAGACTGCAGCTGCCACGATTGGCGTCTGAGGTCCGTTTCGCTTCTCTGTAATTGTTTTCTCGCGAAAAAAAATTGCTTTCCTTGACCTTGTGAATCGCCGCTTAGGCAACTACAGGCTTCTCAGCAAATCTGCCGCTTGGGGCTGCAAAAATGTATGAGGGGCTCTTCCGTCGCTTCTTTGGTATCGAAGCTGCCACGCAAGACAAGAAGCTGGGGGAAGGACGAGGTCAGGAAACAGAGAAATGCCTCTTCATCCCACCGGCAAATCGCTCCAGTGCGCCATCGAAGAGACAGCTTTCTACAAAGCAAACCCACGAGTGTAAAAGTCGCAGTGAACGCCTCAGAAAGGAGGCCTTCTTCTACCCTAGCTCGAAACGCGGTTGGATCCCCTCTGTGTCCCCCAAGGTTGTAGTCGACGCAGAAGGAAGCTGAATATACACTTCTATTTATCCTGAGTAGTCAGAAACGAAACGGAACATCGGGTCTTCATCCAGCGAATGAACGCCGGGCGAAAACCTACTACTTCTGCCATGCAAAGTCACACGCAATGTGCAAGGCTGTGGACGGGTCCGGCTTCTTCTTTTAGCCTCGGGGTTTGCTTTTTGAGGAAGAACCTCCGAAATTTTCCGATCTTTCTCTTTTGTGTTTCATGCAGTCGCTGCGGCGATCTAGTTCACGAGGAACAAAGTGGCTAACGATGCTTCTCCAGAAAAGGAGAAGCAGCCGACGAAATTCGAGCTTTCTTGTCTGATGACCGCAGAAGGCGTAAGAATCCAAGTGCTGTGTTGTTTTCTGACGATCGTGACTTTTCCACCTCAGCGACAGAGCTTCTTTCCTTTGCCTACACACGCACGTACTCGTATTTATGTATTTGTACTTGTTGGGATAGAGGGATATATGGAGGCTTTCTATTCATTTTCAGGAATCGACACTTGTTTTTTTCGTCCGGATGCATGCATGCAGAGAGGTTCCGCGTTGAGTGTTTTCTCGACTCGATTTTCCGAACGCACGCTTTTCTTCTCCCGCGTTTGCTCCACTCTCCGTTCTCTTCCACGTTCTCACTTCGTTTTCTCCGCTCTCTTCTGGCTTTTCTGGTCCGTCGTTCTCGCTTCTCGCAGGCAAAAGGATTCTCCTTTCCCCGTTCGCCGCCCATTGCCTCGCACGAGTCCTGAATCCCCGACATGGCGCCGCCCTCGGCTTGTGCCGCGCCAGCGTCCGCGGGCGTCTGTGCTGCTGAGTTTGAGCTGCTGGCCATCGGTCCACTGGACGGCCGCTACGCGAAGAAGGTCGCGGGTCTGAAGGCTGCTGTGTCCGAGTTTTCTCTCGTTCAAAAGCGCGCCTTTGTCATGTCCGAGTGGCTCGCCTGTCTCGCAACAAACGCGCGAGTCCAGCGCCAGTCCGCAGCAGACGCCTCCGAGTCGCCGGCGCCCTTCCCCAGCCTCTCTGAAGAGGGCAAAGGTCAGGAGATCCCCGCAAGGCCGAGCGGAGAGCTGCTAAAAAAACCTGCGGCGCTTGCAGACACTGAGAAGAAAGAGGGAAGAACGACCCGTCGGAACGCCTGAAACGGGTGGAAAGGAGAGCGCATCGAGACGAGGGAACGCAGCTGTCAACCGGTGTCAAAAGCTGTCGTGAGAAATGCGAGAAAAAAGCGATTGAGGACGCCGAAGGTGCAGCACCACGACAGACAGTCCACTGTTGTAGAAGGCAAACAGAGCAGAGAGGCACACAGAAAATGGTGACGAAACGAAGACTCGAGACAGGCGAACGAGGGAAGAATCGGGAGGAGAAACAGATGAATCGGCCGAGAGAAAACTGTGAAAGGAGAGGTTCAGGAAGGCGTGGAGGCGAACATCGGTCTTAGGAGCGCACTGAGCGCGCAGAAGTCCCCAGTACCCGGTCGAGAATTTCCTTCTTGTCTAGTGTTGTTTTGTGACTGCGCAGCTGCTTTGCGGCAGATGGGCCGCTTTTCGATGGACGATGTCCGCAGAGTGAAAGAGGTGGAGAAAACCGCGAATCACGACTTGAAGGCTGTTGAGTACGTCCTGAAGGTATGAGCAAGTTCTCTCGAAGACCTGTTTCTTGTGTCTGTTCATCAGAGATGGACTGGCGCTCTCTTTGGAGTCTTCATCGGTCTCCGGGGGCGCGTCTCCCGTTTCCATCCTTTTCGTCTTCCCTGTCTGTCACCTGCATTTCGTCGAGACTCGCGATTCGACTCCGCGCACTGTGGACGCTCGGTCAGACGAAACGACTTCACTGATGGGAGGCGGACGTCTGAGGTCGCGCGAAGGCTGGGGAAGAACGCGATTTCCGATCCACCGATGGAGACGGATCCAACGCAGTCACCTTCGGCTTCCCTTTTCTCCTCCTTTTTTTCGGAGAGAGAGCGCAAGAACGAGACATATGGAGACCTATGGAGACAGGCGCAGGGCGAGTGATAGACGGGTGTGCTGGCCTAGGCGGGAGTGCAGTCTGTTGTTACGCCAGGTCTGTCGCGTTGTCACGACCATCGAAAGAGCAAAGCAGTGCGAAGCGAAAGAACCTTCAGTTGTCCAGTCTCGCGCTTTCACCTTGTCCTTGAAGGCCTCGTCACCACAGGGCGCTTCTCAAGTGCCTGGGAGTCTGGGGTCGAAAGGAAGGCAACTGTGTTCTCGACATGACTGGAGGCGGTCGCATCGCCGACGCGAAGGTCGCTTGTAGAGAGCCTCCTGCAGTGAGCACCGTAGAACCGAGGCGAACCGAGGCGTCCGCCACTGAGACTGGCGGATGATGCAACGCACCTGCGTCCGTCGCCTTTGTCGCACGACACCGTGGCGTTTCTTTTTCTCCGTTTTCCAGGGAAAGTTGGAGACGTCGGAAGCGACGATGCCCCTCGCGGCCTTGACGCATTTCGGATGCACCAGCGAGGACGTCAACAACTTGTCCTGGGCGCTGTGCTTCAAAGAAGCGACGGAGCAACACCTCCTCCCGGCCGTGGACGACCTCGCAGCATCCCTCCACATGCGCGCCGTCGAGGTGGGTGGCGAACTCTGAACGGGGACTCTGTGGAGACGTCGGAGGAGCTCTGAAAAGGAGGAGAAAGAGGAAAGCACAAGACAGAGAGACGCCGACAGAGAGGAAACAGCCTGGAGGGTCGCGCCTCCCTCGACGCTTCGGCGTGAAGGAAGGCCATACGGCCTCCAGGTGGAGCGACGATTCTAACGCCAAAAATCCATGGCGGGATGACGCCTGTGCAGCTCAGCCTCCCGAACATGTCGAGGCGAAAGCCACAGAGAATGATGCGTCTTTGAGTGACGCAGCAAGAAAGTGACTTTTTTCGAAAAGAAAAGGACGGGATGCTTAAACGCCCTGGCGGAAACAAAGTCTTCGAACAGAGAAGCCAAAGCGCAAACGCCGCAGAGGACCCTCTGGGCGAGACCTCTCTTTTTGTGGAACTTCGAAAGTGAGGAACGCAGTTTTTGAAGCATGCAGAGAGGATTCTTGAAAGGCGAATCTCGAAGTCCGAATTTAATTCCTTTGCTGGCTCTTCACTCAGTTCGCGGAAGTTCCGATGCTCTCGCTTACGCACGGCCAACCTGCGACGCCTTCGACCTTCGGCAAGGAGATCGCGAACTTTGAGTGGCGCGTGAAAAACGCCATCAAAAGGTAAATATCTTCAATTACTCAGACATTCCTTATATTTAGACTTTAAACGGACCGAAGTCTCTCTCAGGTTCTACAGGTTTGAAATGGCCGAACGGCCCCAATGATCCGAATCTTTTTCGAACTGTTTTTGAGGATCTAAATGTCTTCCATTGAGAACATGTTTCCACCCCTTCTAGGCGGCCCAAACGGTTGGCTCTGTTTCAGCGTGTCTATACAGCTACAAGTGGTGGAATGATTTTAAAGTTGCTAAATGCCTGCTGTTGCAAATTGCTTTTCCTATTCACCTGTTTTTACGTTTCGAGACGTCATCCGTTCAGTGAAATGTTTGATCCCAGAGAATCCTACTGTCGAGGCGATTTCACATGACACGATATCTTCGACCGCTGATGCACAGATTCATAAACAGAGATCTAACAGGGTACTGACACTTTGGTTTTGTTTCACCGTGGTTTTTTGTTTGAGCGCTGGGATAGGAGAATCTGATGTATTCCCAGTCAGTCGCGCAAAGCTGATCTAGGTCGCGAATGCCAGAGCAAGGGCATATAGGTACACTCGGTTGAAGAGAGAGGAGAGAGCGCAGCGCAGGGAGCTGAAGACTGAAAGCAAACCGGAGAGCAAGAGAGGGAAGAAAACAGAGGTTAAGAGAGCTAGAAAAAGAGAGATTAAGAGAAGGATAAAAGGGGAGATCAAGGGAGAGGAAGAGGGCGATCAAGAGAGAGAAGAAGAACGTGTCTAAGAAGGACATTGAAAGCAGGCGAAAGCGAGGGAATAGGGTGGAGAGCGAAGAAGGAATAAGACGCAATTGACGGTGTAGAGCGCGACGTCACGGGAGAGAGCAAGGTCGCAACACACTTTCGAAAGGGCTTAAAACGTCCAGGTTTTTTTACAGGGATTCCGACTGTCAAAGAGAAACTCGAGGCACATACGTATCTGCCACTACTCGTCTTCTTCCGGGGACGAGGTTCTGTTCCTCTATCGTTGCTCCATGAAGACAGATGGCTCTGCAGCTCCGTTTGTTGGCATCTCCGCATTCGTTTGAGTTCTCCTCTGACTCTTCGTAGTGCTCTCCCTGTGCCTATCAGCATTTGGTATTCCATTTCGGTGTCTTGTAGAACTCGACGTCGACGAACGACGAGGCTTGTACAGACATGGTCATGAGCGTCTTTCTGCCGCGAAAACTGCCTGTGCGAGTCGCGAGACGCATGTCTGTCTCTTGTGGGGTCGGTTTAACGCGTATTCGTTTTCTGGAACGGTGTTTCCAGAGTGCGAGACGTGGAGTTCCGAGGGAAGTACAACGGCGCTGTGGGATGTTTCAACGCCCTCGTCGTCGCGGATGCAAAGGTCGCCTGGCCTGAGGTCGCTCGTGACTTCGTCGAGGTAGGCAGTCCGCGAAAGGGAGCACGGCAGGAGCTTAAGTTCGCTCTTCCCCTCACGGTTCCTCAATCGCTTTCGTTTTCTTTCGTTCTCCGTATCTGCGTCCTGTTCCTCCTCTCGCGCTCCTCCCCGTTTGCCGTTGTCCTCTTCGTTGTTCTTCCTCCTCCCCTTTCTCGCTCTGACATCCTCTGGGTGTTGTGGCACTGGCGCATGCACCCTGCGCGTCCTGAGGCGTCGTCGTCTCGCAGCCGAAGATCGCTTCCGTCTGGTTCGTTCTGCTCCGCCGCTGTGCTCCTTGCTCTCTCGGGTGCGCGCCGCCGGTCGTCCTTCGATCCTGAGACGCGTCTGCGTTTTCTTCTGTTTTTCATCCCTCGCGACACCGATGTCTCCTCTGAGACATGTCCTCGTCATTCGCGGCATTTTCTCTCTCCTCTTCTCGACTCTCCAGAGCCTGGGCCTCACCTACCAGCCGTACAGTACGCAGATCGAACAGCACGACTGGATCGCTGAACTCTGCGACGCACTCGCGCGCTTGAACTCTATTCTCCTCGATTTCAGCCGTGACATGTGGTTGTACATTTCGAGGTAAGCGTCCTCTCCTCTGGCGCGATCTCGGTTTATTTACATATATACATATATATATATATATTTATAAGCGCCTGTATAGGTATATATATATATATGTATACGTTTGTGCATGCCAAAGGGGCATCCTACCGCAGCTTCAGATCGACGCTTCGATGTCTGCCTGATACAGTGAAATTTTTGTGAGAGAAGATATCTCCCTGCGGCGCCTGTGGCGGCTGGGAGAGGGTGGAGAAGCATCGGGAGAAGAAGAGCGGGCGTTTTCTGTGAGTTGTTGAAAGGGGAGTTTGGACCTTTCTTTTGCTTTTCCTGAGGAGACGGACTGCTTGCCGCGGCCTCGTTTTCGAGACGGAAGCAGATTTGCGCAAGACAGAAGGAGGTTCCGAGCTGCCTGGGCGAGCGACGAGATGAAGACGAAAAGGCAGACAGGGGAAAGAGGTGGAAAGCAAGGAAAACGAAGCAGAAATGAGTCGGTAGATGTGGGTGTTTTAACACTCTGTACACAGACGAAAAAGCAAAAGCCTCCAGATTGCAGAGAAAGGCCTCTGACACCGAAACCAAACGAGACGAAAGCAGGTTGTGAAACGGGGAGTGCGTTGCATGCACTGAATGCCGATTCCGAGAAGCATGGAGACAAACGAAGTAGCACGAGCCTCTCCGGACCCAACAGGGACTCTCCATGGGTGGCGGTTCTCGAGACCGTTTCTTCGCGAATGCGTCTCCGTCGGTCTTCTTGTTCTCTCGGGGAGGACGGAATCTGCGCGTCGACGTAGAAGTCGTGCAGTCGCGTTCTCCTCTTGCAGGTTCAAGGAGGGCACTGGGATGCTTTCACTGCGAAACGAAGTCGATGCATGCGCACTGTCTGCAGAGACGTCCTCAAGTTGCGCGTCGTCGCAGGCGAGGTGGGGAGCTCGACTATGCCACACAAAGTCAATCCAATCGACTTTGAAAACGCGGAAGGAAATCTCGAACTGGCAAACGCGCTCCTGCGCTTTCTCAGGTAGGCAGATGCGCCGAGGGAGAAAAGGAAGATAAAGCAGACGCAGGGAACGAAACAGATGGACAAACAAACAGGAACAAGTAAAACGCTGAATATACCCTTCTACCGCGCACCAGCGCCTTGATACTACCAAACATGTATATATATATATTTACATATGTATGGGTTTACCTCTTCCGTATGTATGTTGATGCGTGCATGCATAGGTACATATATGAAACTATATTTGTAGATGTATACATAATTATACATTTGTAGATATATTCTTGTATATAACTATATATATATATATATATGTTTGCATACCTCTATCGGTCTGTGTATATCTGTCTGTCTGTCTGAATCTATTTGTGCATATACGTATATATATATGTATATATATATATATATATATATATAAATAAGTATATCTGTGATGATATGTGTGCGTGTGCGGTGAGCGTTTTTCTTTGTGTCCTGTTTTGTTTTTGCATGTGAGCGTTTTTCTTTGTGTTCTGTTTTGTTTTTGCCTGTTGCTAGCACGAAGCTTCCGGTTTCGCGCATGCAGCGAGACTTGTCGGACTCGACGGTCCTGCGGAACGTAGGCGTTGCGTTTGGGCACTGCCTGGTGGCGTACGAGTCTGCGAAGAAGGGACTTGACCGCGTTGATGTGAATAGCGAGAAGATGCTGAAGGAACTCGACGAGAACTGGGCAGTCCTCGGGGAGCCTGTGCAGACTCTGTTGCGGAAGTAAGAGCGACTAAAAAGCAAACGAACAGACGTCGAGGCCGCGAACGCCGCCGCAGTGCGACGCAGATCCCGAGAAGTGAAGCGAAGAGGCCGACGCTCGAGCTCCTCGCCTCTCGGGCCTTCTCTGTTTGAGGTTGAGAGTCGGGTGCCTACACCTGAGAAGCTCTGAGTACATGCAGGAACAGCGAGCGTAGTGGGCTCGGCTGAGGAGGAAGATGCCCGTGTACCGATTTTTTTCGAGATCGACAGTGCTTCCGGTAGTTTGAGAGGCTTCGAACGGCGAGAAGAAGAGGGTGTTCAGAAGAAGTTCATTGGACTTCTCGGTCTTTTGGCATTTCCCCTGTCGAGGACGGGAGTGGGGATCGCGTGCGAAACGATCAGGCCCGATGTCGGAAGAGCTTTTTACATTTTCTTTTTCCTTCACCTTTTTATTTTCAGGAGAGGAGTGCGGAACGCATACGAGAAGTTGAAGAGCGCGACTCGGGGACAAGACATCGACAAAGAACGGATGCAAGACATAGTCGAAACCTGTTCGAAAGACCTTCTCCCTGAAGACCTCGAAATCCTGCGCTCCCTCACTCCCGCAACGTACACGGGTCTGGCGCCAGAGCTCGCAAAGAAGGTCGGGGAGACAATGGAGGAAGAAGCCGCGAAAAAACAAAAGACCTCTCGTTAGAGAAAAGGCAGCAAATTGAATTTGGGACGTTGCAGGCAGCATCGCATTCGTATTCTTGTGTATATTAATGCTTTACTTCGCATGCATCGAGGAGCGATCGCTGAGGTGGAGGCACAAGTTTCCGGATGAAACAGTCATGCTGGAAAAACAAAAACCGAAAGGCAAACTATGTAAATACAACACGCCTGCATACGTGTAACCAAGTAAAAACAACATATCTATATTTTCACATATTTATAGAAATGTATACATTTACATATGTGTTTATATATATATATATATATATGGCCGACTGTGCGCCGGCGAATGACTTGCCTGACTTGCGATGTATGGCAATCACTGGAAGGCGGAAACAAATCATGTGAGGTCACTAGGCGAGGATAGTGATACGAGTGTTCAGACAGCGAAGCGAGGAAGGTTTCTTGAGGAGGAAGTACAGGGATGCTTTTCAATAGGAAAAAAGCGGTGATGATACTCCGAGGAAGGCGAAGAGCGAGAAGAGGGTCTCCTCGGTGTGCAGCGGCGAGGCAAGCGTAGGGAATTCTCTGAGACTGAACGTTCGAGAGTCCGAGGATCCGGACGCGAGCGCCTTGCGAGACAAATCGCGCGTTTAAACGAAACGTCGTTTGTGGCCGCTGAAGAGTCTGACGAAAGTCCACCCCCCAAAATCCCTTGTGGACCTCGCGTCCTTTCCTTCTGGCTCGCTGGGTGTCTGCCAAGCGCCTCGGGTTGCAGCTTCTGTCTCCTTGCTTCTCGCTTGACGCGACCACCGTGTGGGTCGCAGTGCAGTTGGGCAGATCCTTCGATTTGGGCGTTCCCCTCTGCAGTCACCTGGCTGTCAAGCGGTCCCCGAGACGCCCGCCTGGGAGAGAATCCAGGCTCTCAAGCCGAGATGCTTGCCTCTCGAGACTGCAAGCTGGTTCTTTTGAAGGAGACATCTGGGCGCCAGTGCCTGCACTGCAGATGCCGGGATGGCAAGTGTCTTTTCTAATTTTGCTTCTACTTGGTTTCCATCCAATTCTCGATGCTACACGGTTAGGCAGCTTCCTGTGCGAACTGCGACAGCGCCGCGTGTGTCTCTCCCCACGGTTCGTTCTCTCCCCTCTCAGGAGATCCGTTTAGCGAGTCCCTTTAAGACCTCAGGAGTCCGTATGAAACGCTCTTTGATGGGCAGGTAGCTACGCGTTCTTCACATTCACACTGGACGTCTCGATGCATGACCACGTGCAGCTCTGTAACATTGGCATGCGCCAGAGCAACACCGTAGCCATACATCTCCTCTACACGCACCTCTGTATATACACCGCCTCTACGTATACGTAAAACAAATTTAGCCATACACCTCCTATTAGCAGATATCTCTGCCTATGCGCACCAACGGGTCCTGTTGATCTTTGTGTCTCTCGGCTTCTCCACAGCTACCTGCTCACCTCCTGAAACCGAGCATCTACTCACAGAAGATACATACGCGTTTATCTACAGCCGACTCAAGGCACTGCGGCTGAACAACATCGTTCGCTTCCGGTGTGTACAACGCCAAGTTGTCCCGGTCACCGTTTTTTACCAGCCCACCCTCGGTGCCGTGTTCTCTCGAGTCGCGCGAAGGCGTGAGGAGACAGAACAGGAGGAGACAGACCGTCGACAAATAATGAGAGACTGACAGGAAGAAGACTAGCAAGGCGGAGACAGGTCGGAGAGAGAAGGGAGAAAGTGAGAGGAGACAAAACAGGAGGAGACAGACCGTCGACAAATAATGAGAGACTGACAGGAAGAAGACTAGCAAGGCGGAGACAGGTCGGAGAGAGAAGGGAGAAAGTGAGAGGAGACAAAACAGGAGGAGACAGACCGTCGACAAATAATGAGAGACTGACAGGAAGAAGACCGGCAAGGCGGAGACAGGTCGGGAGGAGGGGGAAGCGAACTATCGTTATGGAGGCAAAATACGGTGCGGTAGATCGGAAACACACTGGAAGGACCCGATGAGGACAAAAAAGGGCACAAAGCAGCTGAGTGAGAAAAAACGAATTCACAGGCGAGGTCTCTCGGTGGACTATGGGGTTCTTGAACGCGAAACACCTCCCCTGACGCGACTGCCCGAACTGGCACCAGCAAACTGCAAACCAACTGCAAACCACCCCTCACAAATCGTTTGTCGAGAGCGTCACCAATCGAGTCCCCACTATCCTTTTTTTCTTTTGCGCGGTCGCCATCGCTCTCTCCTCCCGAAGTCAGCTGTCCACTCTCTCCCTTTAGCACGGCATTCCTTGTCTATTCCTCGTTCTCTGTCTCTCCGTGTTCGAGCTCCGGCAGAGAAGTGCATGAAGCCTCAGTCGTGACTCGCAGCTGGAAGCCCGTTTTCGATTCAGAGACGAGGTTCGCTGGCCGCTCTCGCTGCGTCCTCGTCTCTCTCCCTTCGAGCTCGTTCGGAGTCGCGCGAAATCCTGCAGAGGCTTCTTGCCCGAGAGAGTCTCGTTGCATCTCTCGCGTCTCTTGAAGCTTCCCTGCTGGCTCTCCTGAGCTGGCGGCGTACGCCTCGCTGTGACTCCCCGGCGCCCCGGACTCCCCAGGCTTCGTCTTCTCCGTCCACGCACGCAAAGCCTTGGGTCTCGCCTTCGGCACCAACGTTTTCCCCCGGATAAGCGGGAAGGAAGAAGACGAAGAAGAAGAGGAATCGTCTTTCTCCGCCTTTGAAGGGGACTGGCTAGGGGGCAAGGCAGCCGGGGAGACTTCGCCCTGTAACAAGGAAGAGAAAGGAGAGACAAGGGATGTCGCCCAGAACGAACACTGGAAAAAAAATCGGAATCGTCACGGCTGCGGGTTCCAGGAAATGAGAAACACCGGTGAAGAGGAGACGGACAGACAGAAAGTAAAAGAGGAAGGGGGACGAGATACGAGAAGATGAAGACAGACACTCGAGAGAGAACGCCACACACACACACACACACATACGTAAGAAGAGTATTCACGAAGAGCGAGTGGAGTCATACCGTGAGAAAGAAGAACAAGGAAAACGCGACTTTTAGAGAGTGCAAACACCCATACAATCCTCAATCGAGACACGCACGTGAACAAACAGATGCGCCTGGTGTTTTCTTTTCTGGATCCGGGCCGTTGCTGCTTTCTATTCTTCTCTCCAAATTGCCCTTGTTTGTGTTCTCTCCGCCACCTTCTTTCTCTTGTTTTCTCCTCGTCGCTCGTCCTCTCTCTTGTCCTCTCCGCGACCTTCTTTCTCTTGTTTTCTCCTCGTCGCTCGTCCTCTCTCTTGTCCTCTCCGCGACCTTCTTTCTCTTGTTTTCTCCTCGTCGCTCGTCCTCTCTCTTGTTTTCTCTCTCGCTCGTGTTCTTGGTTCCTTCCCTCTCCTGCTTCTTCTCGTTTCGCGTTATCGTTATCTTGCCTCTGTTCTCTCTGTGATTGCAGCAAGTCTACTTGAGAACTCCTGGAGGCGGCGGCCGACTCACCCAGCCCGCGGTCGAAAAGGCAGAGGCCGGCGTCGTCTGTTCCAGCGCCTTCCCTGTGCCATCCCGTGCTTGCGATTCACTGACGACTTTGTCTCCCCGCACCTCCAAGGCCCGAATGACGTCGTTGGCAGTTGGAGACGAGAAGGACGGAACCATGCGGTCGCTACTCTCCCTCAAATCTCCTGACGAACTCTCGCCCCCGCCGTCAATCGCTGCAACCTGGAGCTCCCGATGTGAAAATCGTTCAGTTTCTCCCTGCCCATCGAACCCCCGCTCTCGACTCGGGCGCGTCCGGAGCATGGCGGAGGTTTTGCCTTCGTCAAGCGGAAAGTGAGAGCCTGAAGCCTCTTGGGTCGCGCCGTCGCCTCCAGACACTTCCTCGAGCCTCTCCGAGGTGCTCGGCAAACTCTCGTAGTGGCGGATGATGTCCTTCTCTCGCCGACTCGCGTTTAACGCGAAGCGTGAGGCCACAGCCTCCATTCTGGGGACCCGCCCCGCGATCAACGCGAGCGTTCGATGCCCCACAATGGAATCTGTGAGGCGAGTCGCGTCGCTGGGGGCTTTCCCAGATTTCTCTTCGGCGTGCCGGACCCTGTGTCTCTCGGTCTGCGTCAAGTCGAGACTCCTCGGCAGCCGCACTTCGCTGTCTCCGTAACTGTCTCCGTACGTCTCCTGGAGGCGTCTCCGCCCAAACGTCGCGAGCGCCGTCTCCGCAGTGCCTTTGGGCTCCACGTCTCCTTCGACTCCGCGGGGCCCTACCCCCCCGAAGAAGGCCCTTGCCCCTTCCGGGGACCCAACAGGCCCGCGAGGTGACCCCACAGGACCGCGAGGTGACCCCACACGTTTTGTCTCCTCTGGCTCCAGGGGCGTCTGCGAGGTTTTCTGGGGGAACCAGGCTCCGGCGCCCGATTCTTCTTCTTCTCTCCCTTTGACCCAGCTTCGGGAAGAGGTGGCCTGGAAGGCAGGGCCGGCAACTGTTCGCGTTTTTCCGAGGAGACTCGCCACCGTTTGACTCGGCGAAGTAAACGAAAATCGTTTCTTCCGTAGCGAAGACACAGACGCGACGCTGGGTCGCCCTCGACGCGTTCCCTTCGCCTTGGACGCTTCCGCGCGTCCACTTCCCCCGTGGCTTCGATGACTCAGCCGCGGACCAGGTGGCGGCGGAAGAGAGACGGGAGTCGACTCGAGAAACTCGGAGAGATCCCTGAGATGCGCGGCTTCCTTGCGCGCCGCTTCTGCCTCCTCGTGCAGGTGCAGATGTCGTGTCTCTTTCTCGGAGCTTTTGCGACCGACCCCAAACTCTGGAGACTGTCTCCGGCTGCCTAGGTCCGGGAGAGCTTCCGCCTCGCGTCGCGTTCTCTCGAGCTCCTCGTCCACTCTGCGTGTGCCCCAACCTGCCAGCGAGGCCCCTGGAAAAACGCCGCTCTCTCTCCCACCTTCTCTCCCCTTCTTCTCAACCTCGGCTTCATGTCTCTTCTCTCTCTCCTTTTCTTTCTGTCTCTCCTTTTCTCTCTCTCTCTCTTTGTCCTTCTCTTTCTCGCCACCAACAGCGTCTCCGAGGAAGCCCCGCGCAGACTCTGAGCCTGCGTCACCGACCGCGCCCAGGACTCGAGAGAGCTCTCGCGTCTGTGGCTGCTCTGGAGAGGCTAAAATTCGTCGCGATACTGGGGAGCCTCTGGGCGTCGCCTGCGGTGTCGGCACCGTTCTGGACAGCTGAGGAAGAGCGCTGCCTCTCGCGAGGCCTTTCGCAGCTGCAGCAAAGGATGTAGACGCCGAAGAAAGAGGAGATGACAGGGGCACCGAACCTCCCCCGGAGGCCCTCATTCTCGTCGCCAGAGCTGCACTGGAAGGCGCCCTTTTGGGTGCACTCTTCCCCGCCTCGGCGCGAGACACAGAGAGCCGTCTTCGCGACTGATCAGAAGGGAGGGAGAGAAGACCCGTGCTGAGGCGAGACGATGGCGGATTGGCGCGATCTGGGACGGCGTTTTGAAGAACAGAAAGATGCCGCGGAGAAGGAGAAAACGAGCCGCGAGTGGACGCCGCTCGGGGCTTCTTCGCTGCCTCAGATGTCGCTGCACGAGCCGGCGAACCCACTGCGCTACGAGACGCAGAAGCCACATGGCGCTGATAAAAAATATGGTTCGCCTTCCACTTCCGCAGCTCATCTCTGACGAAAGAAAAAAGGGGGAAAGCAAGCCGCAAACAGAAATCGATTTTCTAGTGACTGAACAAGACTCTGAAGAGAGTCAACACCCATCCCGGGAAGGCGTGAAGCATCAATCCATTTGTATGGGAAGACCCACATAGACATATATATATATATATGTATACGTGCCTAAGGTATGTTTGTGTGCAATGGAGGTAGGAATTAACGTGTACAAAAGGAGAGAATTTTAACAAGGGCTGAAGAAGTTTGATGGTAGACAAGAAAAGCATGTAGCTCCTGCAGCGCCTTCTCTCCTTCTTTACTGTCGTGCGAGGTGGCAGCACACACTGTCTCTCTTTGGCCCAACGGAGACAAGCCTTCTGTGCCAAGGGGAGACTCTTCACACCCCTAGTCCTAAGTCCCCTTTCCTTCTTCTCTTCTTGCGGTGCATGCCGTGAGCGAAACAGGTACAAGGGATCTGAGGAGCACCCGCAAATGTAGATGCACGACGGAAAGGTATACCAGATGCCAGGTGAGCTCGACAGTATACAGCCAGCCATTGGACCGACGCTGCGATGGTAAACCGTAAACGTATGTTGAAGGGCCTCACCTTTCCTTCTCAACCTTCTCTGTTCTCTCGAGCAACTTCCGGTACCTATCTCCAAGGTTTTCGTGCGCTTCTTCCTTCGCTCTGAAAGTGCAACCGCAGGCAAAGCGAAACTCCCCACTTGCGTTCAACAGGCTCGGAGGACAGCACAGTACACGAGACATCAGGCGCACAGAGGTGTACGTTTAACGTGAATCCGAGCTGGCGCAGGAGGCTAGAAAGGATCCCCGTGATGACGATCAACAGCCTCAACAGCCTGACCAGTGACCAGTGACGTCGAGGGAAACAGGGACATGCGCTGCGACAGGACATCGCCGAAAAAAAACTGTCCGCCACTGCTTCGCGTCTGCGTCGTCTTTTCCTCCCCGAGACGCGAGGCAGCGCAAAAATAGGGCCTAACATGGCCAGGATCACAGCAGGATCGTTTGTCGGAGAGACAAAGATGAAGGCTGCAACCGCCCTTTGATTGACGCGGTTAAGGCTCCTTTTTTGACTGTGGGAGCTCTAAGTGTGCCACAAAGACCAGATGGACGAACAGGCGACACTCAACTCCCAGCGAGAAGAACCGCAGCTTTGCCACCGACGACCCCTCGACGGTCACACGCAGGGATGGAGATCCTGGCCAAAAAGAATCCGAGCTGCGCGTTCCGTTCAGACGAACACTCAGCAGGCGACTATCAAAGCAATTGTTTGCTGTACAGCGTGTACACAAACGTCGGCTTTTCAAGCATACGCCGGACACCAGCGCGCTCAGTGCACTCAACATGCATCTCGAACTACACCGAAAAGGCCGAGAGCCATTCTGAAAAATGTCGACGGCGGCTCTGCAGAACGAACAAGGGACGAAAGCCTCTCTCCCAGTCCCTGTTGCGTCATCTTCCTATTCGAAAGAGAAACGGAAGTGATTTTCGCTGTCAACGCAAAAAGCGGTTCCTTCCCAACGGTCCACCAACGATGCTGCGTCGACACCGTCACATGGACGTTCTCTCTGCGAAGTCTCTGTGGCCGTCGTGATCATAAAAGGACCTCCTCCCGAAGCCCCACAGTTCATGTCCCCGATTAGCTGGACGACTTCATTGTAGCTGGGAACTGTACGTACGCATCTGCTTCCAGATCGGCATATGGCCCTCTCTCGCAAAGTTTTGAGTTTTTCAAAGTGTTCACGATTTTTTCCAAGTCTCCGCTGTCTTACTTTCGGGATGCAACGAGGAGTCGCAGCTGAATAATGCGGCGGTTTTTGTCGTCCACGTCCCCCTTCAGTTTTCGGATTTCTGCCTCTTGCTGTGCAAGCCTGCGTTCGACCTTCTGAAAAAATTTTCAGGCAAGAGCCAAAAACAGCCGGCAACGCGGGAGAACGCGCAAAATGGGATGGATTGCCTCTCTCGTCAGAGTGTGCAGGTGTCTGTATCCGTTGGACCGTCTTCTCACCCATTTGTCTTTTCATTCAACTGAAAAGGATCTCACAACTTGAATTCAGACTTGTGCGCGTTTGTCGCCCCCCTTGTTCTCCTCACTGCTCCATTCGACGACCTTCAGTCTTCACAGGGGTATGCACACAACGAATTCACGGAGAAACTCCAGCTGTGAGGGAGAAACAACTCAGTTCTTCCTAACTGCTGTACCCCCCACCATCCCCCTGTAACGTTTTCAGAAGGCCGAAAAGTATCCTACAACAATGAGGAAATTCCCCGCAGGGTGCGGTCTAAGCGCGTCTCTGGGACTCCTGTACCGGCCCCGAGCTCTTGCTCATTGGCGGAGCACAGTAAGAGAATGAGGCTCACTGGAACTCGGCAACCGCCGTGTGTGATTGGTGGGAACTTCGAAAGAAATGAAACGAAACTCCAGGTGAACGCGAAGCCTCAGAAGCCCTCGGCAGTTCATGAATAGCGCTTAGAGACAAAAACAGAGGCGCAATAGATCCAAGAAACGCATGCAGCGAACTGACCTCGTGCCTGTTCTGCCACAGACGCCGGCCTCTCTGAGCCTTCTCCACCTCTGTCGTCGGCACCATTCGCTCGTCGAGAGGCTGAACGAGAGAAAACAGACAGCAGGCCTTTCCTCAATGTCTTTCACGGTTTCGGAAAGTGTGTGAGTTTCTGGGAAGCCAGATGGCGTTCACAGATCTCTGCCAAAAGAACGACCACAACAAATCTGCACAGTGCTGAACAAAGGCAGACGCTCCTGGGTCGTCACGTTCTCTTGCGGCTCATCTTTCCTTCTTAACTGGAACAGTACCTTTTCCTCGACATAAAGACCTGCATATGTAGAACTCTATATACGCATACATATATGTACACGTATACACATATCTATATATATATATATATATGCATAGATGATGTATGTATATGAACTCAGAAACGTGTAGGAACGCTGTATATCCGTGTGAATGTCTCTCTATAATAAGGAGGTAGGCAGAGCAGATATGTTCTGTTTCACTGCTCAAGACTGAAAGACATAGCTCCGTCTGAAATCACCATTTTCCAGGGGATTCTTTCTCTCCGTCTTCTCTCCATTTTTGCTTCCCCTCTCGGCGCAAGCGCGCGTCTGCGCCTACCTTGAGAAGCAGCTCTGCAGGAACTTCTGTCAAAAGACCTTTCTTGAACAACTGGGCATCTAAGGTGAGGACATCCACCTGCAGGGAGACAAGGATAAGAAAAAAAACAAAAGGCACAGGAGTGGAGGCAGGAGGGATGCATCGCGCAACTGTGACTCTCTGCTCCACGCTCTGGGGACAAGAGACTCGACCAGTCATTTCCGTAAGAAACCTCGTAACCCAGAAAATCGAAAACACATGCGCCCTTCTGTACGGCCTTCTCTAATTGCAGGCTGCGTTCGAAATTCGAGTTAAACCTTGACGAGTATACGAAGAGAAACTGAGCGGCTGCGCCACTAATCGCTGGTCCGCCTCCCGGCGCGGATGCTTCCTCCCCAAACCCAGCCTCCGCGGCCCATCCTTTTGGAGGCACCAAGCGCGAGGCAAACATATCACGTAAGTGCCATGTTTGTTCCACGGCATCAAACAGGACTTCTGCAAAAGGCTTTATCCAGCAAGAGTTTCTGCTGCGAACACCAGTGGCTTCGCTAAACTGCCGCTTGAGTGTTACAAAGCCTGCACAGTGGAAACGAGCCAGCATTCACGCCCCTCCCCGAGAGGTAGTCGAACAACTGCATAGCAAAACGACATATTTTCTGGACGGCAAAACGGCCAAGTGGAGCCGAAAGTGCCTTGCAGCCTCGTGGTTCTATCAGGGAATGCAAGGGTCTCTCAGCTGTAGCCGAGGCTGCTTCTCCAGGCATTCGCCTCGGTTTTGGCCTCGCTGTCGAGTTGCTCTCCCGAATCTTTCTCCCCGTGGAACTCCCCTTCGCACTCTCCCCGTTCGACGGCTTCTTCTTCGCCAGAAACGTCGCTCCTCCAAGAGCTGAAAGAGACAAAACCTCTCACCTCAAGCCGTCGAATGCCGTTTCCCACAGTCCGCACGAGCGCGTCGTAGTCGCAGTGGCCATCAATGATGAACTAAAGAAAGAAACGCGTGGACACAACAGAGAGAGGCGGTGAACCGCAAAGACGGCAGAGGAGCAAAGAGAGAAGACCAACGGCACTGAAATGACGAAGCCGCATCCGCAACCACCTCTTGCTTCACACACTGAACTAACAAGGAAAGAAAAACGGAAGCAAACGGGGCAAGGGATGTGATACGACGAATCCCAAGCGGAGAAGAACCGAAAGAAGAAGAAACACATCAAAACAGATTACGCCACGAATCCCGACGAAACCGACGCGAGATGGAATGCGAAACAGCACACAAAAAGTCTGTGTGGAGCGTTTTTTCTCGCTCAAGCTGCAAGCATTCTCACTCAGAGCCAAGTGTACAACGCGTAGCGCATCCCCAAAAGACAGCACGCAAACAAGTTGTGCTTGTGTCTTCAAAAGCCAACTGTCCACATGCTTCGCCTCCCTGTATGTGTTGTGCTCCCTCCTGATCTCCCCAAATGCTCTACTGCTTGTTCTCCCTCTTGTTCTCGGTCGCTATTTCACTTGCACAGAGACACAGGTGAATGCTATGTAAACCAAAAGCAGAACCGAAACACGAGAATATGCCTAGAAGCGCGTCTCTCCCCTTCTCCCTGGCGTTGTCTGCTTGTCTCCCAGTGTTTCTCTTGAAGAAGCAGCGGCGCCGATTACTGGTATCGCCAGCTAGCGAAGAAGACTGCTCAGATGGTAGTATGATGAGTGCCCCACTGTCCTGGGAAGTGTACTCTGTGACAAAGGATTTCTAACAAAAAAATGTTACGAGTTTGCGACTTCTCTCACTCATCTGTTTCTTGCAGATCTGAGGCGAGGCTGAAAGTGCAAACGGTTCTCGCTGAAAACTGCAGTAATCATTGAGCACTAAGCTGAGACAGAATAGAGCGCATGAAAACGACTGTTCACTAAGTAGCATTCAGTTATTGATCCTTCATTACCTCGCATGCAGCGATGTTCCTTGCAAACACCTGCACGGCCTTCTTCATGTCCACGTAAGAGGTCCTCAACTGATTTCGCTCTTCCTCGAGGCGCGCCAACTGATCTTGCAAGCTTTCTGCAAATCTCTTCAATGCTCCCAGTTGGTCCTCTGCCTCGCTTAGGCTCGTCTCTGTTAGCACAACGAGGAGGCAAGGGACATCGGAAATCGCACACAGCCGCGAAGGACACAGCTCACAGTGTGGAGTCAACGTCCTTTGAGACACCCGAACGCGTTCAGCAATGGTCTCAACTATTCGAGAGAGAAAGACAAAGGGAAGAGGAGAACGTCCTTCTCTCGAACGCGGTTCCTCCTTCAGGCTTCCTTCCTTCCCCCCGTGCTCTCTAACTCTCTCTAACTTGCCTCTCTCGTGTTCACTGAAATGAGTCGTCTCACACGAAAGAAAGCGAAATGACGAGACGACTGCATTTGTGTTCACCTGTAGAACCAATGAATATATCTATGTATATGATATATAAGTACGCGGATATTCATGCATTATTGTGTTCAACTATAGAGATGTGTGTCATTCGTCGCGTATTTACGGGCAAAAATATGTAAATTCAGACTCTCTTGGTTTTCTGAGCTTCTTCATGCACTTTGGCGACTATTCAGTCCCGAGACAGTTTAAACGGTTGCTTGAGATTACTTTTTAAAATGGTGCGTAGGATTTGCTGAGGCACTGTTCCCTTCGTATACAAGATGACATACCCCGACCCTAAGGAACTGCTACGAAGGTTCTGTCTACTTTCTTCCTGAGTTCAAAGAAAACCACCTGCCAGGCGCAATACCACGGTTGCAGTATCTCGCGCATGCATGAAAGAAAACCGCCATGGCGTTTCACGGTGCTTCGATGCTTGTCGAACACAACAGTCTCTTCTAGGTCTGCACGGTTTCCACAGCAAGCAGAAAGCGACAAATTCGAGAAGGCATAGCTCTCCGGAAGTACGGAGCGTCGGCCTCTGTTTCTTGAACAGAGTTCGACCCTGTCGGTTTTTGCCTGCTCACGTGCCGCCAGTAGCTGCGCCTGTCTGTGTTTCAGCGATTCGCTCGATCTGAAGACTTTGTCTTGCATCGCTGCATTCGCCTCCCGGAGCAGCTGTTCCTCCTCCAAGAGCTTCTGGACAACATCGGCAGCTTCACTGAGTAGGCACAGACAAGGAGAAAAGTTCTCCAGAAACGCGCTTTTAGGTTATTCTTATTTCTTCGATGACCCGAGGAGTGCAGCCACCTGACATAAAGCGGATGTGATTTTTCACCAGCCACAACTGGACACAGGCATTGCTCATCATCACAATGCTCCCCACCAAAAAAAGGAGTCAACCTCCTGACGAACAGGCAACACCTTGCACTTGCAGGGGCACTCTTCCACTGTGGGAAGACAACAGAGAGCATCCTGAAAACCTTTTGCCTATTTTAGAGAAAGTCTCGCAGAGTAGGTAGACGCCAACTGCCCCGCGGAACATCCTTTTCTTCGACACTCGCGTCTTTTTCAATTTCATCAAATAGTAAAACTGTAACAGGTTTCTTAACAATAGCTTCAACTCATAACCCTCTTATTCCGCATCCTACAGATCTTGAACGTGCTCCAATTCATTTAGAAAGTGAATGTTTCCTCCTCGCCGGAGTGGTGCGATCTCAAAGCATAATAGGCCGTAAGTTGTCCTCCAGAGAACTGCGGGTCGCTGGCAACGTGAATAGCATGGTACTTATACACCTTGTGTACACAGATCGCATTTATCACATATACGCTGGAGAGTCATTTCACAAGTACCGCAGAGAGACAGGAAAACTAGGACACCGGCTTTTTCGCCTCAAAGGAAATCCAAAGACTCTGCCTGCCTCCGAAGCGCTCCATCTCCAGACAGGCGGCAGCCTCCACCCTGTGCAGCCGCGATAGGTGCGTCTTCGTGTTTCTGGACGGTTTTCAGTGTCTTGGGCATACCCACTAACGTGTATGCGAAGAATTCCGGTACATGCAATTGTTAAAACGTGTATGGGTTTCGTCGACGAGGAGAAAACGAAAAGTCAAAGACTGGAATGCATGGTTATTTCTCACCACGTTTGCTATCTCTGAGAAGCTGCGTGCCTCACGCGTACCTTTTGACTTGGTGCAAGTGGTTCGTATCTTCTCGGCGCAGAGTCTGGAGAGACTTTAGCAGTTGTTGGTTTTCCTGAATGAGCTGATCGCACATTTCTTCCTTCATCAACAGCTTGCCCTTGGTCACCTCCAGTTCTTCTCGGAGGAGCCCGAAGCTGCCTCCGCCCTTGGTCTTAAAGCTCGTGTCCAGGAGGGAAGAAAAGAGAAGCTGGTCTCTTAAAGGACGCGAAAACGCTTCGTTTCTGCCCCTGCTCACCACGCGCGCTCCACACGACGTGCTACAGAGCAGCGGGCGAGGTTCTCGCGATGGCGCCATGCTTAGAACCAGTCAGCGGAGAAACGGAAGTGGAAAAGCCACAAAACTCCAGCAGACAGCGGCTCCGAGTGACTCTGGTGGAGACAACGAGCGGTCGGCGTTACTGAGATGGAGACAGCGCGGGGATAACGCGGTGAAATCGAAACTGGACTCGAGAAAGGACGAAACATGCGGTGCGGAGGAACGAGAAAAACTACTGAGGAAAGAGAAGGAAGTCGTGCGAATGGAAAGAAAGAACGAAGAAAGCGGACGACGAGTCGCAGGCGACAGAGGGAAAAGACAAGCGGCGAACAGCTGCCATAGTTCGTCGTCGGGGGAAGGACGCGAGCAGCTGGAAAAGTGCCAGGTGTTTAGACACTGCAGCAACTTTGGTTACGGTGGTGAAGTGTGTCCAGAGACGGTACGGTGCGAGAGAGAGCTCTCGCGAGCCAAGGCGACTCTGAAGTAGACATAAATAGAAAACAGAGAACTGAGAGACAACGACGAAAATACTTTCGATCAAAGCCCTCACGACTCTCGCTCGACACCTCCAGCAAAAAGCAGCGAAACAGCGTCGTGGAAAGCGCCCGCGAGAGACGTGAGGGCACGGTACACTTGTCCACCAGACGAGCGCCGAGACCGCGTCAATGCTGGGAAAAAGGGAAACGTTGATGTAAAACTTTGAAACCCAACCACTCTCCTCGTGCTCAGAAACTGGAGAGAATATCCACAGAGGTGAGAGAAACAGGGGAACAAAAAAATGGAAACGTATTTTCTTCGTGCGATTGAAGAAGAGGCGCAGCAATTCTCGTCGCGCCCGTGTTCCCATCAACGAGAAGAAACAGAGACCGCAGTGGCAGACTCGCTCCTTGGTCGCATGTACTGCGTAGGCAAAAAAAATCTACGAAGAGAGACTGCATGTACATGAAGTCAAGATGACGAACTGGGGTAAACAGCCGTGGAGTTGTCCTGCGGAGGCAGCCGGAGCAACGAAAATCAAGACGTGAACACGTTGTCTCGCAATTTGTTGACGAGAGCAAACCGCCTCGCATATGTTCGTTGTATCCGGCGGTCGCAGGGGATTCCATGAATGGGTCGAACTCGGTCTCACCGACTTCCTCTCCGCTTCAAGAATATGACTGGGAAGGTCTTGGAACCGTTGGAGCTGCTCTTGCGAACGGTCAATGCCTGATACGCACGGGAGGAGCAGCTTTACTCCTTGGAAGTGACGTCACACGCAAAAGAAAACTTCTCCAAGGAACGTGGACGGACTGCAAAGTTGCGCTGAAACCAGGACCCGGCAGGCTGTCGATCTCCGGGGTCGGAATACGGGAAAGGTTACACACCTCCACTGGCGAAGCGAAACGGCGATTCGATGTCACTCCGCGGCATACGCAGCACCCAGATACGAGCAGGAGTTCTTCTGGACTGAAACTTTCCGGTGAAACAGAGGAACAGCGACAAATATGGTATAGCTCTGACAAGACAAAGTAACGAGTCAAACACAGCGATGTGACATCGACGGCACGCCTTTGCCACGCGCTCCCTGAGTTTCTTTGACTGGAAACGGCCGAAAAGGTGTGTTTCGAAAAAGTGACCGGAAAACTTGAGACTCCGCGTCTGCTTCTTCAATTTTCGCTTTGAGGAAAGACGAAGAAGTCTTCAGAAGCGAGGGTCACTCAAAAGCGTGAGGCAATTTGTGAGCCGGCCAAGTTCTCGTGCCACTATCACCAGAGAGCAGCGCCCGTCGAATACAAACGCCACACAGTTCCGCCACCTTTGGAGAAGCGAATTTCCACGAGACAAGCGGAAAAGTGTGATCCAAGATTGGCTGGCGCGCAGTCTCTAGGAAACGAAACGAATCGACGCAGCTCGGAAACAATTGCTAACTAGTGCCGCGGAACCATGGCGGCCAGCCCGACTTTTCGTCGGCTGGCATGACCGCAAAGCTCGATGTTCCTGCGGCGCTCGTGGTGTCTGCAGAGAACTTCACGGAGTAAATGTGTTTGTGTGAGTTTTAGAGACTATGCATTTTAAGGAAAGGAATGAAAGTCAGGCGGGGGGAGAGAACTTTATAGGTTTCTCCTCAGCAACTCCAGCGAGCTTGAACCGCTCGCAGCCGCGAGTCACGCGCACCAGCGCTGCCAACTGGACAAACCACTGACGAGAAAAACGCCGATTTGTCGTTGGTTTCACTTACCAAGGAAAAAGCCAAATACATTCTTCCACTTGAGTCTCGAAAAGGACGAATCGCGAGCAGTCGCGGCGCTACCACCGCTGTCTAAGGCCGACACTCTTCGAGTTGAGGCTTGTCTCACCGGGTGCGACTGCTGGCTCACACACGGCGAATCCGGACGGTGAAAATACTGTGCGTGATTTGAGTTTTCGAAGCCTTCGGTTCCTCCAGGCTTCTTCAATCAGTTTCGAATGGAGGTTACTACTTTGGGAAGCTGCAAGTGGAAAGGACATGTCTCGCTTCCCAGGAAGAGTTTTCTGATTCGTGAAGAACACGGCATACGGCAGTTACGTAGTCGCGCGAGAAGGAAAAGTTGCCACCAATTGACCGACAGAACGGACCGAACTCGAAAGACTGGCTCTAAAAGATTCGTGAAAAATTGCTTTTGGTGGATCTGAACCACGGCCGCAGTCGATGGACCTAGATGTCCCGTCTAGAGTACTGGTGTAATCTTGACGGCCGTGGTTTACGGGATAGCCGCACACACCGACACCAGCGCGACGACAACGAAGTTTATCTTTTGAAAATCTAGGCAGGGGAAGTTCCAGACGTCTCATCTGTGACGCCCAGCGTCATAGAAGAGCTGAGAATCGTCAGACGAGCAGATACCCGATGCACAGACATCGTTCCATCACTCGACCTTCAGAAACCGTAGCTGAAAGCAATTGTACTTGCTCGATTGCCAATATACTCAGATCCGTTGTTTCCTCACGAATCACATGGGCAAAAGACCCTTCGACAGCCACGTCAGCTGGGCGATTCTCTTGGTTTCTTTACTGGCTGGATGGTCAGGGACGTACACGATATCGTCGTTTGCGAGTCCATGGACCTGTGGCATAAGCACAGGGATATCTGGTGGTAGGCAGTTTGCAAGGAAAGAATGAAATTTCTGGTACGAAGCTGCTTTAGCTTCGAGGCTCTTTTATTGGATCTCAGGGAAAAGGTCGTGTTGTTCTGGACCAAGTTGCTTCCAACGTTGTGTGGAACGCGGGCAGTTTTCCACTCCTGACCACCTATACAAATTCGATGAAGACACGCGCCGGAGCTGCGTGCGTTGACAATAATGAAAAAGCGCGCCATCTACCCTGCTGGCGTTTGTTGCACTGAGGTTCAGAAATTCATAATCGGACGAAAATTGCCAAGTGATTTGAGCTAGCGAAAGAAAAAGTCGGCGAAACGTTCACTCTGTCAGCTGTGCTGATGTAGGATAGATTTCCGCGCGCATTTTGCGGTGCCTTCCTTCCGCTTGTTTGAATAATGTACCGGTATGGCGAATATCCAACACACTCGAACTGGTTCTGGGCTTCAGATGTGTGTTTCTCCTGACTTCTCTGTTCGTGCTTCACGTTAAGGCGACACGTGCGTCTCGCCCGCAGGTGATACCTTCTGGGCGTTTCGTTTTTAATCCCAGTCAACAACTGGTGGGTGTTCTTGCCTTGTCGAGAATTTACTCGGGACAAATTCGCTGCGGAGGGACATTTAGCTTATTGTTACGGAGTGCCCTTCTAACTCGTGTCACGAGAAAAGCCACGCCGCGTTTGCGTCCTTATCTTCCCCATCTCTATGTGGTTGAGTTACACAGTTCTGGATCGCGGATCATTTGTGCGAAGTACTTGCAATGTGACGGTTACAGCATATGCTTTATCCACTGTGCATTTTCCTTTCGTTCCTCCCTTGTATTTCAACTGGATGCCGTTGCCCTGTTTTTTACGTTCAACAAAGACCCAACATCCGCATCGATTGTCGACTCGCTGAGACACGCATAAAGTATCAAGCGTGCTGTTACGGGTATTAATCCCGTGAGAAAGCGTCCGGATTCGCGCTTGTCGCATATCGGTCCGTCATGAGGAGAAGCGTTGGTGCTTCTTACTTCCTGTTCGTTTTCCCAGGGCATTCAATCGAGATGGAGGACGCCAGCCGCATTCCCGTTGTGTTTTAGTCCATGGGCACAAGATTCCATACACACCGGCGCCGATGAAGTTAGTCGAACTAAGGATATCCTTATTGCCAAGAACCGCAGATTCAAAGCACGCCGACGAAATACAAGATGAGCCCGGAATAAACTCACAGTGAAGCAAGTCTTCTGGAAACCAATCCAAAGTGTGCTAGGTTTTTGTCACGCAAAGCTGCTGTGGAGACAGCAGCAGCGGCGTCTCGTTACTGCCAGCATGCGTCCGGTTTTTCCCGTCAGAAAGAAATGTTCGCGGTAAGCGTCTATTTCTAAAGAGTTTCTCGTGATTCTCCTTTCAGGTAACTGTGATTGATTTCTGCGCCATGCGTATGTTTTGTTTCCTCGGTGACGGCTGAAATATCTTCGCTGTGCTTCCCCGGCTTTCCACGCTGTTCGCTGGTGCGTCCTGTCTCAGTTTAACGTCACTCCCCGTGAAGAATGGCTTTTTGAAACTAGCTGCGGGCTTTCTGTTCGTGCAGACCATTTCTCTTCCGGTGTATCCCAGCCAAAGGATGCACTTCGCCTGAGGAAGTTGCGCCTTTTCTATGCCGTGGTGAACTACGCACGTACTAAAACAACTATTTACTTTTCAAGAGCAGCCTGCAATTCGGCTTGTTCCCATCGTTCGAGAGAGTCTTAAAATTCACAACGGTAAAAGAGACTTTTGCTTGACAAAAGGCCGCTGTTTTGTCTAACACAGAGCGCCGGCGCGATGGCAGCGCCATCTTCGGCCGTAGCTATCCGTGCGTGTTCCAGTTTTTCGCTGCCTCGGTTTTAGTTCGTCGTGTTTTCTGAGACATTGTCTGTCTTCTTTTCTCAGTCTGTCATAATATTCAGCCGCCATCTGATAAGAGTCACTCCTTCTGAATTCGGAATCCCTGTCGTCTGCGGGTTGTCTCCACCAGTGAAACACGCAGAAGATTTTCGATTAAAAGGCAGGGCACCAAGCTTTTCGTCTGCCTATGGAAGACCGGCGCAGGAGTCTATACAACGAGGTGGAGTACCGATTCAGATCTTGAAGGTCCGTGTTAGCTGAAGCCAAGGTCTGTTGCGAGAGCAATCGACGTTCTTCTTGAGCGGCGTACCTTTTTTCTGTTATCCACAGCCTTAAGAGAGCTCAGTAGTTCCGTGGGCGGCGCAAGTGCGTTTCGGGCAGTTTCTGAGGAGGACGGACAGGCACAACTCCGATTTTTTTTCGCTGCTCTTCATGGTGGCAGACCAGACGCCCCACACAGGCTCGCGTCGCCGTCGCGAAAGAAGCTCGGGTCGCAGCGGAGATGAACGGCGAAGTGAAGAGGATCAGGAGACCCCCCGAGGACGGCGAGAGCTGCGCGAGAGCCGCGGCCACCAGCGCAGATGTCTAGACACACCAGCGAGCGAGGAGAAGCGGAGAAAGAGAGATAGGCGGAGAAGGAGACGAGGCGACACAGAGAGTTCTGAAAGTCGTGACGAGGAAGAAACGCAGAGGCCAAAGAGAGAACGAAGGCGATCTGAGGCTGGACGGAACACACGAGAGCGAACAGTCGTCATCAGCGACGAAGACGAGGACGAAGAACTTCAACTTGCTCTCGCCCTCTCCGCGTCCTTGCAGGATGGCTGTGAATGTGCTGTCCCGATAGTCGCGGAGGAAGAGAGAGCAGAGAGAGATGCCCAGGTTTTCAGTGCCCCTGTGCGGACAGAGAAGAAGCGAGAAGAGAAGGAGGAGGACGCTAGGCGCTCCCAACGAAGAGAGGAAGCACTGAACATTCAGGAAAAAAACAAATCGCATACAGTCGACGAACGCAGGAAAACAAGCATCGCAGAGGCCAGAGACAGGCAAGACAGCTGCGGACTTGAGGGAGGAGTGGAAGCAAGCGAACGAGAAGAAGAAAATGAAAAAAAGGGGGTAAGTGTCGCAGACACGACAAGGTGGGATTGGCGCCGGCGGAGAGAAGACGAGGAGAGGAGACGCGAAGCAAGTCAACGGAGGAGAGAGGCTGAGTTTCAGACGGTGCGAGTTCAGGAATCGAACCGCCTCAGCTCAGACGCCTCGTGGGAGAGAGGAGAGAAGGAAGAGGAAACAGAGAAAGTCGACGAGACGTCCACTTCAGACACTAGCTCGAAGGGAAGGGCAGCGAATGCTTCTGCGGAGAGAAGAAGCACTGTGTCGGAAGAGTCGAGTTCTTCAGAGGGAGAAGAAAGTAAGAAGGCTGGCCGCGATCACGAGAAGCGACGGCACCCAGGAAGATTCAACGCTTCTGACACTCTCGAGAACAGGGGAACGGTGAGACAAGGAGTGGACCATGGCTCGGTAGAGGAAGTTGAAGATGACGACGACGAAGACGAAGACCTGCAACTTGCTCTCGCTCTTTCCATCTCAGAGCAGCACGATGTGTACCACCAGTGTCGATTGTTTTCCCCGCGTGACCCGTCGGAGACAGGGGAGGGTGATTCCGCGTCTTTTCGTTGTAAAAAACTCCAAGCAGCCCCTCCTTGTGGAGATGTTTCAAACGGTCGCGGTCAGATCTCGCCCTCTGCTTCGGCTTCTCAAGCTTCTCCACAGGAGTCTAGCGAAAGCAAAGCAGGCGTATTGGAGAGCTCAGAAAGAGCCACAAACGAATCCCTGCAGGTTGGTCTGTTAAGCGCCGCCGACCCTCGCGATTCTTCTCCCCAAAGCGACCAGAGAGGCGAAGCGACGTCAGAGAGAGACTTCATGTCCTCGCTCTCGCCTCCTATTTCGCCCACCGAGATCCGACAGAAGGTGCTAGCAGACGACTGCGATATCCCCTCTAACCTCCGAAGGCGGCACCCTGAGGCAGAACAGACAACAGCTGCGCATGCATCGAGTAAAACAGGCGCGAACGCAGACGAACGAACCGCAGGCGAGGCTGCAGCGGCCCACGTGACCGCAGGAAACGAGGAGGGAGACCGAGAAGCGACGCAGCAGGTGTCAGAGTCTGAAGAAACCACGGCGGCTTTTGAGCCTGCGCAGATGAAGCGAGGAGTCCCAAACTATAAAGTACCGACACCGACAGAGGGGCGATTCTCAGCGGTTCCGGGGGTGCCTATCGAAGACGGCAGTTCGTCGGTTTCGTCACCCGCTTCAGACGTTGCAGACTCTGACTTTGAACCTGAGCGTCGTCGCCCAAGACGGAGACGCAAGACGAAAGAACGCGAAAAGCTTTCTGAAGAGGAAGCTGCTGTTTCCGAGAGCTTCAGCGATAGTCCATGTTCATCTCTGGCCGAGGAAGAGATGTCGAAATCGCCCTCGAGCGACTCGGACGCAGAAGATGTTAAACCTAAGGATGGACGAAGAACGACGAGAAAGCTTGGGGGTGGTGCAGCGCGAGCTGTGCCGGCGAGGTCAAGAAGTCAGCAAACAGGATGTGCCAATAGAGTCAAACTGCAGCCTTCACAGCAGCGTAGCGCATCATCTGCGGAGAGAGAGAAGAGTATACGGAGCAGGTGTCAGGAGGGCGGTGGGGATGGGCATGAGGGAGCACGTGAAAGGGAGGCTAAAAGCAAGAAAGGGAAGGAACGGAAGTTGGTGAAGGAACGGCAACGAGCAGCAGAGCGGGAGGCGGCGGCAACAGCAGCATGCCTCTGGAAAAGAGAGAAGCTGCAGGAAGCGTGTGTGTACATCTGGAAGGTTTTGACGAACGCCGTCGCTTCTCCTGTGCCTCTGTCGTTTTTGCGTGATCAAGGACGTGAACGTGGCGCTGCGAAAAGCAACTCGCGCCCCGGCGGAGGGAAGCTTGCCGCCCTTCTGCACCATGCGCAACGCGAAGAACAGGCGAAGATCATCCCTGCGCCTTTCGGATCGATGTCTTCTGTGTTTTCTCCCTCACAAAACGCGGCACCTTCTGGACAAGACGAAGCGCCGGAAAGGGCGGCGGGTGACAGGAAAGACGAGCGCGTCTTTGCTGTAGCGAACCCTGTCGATTCGAGTTGTGGCACAACCAGCTTGTGCCCGCCAGGTGCAACAGAACCGAAAGGGAAGGAACCTTTACACTCCAGGGAACAGGGGGGTAGCAAAAGTCGCTGTAGAGGTGCTCAGGATTTCGATGACAGGGGCGGCCGCTCAGCCTGTGTGAGGCCCTTCGTGTCTGTCGCAGACATCGCACAAGTTGCTCAAACACTCAACCTGTCACTCCACCCCGACGAGATTCAGAAAATGGTTTCTCTCGCTGCGAAAGAAGGTTCGCCTTTGTGGGGTGCGGCGGATTCGCGGGACAAAGCGGGAAGGCGACAAGCGAGAGAGGATTCTACTCGGGCAACCGAGAAGGATATGAGGGCTCTCGCGCTGTACACGGAGGGGAAAACGTATTTATCGTTTGAAGAATTCGAAAAGTTTTTTCACGGAAGTCTCGGGCTCAAAGTTGAAATGAACGGCAAAGTGTGGTGAGCAGCTTTACCCCTGTTTGAACGTTGGGTCCCAGACCGCTGTGAAAGAAAAAGGGAAATGCCGAAGTCGCGTCGGGTCGCTAGAAATGCGGGAGCGCGTCTTGCAGGCAAGCCGCGTACAAACACACTAATGGAACATGCACTATTTCTCGTGTCCAGGTGTCGAAACCATCGATCGTTCTGTGTGACCTTCATGCAGTCGACAGTAGCAGAAAGTATAGGAAACAACACAGGTTTTGATGAGAGACTCAAACAGAAAGCGGAGCAATGACGCGTGTCGAGAGATTGCGGAGATGCATTCGTCTCCGGTCGAAGAGAAGCCCAGCTCTCTGTTGTGCGTGCCCACGAAAACCAACCGGAAAACAGAACGAGCTTTCGTGCGAAGACACATTGGCAGGTGTACAGATGTTCCCTCAGAAGAGGACAATCTGGCAGCGTTGCAATGAATGAAACCTCAGCACTGCTGAGGACACGGTGTCAGGGCCGTGAAGCCCCATGCATAGATCATGGTTTTCAACATGTATGCCTACACGCATCATACACTCCTGTGGTCACCTGTGCTTGCATGGACACTTGCACCCGCGCGAAAGAAGGAGGTACGGCCACTGTGTACGTGGTCCTCTCCACGGAGATATTCGTGGTTTTTTTGCAGGCTTTCACGTGTAGACTGCATGTTGCTGGCATTTCGTTCACCTGCTGCGAAGTCGTCAAGAGTCACGCTTCGCGGAAAGGACAGTCTGTCTTCCAGGTGGCGTCACTGTGTTGTATCTTTTTATGCGACGAAAAGCTCTGGATTTTGCTTATGCGTGCCCACTAGAGTGCTACAGTGCAGGTGACTATACGTGAGCTGTAAAGCCAATCTGAATATTCTATGCTAGGTCTTCATGGAGGCCGCTTCCGTGGTGCGGACGCGGAGTATTCATCCGCATCGCTTCTCCGTACCCCAAAATTCACAGGAGAAAAAGAGTCTATTATTTGACAGACGCCGGTTAGCGTTGACAGTTACTGCGCAAATTTAATTGTGCCGGCGTTTCCCTGGACCAACGATACACAGAGAACTCGACTCGTGCTGTCAAGGAGCAACTCGCTCCACGAAGCAAGTGACCTCTGGAATGTACCATTCTTCTTTCACTGTGAACAATACCATGGTATGGGTAACTACTTGCGTTGCGCACAGTTGTAATATTTTTCTTTTACTTCCTCAGAAATCAATGACGCCCCAGGGGCCGCAACTCGTCAGGTCGCTGCCGTTGTTCTTGTGGACTGACAAAAGACACAGCGAAAACTGTAGTTCTTTTAGCATTTTTTTCTTAACGGCCCCCTTTTCTTGTTCTGATCTGTACCGCGGTATGCGATGATATACAATACAGAAACGCATTAAACGTACACAAAGGATGGACAGAGAAATATGCAACGTTTGTTACTCATTGTGTTGTCCTTCCTCGTGTCATTCAATTCTTTCCTGGGGACGCAGAACGAATGAAACAACAAAAGTATCCACCCTCCCCATTAAAATTGATGTTCTTGTAGAGTTGGTAAAGTCTATTAGACGAAAGCGAAAGAGGAGGAATTCGCCGAGAAGCGAACGTCGAGTGTCTGCTCTCTTACACTTATGTCTTTGTATCGGGCAATTTTTTTTTTCTGTTAGCACGAACATGACAGTGAATTGCTTTCTGTAGAACACAGTCTTTCCTTTCGTGGTCGCGGCAAAACGAGGAATCAAGCATTGCCATATGTGCGTTCTTCATTTACCTTCATTGACGACGGAAACGGGGTCACAGGGGAAAACGCTCCTCCTCTTGAGAACGCCAGCAAAACCCCTAAGGGGACGGACATACATGAGAGAACGAACCTTCGAAAGATAAATATATCTTGGATGAATGTATAATAGCAGTTAAATATCAATAAAACGTGCACGTTTTCGATGTTCCATGAAGTCTATTTGGGAGAAGAGGCTTGATAGTACTACTGTAAGTACATATACAGTCGCAGTAGTAGCGGTCAAACTATAGAAGAGCCGAGTTTGTGCTGGAAATCGTCGTTTGATCCCATTCTCACGCATGTCGCCTCTACGTCCTACGAACGAAAACAGCAAAATCATAGACCGCAGTCCCAGAGGCGGACATCAGAAACGTCCAGTGGTGGCCTAAATAGACGTAATCTCCAGGATTCAATCGCGTTGTGTGTGTAGAGCAGTGAACTTACCCACCGCGGAAGATTCCGTACAGGCGAGCTACCAAAAACAGTGCGCTTCCATGGGTCACTTGCTTTCACCATCGCCTGGAAAGGCTTTTTCCTTGACCTATCGAGGCTCTCATTGACTAGCGATTCCTCTCTGTATGTGCTCCTTTGCCCCCGCCTCCCAAACGTGTTCCAATAGTCCGTTCGTTTCTCCGTTTGCGGTACGTTTTGGAAGCTACCAGAGAAAAGCAATTCTAGCCAGCAAAGCAAGACCGGATGTTGCTTCTTCAGGGGTTTCAGTTTTCTGGGGAAATTCATGGTATAAGAATCGACGAAACAAATCGAACATGCGCCACATGTGCATTTTATTCTTCCACAGTGCCACCGTCAGCGCGGCACCTGAAAGCAGGCGCAAGTGTACCCTCGCCCGGGTGTCTTCCCAGCATTTGCATTTCTGTTTTTGACACTGAATCAAAAAAACTTCATTTCAAACCCAAGCGACAAATCTACATAAAGCAACACTCCCCTCTCCTCTTGCCGCCCTCGCACCCCGCCGGCCCGACTACCGTTTATCTGCCTCTCTCTGACGCTTTTTTGTACGCGTCTTACCGATACGCGTGTACTCCCCTCTCATCTGTGCGTTTCGTTCGCACGACTCTCTCTGTCTTTTCTCCTCTAGATCATGCGCCTCTCAGATGGTCAACTGATGGGCACTTTGCACAAGCTACCACGTGTCTTTGGTTTTCTCTGATCTCCCGTTTCCGATATAGCGCACTGAGCCCTCTGCTTTTCAACACATCAGCTTGTCAGATTTTCCACACGCTTCGCGGCGCAGTTAGGCCGAAAGAAATACCGTTTTTTCAACATCACTCCTGCATTGCGTCCAAAACGGAAATACGCATATCCAGACAAGTTTTTGCCCGCGTTGCGCTCCGCACTCGGTCCGAGGCTTCCGTCGGCATTTGAGCCTGCATCACGCTCGCTGTGAGCTGTTTGTATTCCGTGTTTCCGCCCACAAACCTTCTCCATAAGAGCTCCTCCAACAGCAAAAAGATCAGTCGTTTATAGACGCTGAGGAATCCCATATTATGCTGTGTAGCACGGAGTCTAGCTTTTGGCTTTCCACTTCATGTGGTGACGCTGTGTCAAGCTTGCGCCTCAGGATTTTATCTAGTCTTCTTCTGTCGAGCCGATGTCGCTGCCTGCTTGCGCGCCACCGCCGGCCCCCGGGTTTTCTCCTTTCTTGTGATCGACTTCCTTCAAGATGGACACCAAAGTCTTCTTTTGGAGAATCATGCTTTTCCGCTGCTTGAAGACAGGGTGGAATTTGTAGATTTCTCGGAGCGTTGGGCGGCGACTGGCATTCGGGGTCAGCATGGTGCGGAGGAGACTCTGTGGAGAAACGAACAAGGCAACAGCCTCTCCAGAAAACGGATGTGCCCAGAGGAGGGGACACAAAATCGAGATACAATCCCTGGCTAGACTCGCAGATTGCCCACCAAAGATCGCTCAACGTGAACACATAGACTCTGGTATTTTCATGCATTAAGTTCGTGTATACTCATGAAATTTCGAATACCGAGTAGTTCTTCGCTTGAAATGCATGCTCAGCTCCGTAATGCGGACGCGCAGTGCACCACCGATACTCCACAACCGTCTTTTCGTAGACCTCTTGGCACAACGGAAGCCCAGTACTGGATCTCTCTTGAATCGGAGCCAGTGAAGGCTAAAAGCATAAACTGACACGACTCCCTGTGTGGTCTCACCCAGGTCACTCGTCTGGAGCCGTGGAAATGTGGTTGCTTTCTCTCAGTTAGAGCAAACCCTTTTAGAAGATGCAGGTCCGGATGGCGCTTCTCAGCTTTCTTTTTCCAAAATGTAACAATTGTGTTCGACTTTCAGAAACTTGGGGATCTCCCGCTGCGTTTCGCACTCTTTTCTTACCAGGATAGAGATCGTGACGTGACCATCGCAGAGAGTTAGGTCCAACTCATCGACGTGTGCGCGCGCCGTTCGAACTGAAACAAAGCGGAAACCACAACAGCAGTCACCGGAACGGTATCCGTTCGTGGCGTCCAGTCCGTCTCTCCCTCGAATTCGCTATATCAAGAAGGCAAGTGAGTTTCTGGGCTGCTACAATTATTAGAGACCCCCTTGCTCAGTTCGATACGTGGTCCCTTGACTGTACCCCTCTGTAAGAAACACTGTGTGCCCCCAAAGTTGAAACCGCGAATGGGGCGTTCTTTTCCTAACTGGCGTTTCTCGTTAGGAATCGGCACGGTTCACTAACTCAATCCACTGTCTTCAAGGCGCTTCTCGCGATCTGAAGCTGTCGCGCCTCGCTCTGTCGTTCGTTCACTTCCTCTGTTGCACATCACAGATGCTGTCGGCGCCGGCTTGTCCCTAGAGTCCGCCGTCGCTGTTTCCACTCTTCGATTTCTGTTTTCTCTGTTTCTTACCAAAAAGGTCTTTGGACCACAGCTCTCCCATCTCGTACGGGTACTGTTGATTGCACCACAGTTTGTATAACACAACTCCTAGAGCCCAGACGTCTTTTCTCTCCGTGGTCATGATGCGCTTTCGGCCGTCGCTGATGCATTTCATGTTCTCCGGAGGAAGGTAACGGAGTGTTCCCCACATGCATGGGACATTTTCCCCAGTAGGCTGGTACACACACACACACATACACACCGCAGACGATGAGATTCAAAGGGCTTCCCTCACTTTCTCCCAAGGCGAAGCAGCGCAAAGGAACGGCAGACATACCTCCAGAAACGGACGCTCCTGGCACTAAAAAGGCTCATTGGCACTTTAATGCATGGAAAAGTTCTCTTACGATGGTAACGCATTTGTGTGCATGCAGAACCGACTATCAGCTTAGTAGCGCAGACGAGCATAACTAATCTTTGTAAAGGTTGTACGTTCTTGACTCGTCAATTTACGTACAGATTACTTTACGCTTCTTCACTCCAAGGTAAACAAAGAAGGCCCCGCTCCACAGGTTCTCGCGAGCCAAAGGAGACATCAACGCACTGCTTGCTTGTCCCTGATCGAAGCCAGAGCCCTCCGTTTTGCAGTTCCGGACAGAATCCAGCTTCAGTGTCGTTCACAGGATTGGCTTACGCTTGCGAGGGAGTGGTCCCCGAGGAAAATTCGTCCGTCGATGCTGATGAAATAGTTGGGGAGCTTGATGTCCGAGTGCACCAGACCCATATCATGCAAATACATGTTTGCCCTGGACAGAAAGCACACTCAGACCAAGCCGAAACGCATGTCTAAACGTGTCACAAGAGATCGACGAAGACATACGCGTTTATCTCGAGCTAATGCATGTTTTTCGCTCGAACAAATGCATGCGTCTCTCTCACCCAACTGCATGAGCTTTTATCCCCCAGCAAACGCATCCGCTATCTCGCTCAAAAGCAAGCATTTGTCTAAGAAAACGCTTGCGTTTTTGTGCAGAGACAGCCTGAACATGAAAGCCTGAACAGAGCGTCGTTCAGCTGTTTTCTCTCTCTCTCTGGTATGAACTTAGATTTCGATTAGGTTTGTTCCTCGCCTGCCCTACAAGTGTTTTAGCACCCCTGCGTCAGAAGCGCCCATCTGCACAATGTCGATGTAAAATCCTGACATGCGCTTCATTCAAACCTTACAGAAAAACTTGCTCCGTTACTTCCAGCTTGACGCTTGGATCCGCCGCCATGATCTTCGGCATCCGCGCCACATCGCCTGCAAAAGAGATTCACCCATCATCGGGAACAGCGTGTCTGACATGCAGGCACTCTCAGCTCCTGTTTGCTCTCTGCCGGTACCTGCTGTACTTTTACAAGGCGGTCAACTTTGTCTTCCCCCAACTACTCTGGGCGCGCAGCAACGCTTTCGTGGAAGAACGAATCGTCTTTCGACCTGCAGAGAGGTCCCTCACACACTCTTCAGATACCAACTGAAGTGGTGCTAACGGAGTTTCGTCGACGCGAGAAGCGAACCTTTTTTCTCACCTGCAAAGAGATCCATCACGACCCACTCGCTCGCGTATCGAGTCTGATCCATCGGAGGCGTCGCGCAAGGCGTAACAACTTCGATGACATCAAAGGGAATGACCAAATGAGACATTTCGCTCCATTGCTTAGGTTCGATGCCTCGAGGGACGTACTCCCAGATCGCCAACTCCGACTGCACTCGACGTCTCAGAATCACGTCTTCTTTGCTCTCTTCCCGACGCTGGTCTGGGCGAATGCGGAAGACCTTCAGAGCGATGCCTTGACCTGTCCTGAGGTCTCGTGCCTGTTCAGCAAGCGCATGCAGGTTTTGCCGCCTACCATTGCATCGCCGTCGGCCTTCTCACACGTTGATACCGCTCTCCCTTTCACAGAGACGTCAGTCACCCCCAGTCCACAGTGTATGATGAAAAGAACAGCAGATGTACGTTTTGATGTTCTCTCCACCGCTCACGCGCAACACTGAATGAGGCAGAACGCTCCAATCGCGTTCTCTCTCCTGTCACATCAGACGCGCAATCGGAAAAAACGACACCCCGTGAAAACGGCGTGAAAAGAACAACTGAGAGACAAGCGTAGTCATGCCAACCGCCGAGTTCTGCCGGTCTCACGCTCGACGAAAAAGCGCAATTCTAGACCGAGAGACACCGTTTCTCGGGATGAGGGAAAGATGTTTTCTTTCAGAAGTCAAAAAGGGCCTTACTGAGAAAACGACTCCGTAGCCACCTGCGCCGAGGACGTCTTCGAGTTGGACGCTGAACTTCTCGTTTGTGCGTGTGGAGCGAACTTGAATGGGCGTATGGAGAGGATAGCTTCTCTCGAACTCTTCCTGGACAAAGGCAAGACAGAACGAAGTCGCGGGTGGTTTACAAAGATGGTTCAGCCAGGCGTTTCTGTGCGAAGCAGTTGCTGTCTGTACGCGCGAACTCGCATCACCGGCATCCGATCTCAACCAACTGTCCAACTCGTCGCACATTTGCCCTAGAGAAAGGTAGTTTACAGAAGTATAGGAAGAGTCTCGTATCATTCACTCAGCTCACTGCGCACATGACACACATCACGAGATGGCACAGAGAAGCAGTGAGCTGGCACACGAGGTGGACGGGAGGCTCAGGAGACATTTGGCCACTCGTCGAGATCTGGAAAGTCTTTGTGTTCGATTTCCATTTCGTAGTGTCTCTTGGAGCAATCCGTTCTTCTGGTTGGATGCTGAGCATACAGTGAGCTAGAGAGTCCGGAAGACATGTCGAGTCTCCAACAGGGACAGCGCAGAAGCGAGATGCTCGCAACCGCGTTCGAGATACATGTGAAAATCAGAGAGCGTGACGGAGCAGCTGTTCAAGTCGAGGATTCACGCCCGAGCCGCTGCTTCTCCTTTTTCGTTTACGCTATCATCCGATATGCTTTTCTCTCTCTATTTACGCGTTCCGCTCCACTGCAGGCGCCTTCTTGTGGCTGGAAACTCAGTTCCACCGCACTCTCCTGGGGTCGGTGCCCGTGGGACTTCAGCCGCGTCACTTCCTGCGTGTGTGACGCCATGTGGACTTGCACTCGTTTTCTCTTTATTAAAACGAAATTACTGGAAGCAGAGAAACCATTTCAAACGTTGTACCGATAAGAAACCTACAACCAATAGGAACAGCCCAATTACTCCAGGATTCGCATATAAATAGACATATGCATATGTATTCATGTATATAGAGGTATGTGCACGAGTGATACTCTTGACAGATTTTACGCTGTTCTGAAAATGACTCGTCTTTTGAAAATAGGCTCACCTTCTCGGCAGTCCACTCGCCAGGGTCCTGGGGGGTGACTAGACTCTTCAAGGTGGTAGAAGGCATCTTGAATCGAGCGTCAGTTACGACGGGGGGAGCGTTTCCACCAGTGTGCACTGTAAGCACCGGCCGCCCTGTTTTCCGCGCGGCACCCTCTTGACCTGCGAGCCTTCGTTGGGTCCGACCTTCCCTGGATCCAGCTTCCTGTCGCGTATTTTGCGTTCGCGCGCCTCCTGCGGCGTGAGAAGGTGAAGCGGCGGCAGGGGTGGTGGGCGAGGACTTCGGCGATGGCCCATGGTGCTGGATGCTGTCAACGCTGGAGTCGACGGCGCTTTTCACACCGCCCTGCCGGTGGGGAGACTTGACCGTGGGTACGAGGGTGGACGCAGGTCCGTGATCCTCGAACTCGTCTGAGCCTTCCGAGCCGTGCAAGTCTGCAGGTTCACGCGCAGTGCGGTTCGTGGGGAAGCCGAGCTCGAGCGTGGTTTTCGCAGGGAAGCCAAGTGGGGATGAAACGCGAGCGCTGTCGAACCAGTCTTCGTCGCTGGAGAAGGACTCATTGTACGCCTCGCTGCCCTCCAGAAGTTGGCGCGCCAGCACCATTCGCTGCTCCAGCGGGATAAGCTTCTCTTCCCCCATGAGTTCCTCATCTACAAGGCCCACAGCCTCCTCAGCGTCGCCGTCCTCATCGGTTGCGCCGAGGCCCGCGAGGCTCGAAGCGGCCGAAGTCTCGCCGTGGCTTTTGACGCTGGAGGCTTCGACCGCCCCACCTGCACTCCCAGCAACGGAGTACGGCCGGAAGAGCGCGCATGGAGAGTAGGAGAGACAGAGAAGAGCAAGAGGGAGGAGAAAACCGAGCAGGGAAGCGGCAGCAGAGGGCCCAGAAAAAAGGCCGGAAGAGACACACCTGCTGCCCGCCATCGTGCTGCGAGCGCCAACACTGCGGCGACTTACGGGTGGGCGCGTTCACTTCGAACTTTCTCCAAGGTAAACGCAGAAAGGAAAACGGAAGCTTGAGAGTTGAAAGCGCGGCAGATCGCGGGGACAAAATGCTGCGAGGAAAACGCGAATTAGAGACAGAGGATATGCCAGTGCTGACGGGGCTTCCGCCGGGAGAGGGCGCCGCCGCCCGCTGCAGGGTACGTGACACGCTCCACCTAAAGTCTCTTTGACTTGTGTGGTCTATCCAGCGAAGAAAAGGAAAATGGGGGACTGGAACGATGCAGAGAACGAAGTCTTCTTCCGGTCGTCCCTGCCGCGAAACTGTTGCTCCCTCGGCCAGTCCGGAAACGACAGCGTCGAGCACACGGTCGTGGCAAAACGGGCACACGCCGCTCCTGTGCTGGAAGAGTACTGTTGGGGGGGAATTTTTCAGGGGCAACAAACCTTTCGGCCCGACTCCGATCCTGGAAACGCCAACAGCTGACAAGTTCATGTCTGTTTTCTTGAGTCGAACTCGACCCCCTCCGTCACCTTTCAGCCCTGAACCCGGGAGAGCAGCGCGCCCAGGGGATACGGGAGCCGGAGCCAAGATGCATGCAGCTTTGTAGACAAACCTGACGGATCGCTCTACGACTCAAGAGGAGGAGGTCGTACTACATACTCATCAAAAACTGAAAAGCAAACTCCTATCGCCAACAGCCACCCATTCACTGAGTCCATTTTCAAGTTACGAGTCGGCGAAATAACATTCCGGTATTCAAACCGTACACACTGCCTGTATATGGTTGCACGCGTCCATTCTGCTCTGTCGCCGGGCGCAATCTCCGCAACTGCATGTGGATTCATCTGTAAAATGAAGAAAGAGCGGAGAACCTCTAAATCTAGTCCATGTGGCTGCAGGTTGTCGGGAGCAAACTGTCGACAGCCGTCTTTAACCCAGCTCACGTAATGCATTTGCCCGTGAACCATCGTTCCCAAAGAACTGAGTCGAGTTTTTGTGAGCGTGACAACCTCCCACGAAAATTCGGCAGAGACTCAAGATGCCGTTGGCGTCTCAAAAGGTGGAGTTGGACGGTTGAAGAACCAAAAATGACGCTCAAGCAACGAGGCATCCCAGTGCTTGGTGTGACCGTGTTTTTGTGAGAAAGGGCCAGGAAAAGTGGTAGGCCGAAGGCGCAGCTGTACACCCCGCGGAGAGCGTATTCTCCGGTGAGCCCCCAAAGTTTTGACATTCTGAAATTCGAAACAGAGGGTACGTTGTCAAGGTGTACCCTCTGGAAATTCACTGAAAGGGAAGAACGAGCGCCGGTGCCCTTTGCTTTTTACATACCGTGCAAGGATTAATTATGTCAGTCTGTGCACATACGTCGATACTCGAACCGCGATCGTGTCTATTTTATGTTGCGGTAGGCTGCTGAGAAACAGCAACTGGTGTGGGCCGTTGTGGCAGTACGGGGATGTCTGCGTCCCCCTTTACAGGCACAATAGAACGCGGATCCCCTAAACAAAGACATCAAGATCTAAATTCGCAGTTCAACTCGTAGTACAGAGTCCCCAGAAAAAGCTGGCAAATGCATAGTATACGGTGGTGACCAGTCAAAGAATAACACAAGCCGTAGTTCCTGTTCTCTGAGATGTTGCCTTCCACCCTGCGTGCCGGGTTAAAAACACCGCAGGAACTCACCCAGTTGTGCCAGTAAGCCTCTGACATAATTTTGCTCTCCGTCTCTCGGTTGTTGGGATTAGAACCGCTCTTCACAGTCGTCCGAGGCTGAACAACACACATGGTAATGAGAGGTTAAACAACTTGCGACTGCCTACCAGGACTTCTACGTAACTCTTCTCCAGATTAACCCAATACCTTATTAAGCGACCGTAACCACTCCATCGCACTATCATCACAGAATACCAGGTAACACGAGGTATACTGCCTTGCCAGGGAGCAAGTGGGCAAGCATTTCCCGAATGGAGCTACCCACTGCGCTACTCATTCAGGGGTCAACCGCCCGCCCAAGTGAAGGGCGCCTGTTACAGCGACACTTATTTTTCCTCACAACGCGACGGTTGGGGGGCATCTTGGGAGAAACTATGGTACCTGCATTCATTTGGTCCATCATATTAGCTTAATGAATATAGTGACTCTCCACGTCCCCAGGTTGTAGAACAGATACAATGGTTCTCCTAGAACGAATACGTAGTTATACTGTAGCGAGATGCACAAATTTACGAAGCAACAGAAGAATTTCTTTGCTACAGTCGGATGAACTGCTTCATCTCCAAGGTAATAACTCTAGAGGTTGCTGAGTGTAACGAAGTGCCGGATATCTCCGAATTTTTTTGTGGAGAACAAGCTTCGGTTCGATGTTTCTCAAAGCATTTATAAAAGAAAACTGCGGCGTAGACGCTCTGTTTGACGCTTTCCGTCTACTTTACGGAGGACAGGGGTCGAAACTCTGCGTGGCAGATGAAAATGCAACGTTAACGCTTTTGCCGACTCTGATGCGTCTTACTTCTTTCCTTACGAGAAATTATCATTCTAGTTTAAAGTTGCAGTCGCGCGGTAAGCACGAAGTCTGCAGCCGACTTCTGATTTTAGGTCTGCAGTGAGTCGCAGACGCCGTCATTCTCTATACTCCGAGTTTAAGTTGAAGGAAGCACTTGATTTTAAAACGCGAGCGTAAGCACGCTACATCGAGTTTTTCTTCGATGCGCGGGAGCCGCAACGTCTCGCCAGTCAATTCGGCGGTGGCAGTATGGTTTGCGGAAAACATGGAGAAAACACACGTTTCCAGAAAAGGTAAAAAATGCACTTTGAAACGCCGTAACTGAGAAGCCACTTGCGCGAAAATAAAACGCATAATCAACAAAATAAAACGCGATTAGAAGAGGTCGTGACAAAAACCAAGAGCATGCGAGCCGGACAACAAGCATGAAGCACATATTTTTTTCGTGTCCCATTCCTGCAGGCGTATCGCTACTTTTGCGACCACACCTACAAACAAAGTAGCACTGTTTTCTAGTTCCTTTTTTCGGTCGGTAATGGAACCTTGACTGCTTCCTTGCATCACAGAACAGAGTAGACTCCGCTTCTCTTCATGTTTCCTGACGTGGGCCATAGAGAGTTACACGGACACCCACAGAGCCGCGCAGGTTTCTCGTGGCAGGCACGACCTTCCACCTCGCCTCCCATCGGCATGCGTCTACGCCCACCAAAATTCAGCTTTTCTGTCCGTCTGTACCTCCCGTACCCTCCGTCCTTTCCGCAGCTCGGTAACTCTGTGCTAATGTGTCTCATGAAAGTCCTTGCGCATGGGCTCTTTTCTAGTTGATTCTCTACACGGATCTGTCCATGAACAGATACAGATAAAAATATTCAGAGGTCGAAAGGTTCGCACATGGAGGCCTGGTCCCTATGTCTAAGGATTCCCTCAAAGGCACGGGGACAGCAGGTCTCCAATTACGACCAAATGAGGTTTGTCTCCTCCACCTTCATGTCTTCGGAGCCCCTTCCCGCACTGTCACTCTTTCCCCCGCCTCCAACGTCTGCGGCACAGCCGCTTTACGCCTTCTGCCCTTCTCCCTTTATCCCCCAGCACCTCTTCCGTCCTCCACCACGAAACGTCCTGTATATTCACGAAAAGAAGCTGCGAAAACATTCCCAGATGTTCTTTTCACACGCACTCTCGCTAAGAAGATCGGCAACACAGTATGCACAGGGAAGACCCGCGATGCATGCAAACGCGTGCATGTACGCGCTGTCAAAATACGCACACCGACGACAAACACTTTGCATCGACACAATTAAAATACCTCTCTCAATTGTCTGTGCAGACTCATATGCACGTACGCGGAAGTACAAACCCCTCGGATCCATACATGCTCAAAAACTACACGCTTTGATCGGCATTTTCGGCAGACGTCGGCTTTCTTTTCTGTACATATTCGCTCGTGGGACAGATTTACACACACAACGCAGTCTGCCCGAAACGCCGCGTCCACAGAAGCAGATGCAGCGTCGAAAACAAGACAGACCGGATAGAGCACTGTTCTGACATGTCGGCAAGTGCCCCTACTCCATCCGCTAGCTTCTCCGGGGAGAAGAGGAGAAGCTGGAATGTCGACACAGTGTCGACTGCAGGGTGTCCTCACATTCACTTTGCAGCGCAACTTACTTCTCCCTTAGAGCGTTCTTCGTTCCTCTCGACCTGGGTGTTTCATCACGGTTTTTCAATTTCAGATGTTCCGTCAGCGCGCCTAAGCGCGCGTCTCTCCATTGTCGGCTGTTTAGGTTCCTCGTGAGTTGTCGCAGCCTTCCATCCCCTCTTGACCTTTGTTCTGGTCGCTGTCTGTTCTTCACGACTTGTCTTGAAAGAGCGCCTCGGAGAGCCGACGGCTGTCGGCCAGATCGCACCTCTTTCCGGCCTCTGCACATGGCTGCTCCATGGCGCCGCACTGCTCATGCACTCCGTACGGATTCGAATGTTTCCTTTTGACCACCCAGAGGGCCACGATGGGAATGTACACGAGGACGAGGACGACGGTGAGGCCGAGAGCGACGGGCATCGCGTTGCCTCCCAGCAGCCGAACGGTGATGTCGTCGTAGAGGGGGATGGCGATGAGCGCGAAGAGGCCGTCGGACGCGATGAAGAGGCCACTGAGTTTCCCAAAGTGTTCGGGGCGGAACATGGACTGGACGTAGCAGAAGATCTGTTCGTTATCGACGCTTATGTGGATGCAGAACGCCGCGACGGAGATGTACTGGACGGTGGCGGAGTTCGAGAGTGTGGCGCAGACGAGAGCGACGATGGCCATCGTGTTCGTAAGCACGAAGGCCGGAAAGGAACCCACGTTATCGATGATCCAGCCCATGATCACGCACGGGACGAAGGTGAAGCAGAAGGCGATCTCGGCGACCTCCAGGACGTCTTCCCGGTACACTCGTGAGGCGGCACTCTGGAGAAACGCCGTTGCCACGGCAGTCGTGCAGGTGTACACGCAGATGCAGAGGAAGTACTTGGAAAACAACTGCTCCAAAAAAGACGGCTTCGGTGCGGCAGAGGGACAGGACAGGCGCGAAGTCGCCAGGTGTCGCGAACGCATGTTGAAGGACGACGCGAAAGAGCAGCGGCCGGCCTCCGCCCCCCGCGTCGCCAACATGTGCTGCACGAGGCTCGCCGACCGCTCGCGGTACACCTCGCTGCACACCGAGTCTGGCCGCTGGCCGAGACTCCGGGAAGACTGTCGCGAGAGATTCGACAATGACCGCAGCGTTTGGACTTCTTGCTCCGTGCTGACGCGCTTCCCGCATGCTTGAGTCTCGTCTGGTCGTCCTCGCCTGCCAGCGCGGTCGACCAGCCTCGTGGCGTCTTGCAGGTGCGGCGAGGGCGGACCCTGGACCTCGTCGTCTTCACAGGACGCTTTATCTTCCGGCAACGCCTCGGGAACCGGTGTCGAGGCTTGTCCGCGCCCCTTGTGCTGGATTTCGCGGACGCAGTCTACAGCGGCGTCTTCCTGGCGAGCGTCTCCGACCTCGAAGGCAGAGCAGCGTCGGCAATCCTGAGTCACCAGCCGGGAGAAGGCTGGCAGACCGTGAGGATCTGGGCTTCCTTCCTGGAACGGAGACGCCACAGAGACGAGGAACGAGCTCGAGGGGGACGGGGAGTCCGAGGCGAGGGAACTCAGCACCACCGCAGGCGTTTCGCCAGTCGTGGGTACGCTGCCGCCGACCGAGACCTTCTGCTGGATTTTGAGCTTTTCGAGGATACTTCCGCTTGGGCTGTGGCTGAACACCCCGCTGTCGAAGCTGCCTCGCGCATGCACTGGTCTCTTCATCTCGTCCTTCTGCGCCTTGCCGTCCTCTTGCTCGTCGACATCCCAGGTGAACCCCTTGTACGGGATGAAGCAGATTGTGATCACGGCACAGAACAGGGGACCGATGCAGAGGTAGAAGGCGCAGATGTCGCCGAAGGACCAGGCCGGGCCTGCCGCCTCCCAAATTTTGACGAGAATCAGAGGAATGGCGAACGCAGCGCTATTCGCCGCTCCAATCACCGTGATGACCGTCGCGCGGCGCCCTGGAAAGAGGCTCGCGACGCGCAGGAGGGGCAGATACGTCGTCTCGGTGCCGCATCCGATGCAGATCATCGCGGGGATGTAGGCCCTGAAGTTCTTTGAACTGCACGCGAGGAGAATCCAGCCTGTGCTGTTCAACAGCTGGCCCAGGAGCGAGACGACCATCGGACTCAGGTTGTCCAGCAGCACACCCGAGAAGATGCACATGAAGCACTCGGAAACCTGCGCGACGGTGAACAGCGGCGCCACGGCTGCGTCTTGCTGGTCGCAGATGAAAGGCTTCGCCGACCCGTTTCCCGTCGGACTGGGAAGCGCCTTGATGACAACGCCATCTTCGTCAACAGGACACTCCCAGCTGAACGCCCCAGATTTGAAGAGGAGATGGGAGAACGCGGGCCATCCAAAGTACGTGCTCCCGGTCAGGAACGCCGACAGGATGTACATGAAGAGAATGATGGACCTAGGAATCGCGATGCGGGTTCCGGGAAAGTACAGCACATCCACCAGCGGCTCCGCGCGAGCAGAGACGGAGTCGGAGAAGAACGACGACCGGTCCCGCTCGTACAGCGTCAACGCCTTCTCTTCGCCCTCTTCGTTCCCGGGCTGCTTCCAGGTTGGACGTCTAGACGATCCAGCGACTCCGCGGTTCGCCGAGTTCTTCTGGAAATCTTTATTCTCGAACTCCTCTTCGACGGACGACGTACAGACGCACGTCAGCGCAGCCTCGTGTCTCTGCTCCGGCTTCTCCCGCGGCTCCGTTTTCGGTCGCTTGAACCAGCGGAAAATGGCGCAGTCTCGCCGCCAGCTGGGTGCGGGCACCACAGGGTGAGTGGGGACGGGAAGGGTCTGCTCATGTTGTTCGCTGTGAGGCGACGCACTCAAGCTGACTGAGCAGGCTTCCGCAGCTCGCTCATCTGAAGCACGGGAAATGGTGGGGGCAGCATTGGCTTCTCCCATCGCGAGGCGACGTTGCAAAAACGGGGCGCAACTCGACAGACAACCCGATCCAATTGTTTAAACGAGATGCGCGCGCCAACCCCCAGGCGCGAGGTGCATGTACAACTGGAGGGTACCGGAACTCTCAGCGCTCGCCGATTCCTCAAACTCGACCTGTTGAGTCCGCGCAAGTTCAGGGCAAAAGTTCAATTCGGATTCCCTGGACAAGGTCTGTGGTCTCGTCTCACTGTCACCAGAGTTGCGTTCCTCGGTGTCCTGTCGAATCAAAGGATCAGCGTTGTTGACAGTGTCCCTGCCAGGACAGAATGGATGAGTCTGTGCAAAGGAAGGGAAAACCGTGGTCAGGAGTTTCAGAGTATGTGAACACACGCGTTTTGGCTTCGCGAGTACCCTTGAATCTTCTCCGAGATTAAGTTCAAGAATTGCTTCGGTGAATGTCAACTCCACCCTATGAAAAAGGCCGTGTACAAAAAACGCCTTCTCGTGTAAAAACGACTCCGAGTTCTTGACGGTACTATGCTGCGCATGCGACTGGCCCGAAACCGAGACCTCTGGCTGCCCGCACTACAGAAACAAACTTCTTGCGTAAACCCAAAGCCTGGGTGAATTCCCTGTTCCACCGAAGACGCGGCGCTTTGGTCAGAACAGCCCCCAACTCTCCGGTTCCTTCCCAAAAAGTCAACCCTCTGCACCAACACCAGAGTTCAGAAGCTACGAGAAAGGCTGCAGTCCGTCGCGTTGCCCTGCTTTCTCCTCTCTTGCTCCGGCACGGTCGATCTCCGTCTTTCCAGGTCGCTCCCTGTCTCTCTCACGCGAGCTCCCCGGTACTATCGAACTAACAGTCCTAGAAGACTCAGGTGACTCCGGAGAACGTTTCTCTCCTCCAAAAGATCAGCGGCCTCTACAAGGGACTTGCGCCCCTCCCGGTGGCGGGCCGGCCGGGCTGCTCGCAGCAGCCACAGCCCTCACCACGCAGGTTCCACTGATTTCCTTCGCTCGCAAAATGGCGACGGGGCGGGAAGCAGCCAAGCCGCACAACTCCTGGCGACGCACACGGCGGGGAGCGAAAGAGCAACAAAACCAGGAAGCAAAGAGCGGACGGCAAAGCTTGCCGGTGTATTGAAGAAACCGCCTGAGCTGCGGCTAGGGCGGCAGTCCTGAAAAGCACTGACAAGGAGGAGCGCCTCGGCCCCTCCCCCCCGCCACGGTTTAGATCTTGAGGGTCTGTGTTTCCAATCTGCAGGCAGAACGTGAAGGACCCCCGAACGCAACTCACACAGGAGGTTCCAGAGTGCGTACACAAGCAATAATATCCCTTCTGAGAAAACTTCCGGTCGAGGCACGCGCGCGTGCAAACGGCGGGAAGCTTCTCTGGGGTCGCGCCGGGGACAGTCCGACTCGCGAGACAGGCGAAATCTGCACTAACAGAGTAGAAAGGAACATTCCTCCGGCTCCCGGAAAGGGCTCCGCGTCGTCTCGGGGGAACGACAGAACGGCGGGTTGGTGCCAGGCGTGGGTGTCGATATTCCACCCAAGAATGAATCTCTGGCATGTCCTTCTCGCCTCCCCTTCCTCCGCACCCCTGGTCCACTTGGCCACGGGAGTCACCTGCGTCTCAGAGGACCGGCCAGCACTGAAGACACAGAAGGAATTTTTGTCGAAAAAGCAAGTGGACCGACAAAACGCAGCGTCACACGAACCCGCGTCCTGCTAGGGGGGTCGGGAGTTCACGAGAGTGTGGAAGTACATTTCGGGGACGAAACCGCGCGCGCGGTTCATGGCATTTGACATAGAAGCAACGAGAGTGGCGGTCTGCGCCTGGAGGAATTTGCAGCGAGAACCTGCGATCGTGGTTCCACTAAATGAAGACAAAAACGAGAAGCATTCGTGGTTCTGCCTTTCCACGAGGCACTCTTTCCGGAATCAGGATGTGGGGAGGTCGCCGCACGCAGCACTTGGGAGCAGAATCAAAGTCCGAAGGGCAAGACGACCGCTGATTCAGAACAGCGCTGTCAACAGAATAATTCTCGCAATGAAGCTCGAATTGGCACGTTTTCTCGCGCGGGCGCAAAGCAGTCGACACTTGTGGCTCTCTGTGGAGTTGTTTCCGGAAAAGCGCGGGTGCCCTAGGGGCGGGACGCACGAACGCATGCACGCTGTTCTTGAAGTCCGGCAAACGACCCCGGTTCCGCTCGGGGGAGTAAAAATAAGGCTTACCGGACTCGAAGACCTGAATGCAGCGCGCCACCATCAAAGCCTCAGATCGACGATTTGTTTTCCAGTCACCTCTGGGACCCCTGCATTCAAAGACGTCATCGCACTCGAGCCACTCTGCACCCAGACCGCAGGGAACCTGACACTGACGAAGGAATTATGTCAGTTTGTCGCAGCAGGCATGCAGATAGCTGTACCATAGCTGTGTGGCCCGGTGTCAGACTGGAGAGCAGCGATGGCTTATTGATCGCGAGGACCAGACGAGGGGAACTCGTATACAAACACACATAGCACCACAGACGGGAAAGCCTCCAGGTCTAGGCGAGCCGCAACGATCGAAACTTGAAGATCGCTTCAGACCCAGAAAAAGCAACGTCAAATTGATCGGGAATGTCGACAAACGGTGACTAGTCGCAGTATGTTTAAACAATTCAGACAGTTGAGTTGCCTGGCATCCTCATTGGACACCAGAAAAGGCCTCGTCCGTTCAATCGTCTTCGTCCACCCGCGATCGATTAAACCATGTCCGTGAAGTATTTTTGAAGAGTAGGTCATGGCAAGTGTTTTTCGGAGCGGGGCGCCAGGTGCACTCAAAAGGATTGGGAACAGAAAGAATAATCGGTCGGACCGCAAGTGTTGGACGCTGCCACCTGAAACGTGGCTTTTCAAGAGTTGAAGCTTCTGACGGAGTGGAAGTAGTGTTGAAGCACAGCTGGAAAACGAAGTGTTCATGCGTGATTCTACAACATCGGCTTTGGTACTGATGCAGCAGAGCAAGATTAATGGTGGGGCGCTGCTTTTAAGTGAAAAAGCAACAGACATATTCGCTCTCAGTGCGACCACGCTATCACACTGCAGAAGACGGCACTTCCCTTTCGTTGTGATTGCGACGGCTTGAAAATGACCAGAATTGCTTTCAATAACTTCAATATAAGCTTTCAAGAGGCCAGCAGCACCACACTTCCGCACATAGTTGGTTGTCCAACTGCTCGTTCGCTCGCATTACAGGCAGTCACGCCGTGCCGTTGACACTGGCCACATGGCACCGAGCCTGCGAGCCGTGAACGTGGCATGAAGACGGAGGGGGAACACTCAGAGTTATATCATACAAACAGTCAAATACCAGGAAACAGTAAACCGGCATGCAAGGCAAGCAGGAAGCAAGTCGCATTCATTCACAAAAGGAGTAAATACTACATCAGTCTTATAACTGAAATCTGCTGCCTCCACAGATGAACCTTCAGAACTGATTTATGAACACGCGGCATGGAAAATCCTGCTGGCTACCAGTTTACTTAACCACGTTGACAGTGTGTCCTCCAAGCGTCAACACACTTTTGATTCCATAAGAAAACCCTGTTACAGTGGATGTTAAACTGTACACCTCAGCTGCAGGCATCCCGCGGAAGAGTTCCGTTCCGCTGCAGTCTCTCCCTGGTTATGCCAGACCTCAGTTCACTTTCGCTTGTGAAGCTACACCAACATCGTGTCTGTCTCCGTTCACTGCATGGCAGCGGCCCTTCATTTCGCAGCAAGTATGTGAGCCTGCAGCGCCGTGGCCGTGGATGGCTCTGTGGGAGAAAAAGTTACTGGAAATCAATACAGCCGATCCCAGTACGCCGACTGCGGTGTGGTGATGGACGATTTCATGTAGCCAGTGGGGCAGGGGGACCCTGTGGTGCGAGTGTGCAACGAAAACAATCGAGAGACCGAGCAGTCCCCAAAGAAGAAGATGTGGTCGTCGATGCTGCGTATAGTTAATCACGAGTGTGATGAGACCTAGGGGCAGAACGACGTAGAACGCTGCCTAGAAAAGGGAACAACGCAGAAATGCGGAGACAGTAGAACCACTGAGAAAACTCATCAACGTTTATGGGCAGCAAAGGATCTCAAACCCGATCAATAATTAGGCAATTCATTTTCGTGCATCGAAGTCTAAACAACGCCCGCATCGCATTGCTGCCACTGGACCAAAACAGGCTGGCAGCAGTGGACTTCTCGAGATAGCTCTTACCGGTAAAAACAGAATATATGGCTCCACAACTGGGAATAATGCCGCTGTAGACGAAACAATATCACTTCAATTTATTCCCTGAGGAATTCGCTGGTAAAAGTGGTTTTGCTCATATGCGCGTGCGTGTCCAAGCGGCTTACCAGATGTGAGTAATGATGAAGTTGTTCGTGAGCACCTTCTGCGTCACCAATAAGGCCAAGGACTGGCAGTACCGCCACAAGAGCCGGTAGGACGGTGCAGTCAATCGCACAGAGCACTGCAGCAAACGAGCTCCAATCGCTCAGGCTCCAGCTGATGTTCAAATCAAGAAAAGGGAACGACAAAAACGCCCCGTTGACGGCGCTCACAGGTGACAACGCGGCCATCAGAGAGCGACTGGCAACAAAGGTAGTTACGCTGTATCGACTTGATGCTAGTATAGCGATGATCCCTCACTTCACTTTGTTCACAAGGCTGAGGAGCAGAGGCAAGGGGCAACTACGCAGCTTACCTGCTCACGAACTGGACGGCCCGCCACACCTGCATAACGCAAAAAAAATCGCGACACAGAAGACAAGAAAGTAGACCCACGCTGTGTAGATCCTGGTACAAGTGCCATCCCAGGTTGGTGCCAAGTTGGTTTTTGTCTGAAACTCTGTGATTAGGTTTTCTCGCATGCAACTGGGTTAGAGCGGAACTAAATTCGCCATTCGTAGTCTTGAAGATGGTAAGCCGTAATATGGCCTGTATCGGAAAAAAAAGGAGTGCCCCATATCACTTCACACACACAAGCATGCACAGAGGAACAAGAACAGTTATGTGTGACTGCCTGAGAAGCGACAGAACACGTGGTCGTTCGTTGCTGTTCTGCGTGGTCCCGGCGCAAGTCGTATGTACACTCAGCTCACCGCCGCCATGCTGCCGCAGTTGCTGGACCTGTCCGATATTCTCTCGTGACTTGCCGAGGCTTCGCCTTATGACATATGTCTGCTGTAACGGCATCAGAGTAGGTAGATTCTGGAAAGATGCTCTTGACTTGAACCGCCGCGGCAACACGCTTTGCAGGCTGCGAGTGTGTTTTCGCTACCCCGACGACAGGGTCGGGTGCTACGGCACAGGTGTGACTAAAAACAGCAAGACAGATGTATTAATAAAGCGGTGAACCCTCAAAAGGCGTACCACCTTCCACTAAAACGTAGACAAGGGAAAGATGGGTGTGCATACCTTTGAACACCCAATCATACCTACACCTGTCTGCTAGGTCACAACTACCGTGCTTGTGCATGCAACTCTGCACGCAAGATCGGACAGCAGTACCGCTATGTAACTGATAGCTGAAGTCATACAAAAGCTTTTGGTAATTTCTTGTCATGCCACGGCACCGAAAAGGTCCGCATAGCTGTGTCTTATGCAGAATAAGTCACGTCAGAACTGATTTATTGCAGCCTGACAATATAAGCTCGTTTCCATTCGGGGCACCAGCCAGACACCCTCTCCGTGCCGGTTGATTTCCGGTTCCGCTGCCCAATTTCAAGTGATATAAAACTACACAGACACACAAAAGAGGCCATTGTAGTCGACTCAGGACTACCTGGCACAGGCTAACACAGTTCGTAGACCAATTCACCCGAGTACGGTTAGGACTGGTCGCGTGTAGTCGGCTGTGTGAGACTAAACTTCACCATCGACTTGTCCAGCAGTCACGTTCCGTCTGGTTGCCAAGGAGCACTATTAACAATTGGAGTCTCTCCAAAGCCGTCAATGTTATGCAGTTCCGCCTCACTTTATTTTACGGTCGAAATTTTAGTATGTGGTATCCCTCGCTATTCCTGTCGAAGAAGTCTCAGTCTCGCTCCACGAAAAGATATATGACAGTGTCACTCGTAGCAGCTCCTGCACTGTGGAAAAAATGTCGTTTGAAAATGTTTCCATGAATTTTCAGTAGTCAACTGTTGTATATGTGCACAAATTTCCAGTGTTCCACGCATGCATTGACTCGTATCGCCGTCCGACAATAATTGACTGCGTCCGCAGTCGGTTAGGTTCTGGAGAGCAACTCGTTTATGGAGCAACCAAGCCAAAGCATATAAAACAAACTTTCGTGTTTCCACACTAAACACAAATCTGCCATGCAACACACCCCGCACGGGGACCTTGCGCTGGCACACGGAGCATTATACTCGCACTTAAGTCCCTGGCCGTGCTTAGACAGAAGTAGGCACTGATTAACTTCTTTTGGTGCTATCCACACTTTCAGATCCCCCTGTTGACTACGTTCCGATACTCTGTGTCCAGCTCTCTGAGTGTCAGTACAGTTGAAGGTACGCGGCATGTTCAAGTTCGCGGGGTCAGCTTCGCCACGGTTTCCTTGCTCCCAGATGCTTGTGAATAACCTCCAGCGTTCGAGTGGATTCACTGCCTATTCCACGTTTGTCAAAACAATGGCGCGATGTCCAGTGTCCTATCTATTCTTCGGGATCATCGGCAGGGTCGCTTTTTCTGGTACTGTGGGAACTGCAAATCCGGTCGAATCTCACTGGCCTCTTGAGGTGCACAGCTTGGATGCCACTACAGGTCGCCTCCTCAACGCCTTCAGCCGGTTTCTGGACGATCCAACTAGAGAATCGAATCAGTCGCAGTTCACCCAGGAACTCACTGATGCAGCCCTGCGAATAATTTACAACGTACCTCCATCGTGTGAGTAGTTCCGTGTGACCTCCGAATCCTACTCGTGGATCTTACTGTCGTGCTAGTGATCAGCCAAAAGGTTGAAGCGCAAACGGAAGCAGCGGCCAGAACTATGTTGCTCCCGAATCCTGATGGCGAAGGGTGTTCGGCTCGAGACTATTCGCTGCTGTGTAAGAGAGCCACTTGGATGATGCTGGCATGACAGGCATTCTCTTCCCCAGGCCCAGATGACTTTTACGACACTGGAGACGGAAAAAGTTGCAAGGCAAGGAGCACGCGCGAAAATGTTCTGAGAGGTCACAAGACAACTTTGTCCTTAGGCATTGCCAAGTTACGCAGGCGAGTCCCAAGGCATCAATACTAGAGAGAGAGAGCAGGCTAATGATCCACTCAGGCAACTGTGATAAGACGCAGGATTTGGAGAGTGAGGAAAACGGAGACAATTTTCCATCTGTGACCTGTGGCTAAAAGCAGATTATTAGACGCCACGCCTATGGACAAACGAGCATTTGCTGCCCGATGTGGAGCGAACTGTAAGACTATAGCATCTGAAGCAACTCGACTGTTAGCCAATGAACGGGAGGATGTCAGGGCCATGTCGAGAGGCATGTAGTCAAGAATACAGGTTGGATATTAGATTCCAGTTGCAATCAATACGTGGATGTGAGTTAGTGTGAAGTTTCTTGTGTCCACAAGGGTGGGCCAATGCTGATGGGCAGTGTTCGGCGCCTCATACATACAAAGGAGAGTAAGCTGCCAGCGCTATATTGTACTGAGCTCGTTCAAAATGTAGCCGATTCCTTAGCTGTGTTCGACAAAAGGACTTCCGTCACTACGATGAACCTTCGAAAAGAAAATGGTAAGCCTCAGGACGTCCCGGGCAACTTCATTGTGCAAGCGACAAAACAAATATTTATCAGGTCTCAAGTAAGATGCAGCTGTGCTTTCTGTCCGTCACTGTCGGCCATGTTTTTGCAGAGTTGCTCCGTATCCTGGCCGTGTAGAGCATCCAACTTCGATTTTGAGGCACAAATATGCCCTGTCGGATGGATCGAGAAAGGTAAAAGCTTTCGTTAATCGGTGGCATTTACGGCTCCTATATTGCTTTATTTCCCTTGATAACGTAGATGATGGTGTCACTTGTGAGGCACCGCGTTCATACCTCGGTCCCTGTGCCGCCATTCACGAACTTGGTTAGAAGATATGAGTGAACAGAAAGAAAAAAAACGTCCATCAACCCTTGCAGGAACAATGACTCGTGGGAACAAGGCAGCATTCGCCAGCATGTGCAAAGTGGCTTGGCCCGCAAACACGAAGTCCGATTACGACTTCAGCCGCCCCTGTCCGCTGGGTTGGACTCGATTGTCTGAGAGAGTGAGGGTCAACTGCATCTCCACAGGGGAGCTCACGTAATGATTCGTCTTCGTTTGTCACCAGTACCTTGAGTGTCACGCACCCAAGAACTATGACAGTCCATGCCAGAAGATGCAGTCGTTCGAAGGCTTTTCAGATGATCAGAAATACCGCTATGTACGCTTTGCGAAGTGGCTCGCGCATGGAATCTACTACTTGATAAATGCTATGTTTTAGAGCCTTCGATGTGGTGCTAAGTGGCCTCGCAAGGACGGTGTCAGGCGAAACTACAGCGCTACATGCCCCTCTGGGTGGATGGTCGAATCCAAGGAAACTGGAATCTGTCGGGCTCCAGAAACATACGACGGCCCCTGTGACCCCCGAACGAGCTTCAAACGCTACAACCGGGATATGAAAAATGCATGGGAACAAGCGTGCAAGGTCGGTTTGCTCCTATTTAGCTTGTAGTTTTTGTTTACTGTCTTCTCAGGCTTACTTCCCAGTCTATGCCCTCACAGCGGCACCTAAGCTTGAAACCCTTTTGGATTACATTGCCAGGGCCGGTCCGTTAAACGGGACAGGTCCCATTGGATCTTCCGGCACAAAATATTCAGGGGATGTCCTTGAAGCAAATGGTACTATTTACCTTCCCTCAAGAGACAACCAGGCACCCTACTCTGCTAAGGCCCGACCAAAAACCCCGGACATGTCCGCGAGAGAGGCTGAGCTTACTGAGAAGTACATCATGAAGCTGAGGGAACTCACAGAACAAACAACCGATTCACAGCTCCGAATGGCTATAGAGGTTAGCTAGGTCATATAGTAGCACCTGCACGTACTGCCACCATGTTCTATTCTCCAGGATACCATTTCGGAACTGGCTGCGCAAGGCAGCTCCGTCTAAAATTCCCGCTCACGTGAACATACACAGTGTCGCCGTAAAATCGTCACCATTCTACGGGGGACAAGAGAGACCGACGACACAGGAAATGGAGACTACTAACGAAGGGGAACTTAATGGAGGTCGTGTTCCTGAGCCGGTTTGCGTGGTCAGAAGTTGTTGACGCGGCTGTTGTGGCTTTCTTGTCGCGTGAACACTCGTGGGGAAACATGCCCTGCTACACACTAAATGGGCCTGCTCTCATGTCAGAACTCTCGGACGTGGTGGGACTGCGTCAACGCACCTGTAAGAGTGAAATTTCCTTCCACCGCGGTGGTGGTGCCTGAAGAAGAGATAGAAAACGTCCGCGTTCTCGTTAGGAGACGTATCAATCGTATTCTAAAATGGGAACGCCTTTATGGCTCTGACACCACACCGGTCTATATCACGGTTTATTCGGGACGATGCTTCCTGTGGTTTCGGGTGTAGTTGTGAATTCAGTCCCACTAGTTAATAGTACTGCACCAGGAACGAAGCATGCCTGCTTATTGTTTAGGTAGCTACGAGATGTATATGCGCCGCGGGAAGGTGCAGCGATACACACTGTCGCCTGCTCCAGCGTCACACGTGTGAAAACAATGACATGTGGGAATCCTCGACCATCCTTGTGGAATTGACCGTAACCTGGACACTGGAAATAACCTGTTTACTGAGAAGACATGCACTGCCAGCTTAGGTATTCATCAAATGGAAGACTAACGCATTCCTTCGCTTTCGCCGCCTTCCGCATAATCCAGCATCCCGCGGATTTGTCTTGCAAAGCGTTGCAGACACGCACTTGCCGAAGACAACAAAACCCTTTTTGCCACCCTGCCTTGAGGCTCATACTGGACCTTACGAAGCAGGGAAGATCAGGGTCCAGTAGGCGGTCTTCTCTGCACACGGGATGAAAGATGCCCTCTGTGGGACTGCACTCTTCATTGCTAAGAAAGTAAGTAAATACACGAAATCGTATGTTGTCCAGTTTCTCCAAATTGACAGGATACAGCTGCGGGCACAGCAGTTTTTGCTTCAGGCTGGCGGGCAACTTCCACAAGTGGGAAACTTTACCCGCTTCGATGTCTAGACAGCAATGAAGCACCGCCTTCCACCCAGGACGCTGCACTTACGCATTCGAACGTTTGAGGCAATGCTTCGCTGAGTTCTGATTTTCTTGTCATCAGGATACTGCTAAACGAACAAAATGTGCCGTGGGCGATCATCGGCAGCACTCACATGCCGTTTCGCATCTTCCGGGGTCTCTATTTGTCTCGTGAATTACTACTGGACAGAGTGGCGACGTTTTGGACAGTTTTTTCTGATCTGATAGCACCCCCTCCGCTCCTGGACGCTGAGGCTCGGTTGGCAAGGTTGGGACTCTGACACTTCCGATCGCGCTCATCTTTCCACCAAAATTGTACCGACGTTCTGCAGTCAAAAATCGGAGGGGGTGATAGAGACCACGGCTAGGTAGCCACCGATGAGCAGCGGGGACCGTTCCGACTGCGCCCGTGTTTCTCCGTGGTGAAGATCGTGGTGTCTATACGACGACCTGTTGCATACCTCACCTGCTATTTCCGGACCTCAAGGGCAATAAGGAAGGAGGTATATCATGTTCTCTTTCCCCATTCGTTTACATGTTACCACTGTACAATTTTGGTCGTTTTTACTCTTCATTGACGGACTTTCTCAGAGGCAAACTTCTTTGACCCAGCGCAAAGCCTGCCACGGTCGTCACCGTGGACGGACTGGAGTGGCGGTACCGGGGGTTCCCCCACAATTGCACTCGCATCCGTCTGCCCCACAGGGTCTTTCCTTTACAAGCGTGAACTCATTTGCTTTTTTCGCTGACCCATACATATCACGGAGGCAGAAGCCACTGCTGGAAGAGCTGTCTTGTGGTATTTTACTGTGTCGGTTCTTTTTGACACTGTTACACGCAATTTCGAAACAGCGGCCTTCCGTGCCCTCCCACGTCTAGGGTGTTGGTACACCTGGAAGCGACTAGAGTGGGCGATCCTTCAGACATTCATCGTTGGATGACATGGTCGTTCCGTGACGAGCATTTCCACATTTTTGTGAGTAGATTTTTGTTTCGTGTTTTTCCCTGGAACCGCAGGGCCAGGTTTCAAGGTATTGTCTGAATAGTGGACGTAGACGTCCCTTCTATTTTGCGCCTGACCATTTGCGGCTACGCCGGACCCATTTGTCTTCCGTGTTCCACCTTTTTAGCGGATGCCGATGTCTCCTCCACAGAACTTCTTTTTCACAGTTTTTTCGCCGAAATGATTGCCCAAACTTTCCTTCGTGTCTGTTCTCGCGACCACCACTCGCAGGTGGACGTTCAGTACTACCACTGTGTAGTGCGCGTCCTACCACCTTGACACCGGTTGTAGGTGGCTCGATCTGTGCTCTTTTCGGAAGTCTTGTACTTTTCCTTTGTTTCACACTCCTTTTTCGCAGATTTTTGAAGAACAGCGCCAGTGGATTCGAAGGAGGTTCTGTGGTAACAGCTGTTTGCCTGTCCCGGGTTCCTCGGGTTGTGGCCAGCTGCATGCATCTATCGTGCCCTCCGTCGAAACACAGCGGGGCCATTCCTAGTCTCGGTTTTTCCTCTCCGCTTTTTAATTGCCGTCACTGATTTATTGTGCAAGCACTTGGTTCCCTACGCACTCAAAAAGACAGGTATCGTTTGGAGTGCTTCTCTACGTCTTCCGAGGCCTGCCCCGTCACCGGACTCAGCCGTGACACAGTGACTTTCGTATTTCCTTAGTATCTTCGTATGTGCGTACGGACGCCAACTATATTATCAGGAAGCGGCCACCTCTTGTACACAGAGGCTATTCGCAAAGCGATCTGCCTGCTCCTCCAGTGTGTTTTGCTGCGTCTTCATCTGTGGTTCGCGTGGCGGCTTCGTCTTCTCCAAATGTCTGTTTTCCCAGCTCTCGTCCAGGTGACTTCAGTTTATTTCCTTCGGTGCAGTTTTTTCAGCGATAGACGCCGCCTCTACCCATGACCACGAGCGTTTCGTACAGCGACTGCGTTCCATGATCTGCGCACAGACGTGGTGGGGAATTTAGTCTTTTGCTGATGCTGCCCGTCGCGTGTTCATGCGCATGTGCCCGCTTATTTATACAGCTCTGTGTGGGTGTTTGAAGGCTGCCTTCGTTGTCAATGCGCGTGCAGCCTTGCTTCTTCATCGCTAGCGGCAAGCCGCAGGGTGTCTTAACTGCCGGAGCGCATGGTCTCTGCTAGGAACCTTTTTGCCCACCTTCACTCTGCTTCTTCATTGCCTTGGGCTGCAGAGCGAGCCCGCGCCAGGGCGGGCTCTTCGGAGGCCCTGCGTGTGGGAAGGCAGACGCTTGCATGCAGTTTTTTTCGCGCTGCTGCATCTTTAGGCCTGTCGTGGAGAGACTGGGAGCAATTGAGAAAGACGAGATAACGAATGCCTTGGATTTCTAATGCTGTGCGTAGACGTCAAGGCGAGGAGCGGGCACCAAAGGGTACCTCTAGATCTGACTTAGCGTCTGGCAGCGTATGTTCAGTTACGAAACCGCGGGCTGTGTGCGTGACTGTGATTTCTCAACGTTTTAGAAGGTTATTTTCCACAGGGAGACGACCCCTGCGAGTGTATGCGACTTTTTTGCCCAGAATTTGTCAGTTTTTTGGATGATCCGCCAAGGCGTGGTTCCCCTACCGTTGGAACCGAACCAGTTTTCACTAGTCCCGAGTGAAGGGTGTCTCGTCAGACTTTGTGTAAGAGGAAGCTCCAAGTCAGGGAGCGGAGTTTTTGTGTCACTCTCGAAATACAATTGTTTTCAGTCGTATCTCCTCTGTGCGTCTTGTGTGTTCGTGGCCTATACGCGTACGCAGCGTACGCATCGTTGACGGCGGCCTAGCGACGGTGTTTTGGCACCTCATTTTGTTCTGTGAGTCCCACAGGGAAGGGGAGATTGTTCGTTTTGTGTCAAACCGTTCTGTGGTAGACCCGAGGTTTTCTCGAACTTTCGGAGAATGGAGAGAGCACCGTGTAGGTCAGCGTCGACATCTCATCTTGATGCAAGTACACAACATCCGTCAGCCGTCTCTGTTCCGAGCGAAACGGGATGTGCGTTATCACATTCACCATCTTCGACTCCTCAGGAGCCGCAGCTCCCTGCGCCTGCTCGCGGCGTTCACCAGACAAAGAAAGACGACGAGAGCGACACGGCCGTTTCTCCCGTGCCGTCGCCTCAGATCTCGCCTGCGCTCCCTACCGTCCGTCGTCTGTCGGCTGTGTCGCATGTGCCCGGCGGCCTGAAAACGTCGGAGACGGCGCTGTCGGTTTCCTGCTCTCCTCACCGAGTTTCCCAGTGCAGCGAAGGTCCGCCTTCGACTGGCGACAGTGGTGCGCGGTCAATTTCTTCCACGTTTGATGCCTGCTTTCCTCGTCTCTGTGTTTCTCGGGGCTGCAGCCAAGATGGCGGACACTGGGGAGGCCAAGGCAGGTCTTGTTGTGAGTCGTTGCAGTCGGCTGATGGAGCCCAAAGTCCCGTCAAGCCGCTTGGAGGTGGCGCCCGGGCTCCAGCTCCTGTCTCCTGTTGCGCCTCTACGGTCACGGGAGAGGAAGGCCAGCGCTTCTCGGAGCCTGGAGACGGGCGTTTTCCGTCGTCACCTCCTAACTCCCGTCGCGCCTCCGCCCTCGACCCTGTGAGCCGGCGCCCAGGAGACAGTGCAGACTCTGCAGCCAACCAGGTGGGTGGGGACCGTGACGCGGCAGGCGTCCCGCCCTACATGCACATCGACCCGTTTCCCCAGGTTGACAGAGAGAGCTTCGGCGACGATTCGCCTGGTGCCGAAGTCGTTTTCGGTGCTTCGTCGCACCCAAACACCCCGTTTTCGCTGATGAAGGAAGTTCTCGTCGCCATCTACATGCTCTACGCCTTCCTCACCGGCTGCGTCTACTTCGGGTGGCCCTCACTCGCGTACATGCTGTACAAGTCGGGCGCGTACAGCTGGATGTGCGAGGTGGACGAAAGCGGGAATTATGTCAACGACCTGCGAGGTACAAGTGAACCTGACGGCGAACAGAAGTACTACATCTGCGACAGCCAAGATGTCGCTGTGTCTCCACTCTTCACCGTTTCGTACGTGACCCAAACCCTGATGAGTGTGGTGGCTGGGACGCTGCTCGACCACGTGAGTCCGAAGAAGACGGCGATGCTGGGGCAGACGCTGACGGCGATTGGCTGGCTCCTGCTCGCGTGCAGTTCGCAGCGCTTCCCAGCGTACGTCGCGAGCATGGTGTTCATCGGCCTCGGCACGGACACAGGGTATCTGCCCACCCTGCTGATTGCCACGCTGTTTCCGGGCAAGCGAGCGACGGTGATCACGCTCTTGGGCACTGCAAATACGTCGAGCTTCGCGGTGCCCCTGATTCTCGCGACAGTCTGGAACAACCTTTTGCCTACCTGGACGTTCTCCCAAATCTGCATTCTATACCTGTGCGTGGGACCGGTTTTCTGCTTCATTCTCGCCGCTCTTTTCATTCCTTCAAGGGCGTTCGGGAAGCCGGCGCCCGGCGCTGAGACTCCGGCAGCGACTTGGGGAGGTCCGCCGCCTCGCGACGCGGAAAAGAGGCTCCGCAGAGGCAGCAAGGGGTCCAGGGAGACCCTGGAGTCCCACTGGACCGACCAGACTCGCGGGAGTAACGCGGGGAAGGGGAAGAGACAGAGTGTAGGTTGCTCCAGCGAGACAGACGCGCAGGCGGGCCACGGCGGCTGGTTTCGGAACTGCAGCAAACGGAAGGGTACGCCAACGGAAAATCCGGAACCGCGGACGCTTTTCCAGCGAGTGCTTCACCCGCTTACGTTGAGAAAAAACCGGATTGCAGTCGAGCCAGCCGAGGGAGCAGGGGCCCGGCCAGGTGGCGAGGACACGGGAGCAAGCAAAGGCGACCAGGCGTCTTCGCCGGATAGTCCGAGAAGCGCGAGGACTCGGGTGAAGAGAGAAGACGGAGACGGATGTTGCGACGGGTGCTTACACGAGTCGGGAGACACTGATATGGAGCGCGGACCGCGATGCTCTTTCCTTGCATACGATCGAGGTAGCGACAGCGACCACAGTTCAGGCCCCGCAAAGGACGAGCACGAGACGGAGACAGAAGCGAAACTCGCGGGCGACGAGGCGCTCTCAGAGAGCGACGAGAAGCTCGTCGAAGACGGCCGAAGACCTTCGTTGATTCGCTGTTGTCACCAGGGAAAGCAGGAACTCGACGCGGAAAGAAACGCTCCTGTGGCCGTCGTTGTGCACACTGGGGTGGAGGGAGACGCAGTGGCGGCAGAGCCGTCGTTCATGTCTCAGCTCTGCTCGTCGCACTTCGTCTGCATCGCGCTCTACTGGAGTTGCCAGGCGGTGGCGACGTCGTTTTTCCAGACTGCGGCTTCGCGCCTGTTCACGACACGCGTGGTAGACTTCATGGACTTTGTGCTCTCTTTCAGCTTCATTCCCTGCGTGCTTCTCGGAAAGACAATCGACGTCTTTGGGCCGTTTCCCGTCCTCATTCTGATAAACACGGCGGGCGTGCTGGTCTACTTCCTCTCCATTATCGGCCATTCGCTCTTCCCGACCGGCGCCAACTCGATTCACTACCTCGCGGTCATTTGCTTCTGCGTCTACGTGGCCATCGACTCGGAGCAAGTGTTCTGCTACGTCGAAAACACCTTTTCCTCGCGGCACTTTGGCAAGCTCTCGGGCCTGGCTCTGACTGTCGGTGGCGTCATCTCGCTAGGCTCCATTCCGCTGTACGAAAACGTGACGATTCGAATGCTCAAAGGCGATCCTTTACCCGTTGCGTGGTGCATTGCCGTCATTCTCTCAATCGTCTACGTCATGCTCGGCTGCATGTGGAACGAACGACGAAGAAACCCCCGGGCTTTCCACTCGCTTGATGACAAACCCGCCTCTCGCAGCGACAGGGAGACAGAGAAACCGACGCAGGCGTCTTCGGTTCGTTGGCTGGATCGACTCGGGAAGAAATTGAAATTGAAAAAAAAAGCCGAAGTCGTACAGCCCGCCGAAGAAAAGGAGCACGGCAAAGACGGAAGCGGAATGGAGTGAGACGGCGCAGAAAGCGGTCACAGGAAACTGCGCAAGAAAGTCGGGTCCTTTTTGATGGGGCAGCTCTCCACGGGGTTGCTGGAACACTTTTCCGTAGCATCCATGGTATGAACGGACCGGAGAAGAGGTGAACCCGAAACAATGAACGAAACGTGAGGCAGTGTCTTGCGAGAACGCGATGTGATTCGTCGCAGATACCCCGGGAATCGAGAAACAACGGACAGACTGTCGTAGGCTGGTCGTGGGCGGACTCCCCGTGGCGAATGCGTTCGCGGGGAAGTGCAGCGTGAACAAGAGGGCTTGATTGGATGCATAAAAAAGGAGAATGGGTGAGGCCAGTAACCGAGACGAAACCGTGCATGCGGTTCACAAGGAAACTTGCCAACCATTTAGGCGGAGAGCGGATTGTGTAGCTACCTGACAGAGCGGTGGAGAGGATAGTGCGGAGAAACGCCGCAAAGTCAAAAAGAGCGGACAAGGGGGATGTCACAGAGAGCGCAGCAGACAACGAGAAACGGGACACGAAAAGTGGCAGGGACTGCCGGAGCAAGCTCCTGCGTAATGTAGACACGGCCGTAGGGCCGATAACGGTTGTATTCTGCGGACTTCTGCCTATCAGCGACCCCGTCTCCGATGTTCTTTGGCACCGCGGACAACCAGACACAAAACGGGAGAGTTGATCGCGTCCACACTTTTGTACACCTGCACCAAAAATGGTTTGTGAACTATTATACAGCGTGGGAGACGCAGGGCCTTTACTACTTTTTTTTGCGGCTCAGGGTCACTTTGGCCCGCGCTGGTGCCTGTTCAGGTTTTGTGCCGCGCTGTTTCGGCTACATGGTGCTTCGTTGCGGACGCAATAGCGTTCATGTGAACGCATTTGTTGAAAAACGCTTTAGTTTGTTTCCTTCATTTGTGTCTTCTCAAAGTTTTTCACAGTTGGCTGGTGTCTCGTTTCCTTCCGCGACGCGGTAAGAGAGGCGACTGTGTGGGCGCGTGTCTTCGCATGCCGTGCATAGTTTCGAAACAGAGACTAAACGAGCACGAAGCGAGTGCACGATAAAAAACCAGACTCATCAGCAAAGAAAGAAAACATAAATGCACGTGACAAAAGACGATGTGGTGCATAGCCCATCCGTGTCCTCGTAAACTCAACTTCTTCACATGTTGCTTTTGCACATACTCCACGGTCGAACTTGGAGAAGCACAGACGGGGGACTACGCAGTCACACGAGCACACATTGTCGTTCCTTATGACATAAAGTAGTTCCGCCTTTGCTGCAGCTGCCTGTGTTTCACACTGGTTTTAGGCACAGACTTTGCTTTGGAAGAACCTTCTGGAAGTGAGAGTTTTGACGGTGCCGCGCTCGAAGGGCACACTCAAAATGAAACAGAGGTCCGGAGCGAACTTGCAACACGGACCATGCACACGCACGAATAGCAGGTTGCATTTCGTTGATGAGTTCCAGGGGAGTTAGAATGCCATCCGGGCTCATACTTGTGCGAGGTGCTGAAGAGAGGTGGAGCAAACGGTTAGCGCGTGGACGACGGTAGAGGGAGGCGACAAATTTGCGAGTGTTGGAACTTCCTGGGATTTCCACTGGATACGCAACTGGGTATTGTGTTTCTTCCGTCGTTCAAATTGATGTACGAACAGGACAGTGGGTGTTGATCACAGCTCCCTTTTTACATACCATTAAACTGCGTAACTTCCTACATGTAATATCTCCTCAATACATTCAGAGTGCCCGGGACGGGGCACTACGTTTTATGCCTTTCTGATGCGCCAAAAGTTTTCATTCCAGCAGAAAACCACCGGGCTCATCCGCTTAATGACTCTGACTGGTCTTCATAAAGTTCGCCTAAAAAAGTGGGACGTTGTTGTGCAGTTGCCTTGCACAAAAAGCGTCTTCCCCAAGGCGGAACACACGAATCTGCGTTGTGTCTACAGACAGAGAAGGCCAAGAGTTTTACATACCCTGTATTATTTAGATCAGTTAATTAATATTAGGCTTGATATTCTGTACAAGACGATCTGAAATCGTGTTCGACTACGGGTTTACATCTTGAAGGCCGTTGCTTGTCGTATTCCTGTGAGCAATACATAGCAATCCTACACTGCTTGCTGTTCCACACGATTTTGGAAAAAAGGACGCTTGCAATTTCTGATTTGTTACCGAACACGACGACGCACATACGATGTCTACAGTGACGCTGTGACTGCCGTCAGCGCTCCACAAAACGCCGGAAATAGTGGTGCTTTACGGAAAGAACTCCCACATTTTTGTGACAGCTCCATACCATTGGCGTCCCCGTCCTGCACCGTAGACAATGCAGCTACCCTTGCCGGAGAGGTCCACACAAAGAAAGAACCTCGGACCTCAGGGGAATAGAAAGCTTCAAAATCAAAGCCTCTTGTCTTGTGGCACGAGAGTCGACGACGAAAGTGAACCTAACTTCTGTGTTTCTTCTCCAGGAAAAAGGCATTCACTTTTCTCTCCGGAAAGAACGTCCAGAACAGGGAGAAAGCGAGCGAAATGCGTCAACACGGGAACAACAGCCTAGCAAGAACCGGTCGGCGCGACGAAGAATTTGTAAGACAGGAAAGAAGAAGAAGTCCAAGGAAACCGCGAGAAGCCAACACCACAATCCACATCCCATCCCGGCTTACACAGAAAAAGAGAGGAAAGACCGGGACGCACGCAAATGTCTCTTTCCCGAGGTTCAGACCGTCCATTCACCCCAGGTCACGTTCTAAATAGCTTTTCAAGGAAGTTGAACCCCTTCCTCTTTTATAGAGAAAATACCCTAACATTTTCGTCACATGCTCTCACAACACGCCAGCACTCAAAAACTGCTCATGTTTACCACGGTGACGCTACACGGGCAATCTGAAGGAGGACGCCTACAGAAGTAGAGAAGCCCGATGAAGAGGAGAATGCAGATCAGATCCAAGATCGCAACATACCCTGAAAAGGGAGAAGAAAACAGAGGAAACAGCACACGGTTGGTTCAGAGATCCACGCGTACCGATCTGAACCGCATAGGCGAGCCCAGAAGTGAGTTTCATGTGCAGTAGCACAACGTCTAATAACCAACAAGATAAACCTTCAGTCATGCTCTAGTCATGCATTGTTGACGAATTAACATTCGAATATTCAAAGCACGAATCTGGGACAGTCATCCTAGATGCCGACCGAAGAGCTCGTAGTTCTTCGTGTATGTTTCTTTCTGCTACTCGGGGAAAACAAAGCAAATACAAACAGCGGCCACCGTACAGCTAGGCTGAGCACCCTTGGGGGACAGAAGGCGTTGAGGCTTTGGGTTCTGCACGGAAAACATGTTAATTTTCTTTAAACCTGTCTCCACTGGTGGTTCGGAAGTCGTTTTCCGAAGAACTAGACTCCACAGCGGTTTTGTTCTAGGCGCGATATGTGGATCCCCGATATCACTCGTATCAAAAGAGAGAGAAAACGACTGCTCACATGACGGTGCGACCAGTACGATCGTACCGGGAGTTCACGGCCTAACCGAACAAGCACTACCGGCCTCGGAAGAAGCCCACAAAAGCCCCTGCATGTGCGGCGAACACTCAGAGTCACGGCTTTGCGTTTTCGTTCGGCTTTCCTTACAAAGAAAGGCGTTCCAGGATATGTGCTGGACAGGAGCGTCCATCGCGTTGAGACGACTGCAGCTGTTTGTCGTCACAGAATCGACTCCAGCGCACCAGAAGTATGAAAGCAGCCAAGGCTGCGAGACCACGTACGCATTCACCCAGTAGCCTAGAACAACGCATGCACAAAATTCTTCAGAAAATTCGTAAACGACGAAGAGCTATCGCGACGACCGATGGACGGATGCGGCATCAGAGGATGGATTCCAACACCACGTAGTGTGCTGGAGAAGACAACTCGAGGCAACCTTCGTACGTTTTTGCCAACTCAAATCTGCCTTTTAGCCAGAAGTCACCGTCTCCCGGCACTGATCGCAAGAAAAGAAGTAAAGGTGAGAGCATGGAGCAGGAACATTCAAGAACACGCATCGCCTCTTTACGTCGGAAGGATGTGACACAAAGTCCGAATTCCCTCACGAAGCACTTCCCTTGCACAGCTGCTCGACCTGAAATGGTACCCCGAATATTCTAGGTGGACGAGCTTTGTTGACTTGTAACACCAGCGGCCGTGATTCGTGATGATTCGATTCGGAACGAAGGCGTCGTCTTTTCACGGAGCTCAAGAGAATCACCTTTTTATCGCATGAAAAGAATGACACAACAGCAAAGCACACGTGGGCTCGGACTGTCAATACACCAGGAGCGAGCGAGCGTGTGGCAGTCGGGGGACGGGGAAAAGCAAAGAAAGCGTTGTTCTCGGCGTTTACCTCGTTCGTTCCACATCTTTATCAGTTGAGCATCAAGTTGTACCCACTCCACATTCAAGACGTCGGTCACTGAAAAAAAACACAGCAGAGACAAACCTTTTCCTGTTGTACGACACTTTTGATTTCTTCACTGTCTACCCCGGAAGTGGAACTTCCTCCCCCTTCAACCATGCTGTCCCCCTTCTGTCCGTTTGCGCCTTCTGCCTCCTCGTTCCTTTCCAAAGAGCAGCGGCAAACTCGGCTTCTCTCTCCTTCCTCGTGCGTCGAAAACAAAGAGAAAACAACCGCGTTGGTCACAGATCAAACAACGTTCGTCTGTGTACACCTCGGTCCATGCGCATGCGCACGCGCCAGAAAATAACTCTCCCTTTTGTTTCTCTCACGGTTGTCAGCGTCGTGTCTGAAGTGCCGGTCCGCCGCTGTAACAATGGTAACGTCGGGGAACTCCTTCTTCACCTCTTGTCTGTTGAAAAAGAAGGGAAGTCGCAAACCTTTCGACAACGAACTCCCTGGCAATGGAATACTGATTTGTGTCTCTACAGTCTGCAGCCTCTGTCCCGACACACCGTTATTTTACACACGACATCTGGAGCGATTTTGAGAGAAAGTAAAACACAGTACACAAAGGTCAACCCTAAGTACCTTTGCTACGTTTATATTTTTCTTCAGCACCACCTTTCAGTCTGGAGTAACGGTCATTTTATAAATTGCAGCGGACTCCAGTAGACGGAAAAGCACGAAAGAAGAACGGATTTTACATGCACCCGATCTATCTCTATATATATAATAGATGTACATTATAGATAAACAGTTATACAGCATATATATAGACAGTATCGATTCGCAACGCTATAGTGTAGATATACACATATATATATATATATATACATATTGCAGAAATATATTATAGAATATATGTTTTGAGTTACGGAAATGCGCATGACCGCAAACACGGAGGCAGGTCCGGCCTTTGGACTTCACACAATCCACAAATTTCGCGACGTTCCAGAGCACACACTAAGTCTTCACCAATTGAATGGCGGCTTCCGCAACGTCCTCTGAATCTACTTTCTCCTCTGAAAGACACGACGGGGGACACTGAAATACAGCAGCGAAAGACCTTCTTACAGATATGCCATCGCTTTCTCACATGGTCCATAATGAGCCTGTCGATGTACGCCCACTGCCAACGTCGACAAGCATTTGCTTGTGAAAGAAGCAGATTTGTGTCCATGCATACTGGCCACAAACTGGAGAAGTTCGCGACCTTGAGTTTTTCGGTCGCGAGATGAAAGACATGCCGTGTGCATCAAGTGCTCTTTCAAGTATCCACTAGGCACAACTGCTTTCTGCATAGCATTTTCAGGAGAACTGGACAGAGAAGACTCAACAGTGCTTTACCTTTTGTCTTGCAGCCACCAAAGGTGGCGACTGCACTTTGTTTTCCGAACAAGGTCAATGGTCAAGTCCACGCACTTTGTCCCGCAACCCCAAGTGTTGGAGTCACAGTCCGGGCATCTCAGATCGTAAATCAAAGTGCGATTCGCAGAAACTGCCTTGCGCATGAGCCACTCCAGCGTCGGGATCTCTGTGAAAGCAAAATCAAAGGAAGAGGGCCTCCACATACCGCAGCTTCGCACCATGGGAAGGAGCGAATCTCGCGGCGAGAACACAGGGGCAGAAGGTGGGAGGTTCGCCGGAAAAAACCAAGAGGCGTCGACACAAAGAGAGACGGAGGCAGACGGAGAGAACGACTCCACTTAACCGAGGCACCGGATAGGGTAGACTAGATAAAGGGGGTTCGCAATGCGACTAGCCCCCCAGAAACTCGTTTTTCCTCCATGGAGTCCATATCCGAAAAACACAGTGCGCCTAGTAAGTAGATGTGAAACACAGCCAGCTGGGGATACATTCAGCAAACGAGAGAGCACAAACGAGAGGGAGGAAGAGCCTCGAGAGGCGGACGGAGGAAAACAAAGATATCAACGCCCTCAGTACGCATGCGGAGAGCCCGGCGCGAGTGCCAACCAGGAAAAGGCGACGAAAGAGATGAGAGAAAGCCCCGCAGAAGTGAACGAACAAACGGAGAAGAAATCCAGGGTGCCTACCGGCAAGGGAGAAAACTGAAAAATCGAAAAGGTACAACAGAAAAAACTAGTTTGTACGGAATCCACGGATCCAATTCTTCTTGGCCTGGAGCCTGATTAGTGACTGGATGATCGTTTTGCACGCCTGCTATGTCTGGAAAATACTCGGAGAGTATTCAGATGGTATTCGGGTATTGCTCGACTCTCTTCTAAACTGGAACCTGTTCGAGGAACGGGAATTATCGCGACAATGAACTGGAAAAAACACGAAACAGGAAGAGAAAGTGTTCGTCGTACTCTGTTCGGAAATTTCCTTCTGAACAACAGGGTCGACGAGCTTCACCGTGCCGTAGGGGTCTTTCTGCGTAGCCACATGCGCAAAAAAGGGACAAGAGATCATGCGATTTTGAATTGCTAAAAAGCCAATAAACAACCTGGAAACCACGCAGCATGCAGAAACCAATCCTTTCTCCTGCGGGCACTCGGCTTTCCCTGAAGCAGCAGCACCGCTCAAAGTCTTCACAGGGATGTTCTTTTGAACACAACCACATGTCACTGGGGAAAAATCTCGTGGCGCCTGTACAGCTCTGTGTTTCAGGTAGAGAGGCCGCCTCCGTCAATGGGACCAACTTCCAAGAAGGAATTGATGACCCCGAAAAAACACTTGGCTTTATTCATCTACAGTTTTTGATTAGTTTTATTTCTACCTTCCATGAACAAGCAGTGCAAACAGCGATCTGCGTTTCCGTCTCTCTGTGGAGATGCGAAGACGCGCACTCCCCCCTCTATGCTATATATACTGGAGCTGTCGCAGTGTAAGTAGACGTCGCCTCTACACAGATGTCCAAGATCCAGAACTGTATGTATGCATTGATAAAAAGAGACCCTGCAGCACCAACGCATTTCTGAATGTGACGTCAAGTACAGAACACCGACATCCAAGTCTTAGTATTGCTCCTGCCTGTTCCGCCCGGTCTCTGAGATGCAAAACTTCGCTTTAAATTTGTTTACGGGGAAATATACCAGAAGACCAAGTTCGTTGTGTGGAAAGTTTGGGTACGTTCCGTACAGCTGTAGGTAAAAGGTTTCAGAGAATGCCATGAGCACGCTGGAGCACCCGACGTTTTTCTCTCACTTCTAGCCACCACCTCCCGGCGTTCAGCTCAGCTACGTCGGCCCAGGTGAAGAGATCCGCACGCGTCTTCGCTCGCGAAGGAAAAACGTCAGCCACATTTGTTGTCCGCGCAAACGTGAGGTCGTGCTGAGAAGAGACAGCGAATCCACGAGAAAAACTTTTGCCGGAGTGCTGAGTCGAAACGCAAAGGGGTGAAATGGTGATTCGTTTCAATGCCCAAAAGTCAGCGCGCTGGATTCTATGCTGCGCAAACTAGGTCCCTCTAAACAGAATGAGAACAACGACAGTCACCAGGCAGGCAATGTCCGTCAGCGAACGACTGAAGCAAGCCTCTCTGTTTCACACGTTATCAACTGGGACGTCGATACCTTGCTCCCCCAAGTCACAACCGGAGTTCAAGGTATGACGCATGCAGTACCAATAAGATGCCAACTGGAGCTCAACGCCGGACAAAACACACACTGTACGATGGGAGTTTTAGGTGAACGCAGAGCCCACGTAACCTTCGCATATGTGGACGTTTTGCTGATCAAGAGTCATACACCACCTCTTTCTCTACCGGTCACTGGAACGGTCTTTTTCTTGAGCAATTAGAAGGCTTCTAGAGGCAGAAAAGGCGGACAAACAGAAACGCGATTTGAGGCGAAACTGAGGAGAGCTGAGAGGCAAAGAGAGACGGACGACAGACAGAAGACAGACACTATCTCTTTCGAGATACTCATTACACGACACGAACAGTAGATCAGTTGCTGCCCTTGTTTTTTTGTCTACTTTAGGGGGCGGAAACACAGGTACAGTCATGGGTAATGCAGCTTTATCCTAGACGGGATCGCTGCTTGAAGAAATAAGTTTCAGCTTACGAGGAGAAAAGGAACACCATCCGCAGAGATGACAACGTCAGACTCCAGGCCACTGCAGCCCATGGCGCTAGCAGCTTCGAATGAAACTCTGAAGAAAGAGGGACGGAAACAAGAGAAACGTGATGAAAGAACAGAAACTAAAGACCCGGCTCTCCAGAAAATCGGACGCCTGCGTCCTCTAGGAACTCTCTGCAGTACACAAAAAGAGCCACAGCGAAACATCACTCGCGAGAAAAAAAAAACGAGTCCAAAAACTGAGAGAACGACAGCAAGAAGGTACGAAGTAAAGAATGGTGTGCAGAGAAAGGGTCATTTCGAGAGAAGAAACACTCGCACGAAACACCTAAAAGCAGCACGTGAACGCTCCTCAGTGTAAGGTCTGATAAACTTGATTTCCGATTCTTCATCCACTCCAGAGATACTTACATGCACAAAGGTACCGGTTCCACATTCGTTGCAGAGATAAGTCACAGAACACAGTTTTCAGAATTCAAAAACCAAGTGAACAAAGTCCTCTAGGTTCTGGAGTTTCTCAGTTCGATTTTAGTTACCCAATCTCGGACCGCCAATCACTCGAACAGAGACTGATCGTCTGAGAATGTGACAGTGGCAACGACTCGACCACCTGCTGCATTTGTTTATCGCATAAAAGACGATCGTGTCTCCCGTCACAGGTGGTTTACTCTGTGTTTTCTGGCCGGAGTTCGGGAAGGCCTCTGTGCCCAATCAGAAGCGGTTTCTCAGGTAGCCAGGGATGGAGGTTCGCTCGTTTGCTTCGATGAGTGTTTAGACTCGACGATGAGTCGCTTCCGAAAGCGAAAAACGACTTGGTCTTCCACGTTTCTTCTTCTCCAGAAAACTTGACTCTTCTCCTTTCATTTTCAGGGGAAGACGCTGGTGGGTCTCTCAGCAGACAGGGGGACGAGAACAGCCATGGAGCAACGAAAGGCGCCGCAAGAAAGAACGTCCAGACTCCAGCGAGCACAAGAAGGGCAACCCACTGCGGAAGACAAAACACCACGTGTCTCCATTGGTGGACGGCAGTCACAGGGCCTTCGGTTTCGCTGTCTTCTTCGCTGCATGCTTCTCTGTCTCCTCCATCTCCTGCTCTGTCTTCTGATTTCTCTTCTGTTGCACTGACGCCGAGGCATCCAGAATGGGTGCCGGAGGCGCGTCCTCGAGCTGCGGCAGAGGGGGAATCAGGAGAGCAGACATCGCGTGATCCCGAGCCGGTTAACGGAGCTGTGAGATCTGCCTCGCCAGCTGATGCTCTGCGCGCTGTTCCTGTTTTTGTGAACACACATTCTTGGCCGTCAAACAGACACAAGTCGGAGTGCGAATAAGGCTGGTAAGCAGACCCTGGAGGACCAGGGAAGGCCGCAGGCCCTGCCGTGTCCAGCAGCGGGGCGGAGGAGTGTGGGTGGCAGCCAGGCCTCTGTTGAGAAGATTCGGGGAAAACGACACCTCGAGAAGGACTGGAGGAACGCGTGGGCGAGAAGAAGACAATAACTCCGCCAAAGCAGAGCGTGACCACGGGCAGAGACACGGCGTAGAGAGACGGGAAGTAGAACTCGAACCACAGAGGGACGCCCCTGTACTCGGGCCCCCATAACAGAAAGGTGATCACAAAGAAGGCTGCACAAAGCGCGAGGCTTCCAGGCAGAAGAATGTAGTGTAGAGGAGAGAGGACGGGGAGACACGCGGATGAGAGGCGCGAAGCCGACGACGACATGGCAGCAGGAAAAGAAGTCGAAGACTCGGCAGCCCGCGTCCAGCAGGGCGGCGGACGTAACACGAGAAGGATGGAGACTGACAAGACAACGTTGTAGGACCAAACGAAGAAGAAGAGAGAACAGAGAATCCACGCCCAAGACCAGTACTTGCCAGACCAGGCGAACAAAGTGGTGTCAATCGACTGCCAGTCGTTTCGCCACACGCAAAGCAGGTACAAGACAACGCAGGCCAAAAAACTCCCCAGAAACGAAGCCGAGAGTGCAGCGAACAGACAGGACTGCCGGCCGCTCTGTTTCCACGCCACGCCGCGCGGTGTGCATACATCCCAAGGTGCAGCGGGCGCCGTGTCGGGCCGGGGAGGGATGGAGTCGGCCACCAGAGTGCCATGCTCTTCTGTCCCGCTGGTTGCCGCGTTTCGAGGTGCTGACGATTCACTCGATTCTGGTGGGTTTCGAAAGCAGCAAAACACCTTCCTCAAAAAGGAGAAAGATGGCGTGGAGAGGAAGTGCCACGCAAACACAGACAACCGGCATCGAACGCGGCACCAAGGGGCACATGGGGAATGCGGTGAACCTTGTCGATGCCTCTCTTCAGATCCACCACCCCATGCGGGGGTTTCCTGGAGCGGAACGTTTGAGCTGTACCGCACCGCAGAGTCTTCCATTGTAGAAAGACGTCTGCGGTGCAACAAAGGGCGCGAGTGACTCTCCAGATTCGCCTTCGTGCAGAGAAAACAGACAGACCCAATCAAAGTGGCTTCCAAAGACCACACAAGAGACCCATTCGATAATGTGACGCACAAACAACGAAGTGAGACTCACAAATAACGAAGGCTTTTGCAAACACTAAAAACTGGATTCAACGATTGACCCTTGCGACGAACCCACAACGCTGTCGCGGACTTACAGAGTGCTTCCTTAAACAAAACCGATAGTGTCAGGCAAGTGCAAATGCTTGAAAGATGAAGACTCTTGCCAAGCAACACCAAACGGCTCACAAACGTGCTGCAGAGGTGAACCTGCCTCACACGGCACCCCCGACAAAGGCACAATGCCAAAACGAGATCCTTATCCCTTGCACACTTTCGACAGACTGCACACGCTCGACAGACAGCACCCTGTGACTTGCCACTACGGACGACAAACATCACCGTGACGGACAACAGCTGGACGGGTAACTGACGTTTTGAAGTCGGACATTTGATCTGGTGAAATCGGGTAGTTGATCTGGGTCTTCGAAACGAGAGAGTGACATGTTTGTCCTCGCGCACAGCGGCACGGACGAGTTCTTGTCGGCGACGGTCAAAAGGCGTCGAAAGAAGAACTCAAAAGCCCAATGTAGGAACACATCTGAGCAATGTGTACACCCAAATGCGAGAAATGGACAGGGAAATACAAAAAGATAACCAAAAAAGTCACTATCTTCTCCTGTGTGCTGGGATCGCCGTCAATCCTGCAGAACTCTCCCATGCGCGACCAGCCGAGCGTCGAAATGCAGCTGAGTCGAGAAAGGGGAACATGCCTGTTGACACTGCTTGGTGTCACAAAGACTGCAAGACGATCTTAAAGCACTGTCGCTACCGGTAGGCGGGGATTGCGCATTGAGGCTGTGCCCGGCGTTTCGAGTTGTGCGATGGCAGCACCCGTCTGGTGAACAAAAAAAGGCAAGGACATGAGTTTATCACTGTTCGAGTACTCAGCAGAGTTTGATTCACAGAGATTTCTCATTGCGGTGATTTACCCTCCCGTGTCTGATGGGTGTACCAGCGTTGAGGCTGGAGGAGTTCCGTCGCTGCACTGGCAAAATCCGCTGTTCACACACCGGGGACGACAAGAACGGAAAAACCACGTGAAGTGTCCCCGAGAATTCCCTGATTAGACATGACACTGGAAAAAGAAATTGGCTAAGGTACGAGAAAGGTGGAGACAAACTATCAAACGGGTCACCGGAAACCAGTACCCATTAGGCTTGACCTTGGACAGACAGTGCCACGGTGCAGAGACTGACACCCCCACCTCGCAGCTCTTGAACAGACTTAGAACACACCCTAATCATGAGAGAAAGGAGTTGGCAATGAGTCAACCGCTTCAACAAACAATTCTCTTCCAGTTAATCTCCTATTTTTCAGGGACCGGACACCTAAAACGTTCCTGTGGCTCGACATCCTCCCGCGCATGCATCCTCTCTTGCGGAAGTCGTCCTCACAATCGAGGGTGAAGCCCTACAACTCTGTATCCTGCAAAAGATAAGTCGCTGCATAGAACGCCTTCTTACAGCATCTCGATGCCGACATGTCACTGCCTAGATGAGGTAACTGGAAATTCGTGGGACATCTAAGGTCGCTACCATGTTTCATTAAGCAACAGCACCGAGAAACTGCTGCCAGTGCTGCCAGTGCATTTACGGTCACTCTCACGACCGTAGTGGGCGAAAGCGGAGTTCACGCACAGCACGAACATCTGCATGGGAGTCTTTCAGTTATACATATCTGATTCCTCTGGCGGGTTTCTTGGCAAAAAGTCAGTGGCGCATGCTCAATTTCCATCAATTTTTTGTCCCGCGCAGAGTTAATTCGTGAGGGTATACAGCCACAGTTTGTACCGGGTCTCGTCGTACAGTGTTCGACACCCTTCTCGAGGTCCCAGATCATTATCCCCTGGGTGAAGGCGGAAGAACACTGACGGAATAGATATGCATAAGCAACAAGAAAACGAGGCGCGCGCCTACTCGAAAGAACTGTGCAGCTGCAGCTGTCCACAATCGGGAGACACGGGCATAGATCAGATGCCGCCTTGTGGCGTAGCGAAGGTCTACGATGGTCACAAAACCCCGCGACAGGTGTCAGCGAGTCTATATGAAACTGCCGAGAAAATGAATAGATAGATAGTCACAAGGGCAGCAGCGTTCACTGACTGCTGCGCCGTGTCTGCGGCCGTGAATGTGCACTGGTCGCTGTCTAGTTAGCTTGTTGTAGCCCATACTGCCCTCCAGCGCGGCTCTACTTGAGTGTGTAGTGCTTATGGTTATCTTCTAAGTTTTTTAGCACTCACCACGGGGTCTCAAGAAGTGGGAATGGTGGGAAGTGAGATGACACTTGCACAACAGAATAAACTACTCAGCCAGAAAGATGTTCGAACCTGCTCTTGTCTTGCAGCGTGACGAATTACCGGCGACTTTGAGAAGCGTGCATGCTTCCGAACACGTTCACGCAAACAAAGGCAGAATCATCTAAGCTCGGCAATTTGATGAAAGCTGTGTGTCCTTCGACTCAGGCCAGGGAATGAATGCCGTGCTCCGGGAGCACGAACCGTCACCACGTGAAAACCCAGACTGTATTCGCTGCGAGAAAGGAAATTTCTAAGCTGAGGCTCCTCTCGAGTCGGGCTATATCTTTGAACTCCAAAATGAGAAACAGTTTTCTTGGACCTAATGAAGTGCTTTAGGGTCTTCATTGCTACGAGATGGCCCAAGTGGCACACCGTCCTTCCCTTGGCTTGCGGCAAGACGTGTTCGCGGGTCACTCCCAGTTCAGTGAACGATCATGTCCACGATTGTGCGGTAGCGTTTGTCTCTAAGCACACTCGTCCAAATAAGCGCTACGGCGTTAAGGCGTATTTTCCCCTTTTAAATAGTTTGTCGCCGCTTTGCCCCCATGCTACCAAGCAGCCACTGATGTACGTCTTTGTTCACTGCAGCGATCCTCAGATGTTTTCTGAGTCATTGCTTTTTCTCGCCACGCAGAGGCAGGAAGTCCTCACCGTCGGAACAAAGGCCTTAAAAGCTAGATGCTGTACCCCTCTGTTCGTATCAAGTGTATCCTCTGAAAAAGGCACATGTCGATGTCGGTCTGGTACACAGAGCTTTATCGATCTACTTCATCCTTCAGTTGCACGTGGTCTCGTGTCCTAAACGCGGGTGACTCAGAGCGTGAGACGCAGAAGGAAGACTAACTGCATACAGCTGCACGGACAACATTCTGCGTAACAAACCTGCCTCTTTCAGCGGGGAGGACCGGAAATCAGAGGTGTCTCTCTGAAAGTAATGAATCGCGACGCTTCGGATGCAAATCAGAAACCGAAAGGTAGGCACTCGCGATGATCTGGGCTTGAAACCCGGACCTGTGAGGCATAGCCCTCCTGACTTGTACGTGGGCGTCGGGCACCTAGAGCGAAACCGGCATGCTGGATGTTTTGTTGGTGACTCTTTTCCACATGCTTACCTGAGCTTCTGGTGTCTAAACAAACTGGATAATCAGGGATTGCTGCACTGGGTGGAGCCTGTGTGGCGTCTGCGACATTTCACGCTTTGACACATGAAAATCCAGTCCTTCAGACAGTTTTACTCACGATACGTGTATAGAGGATGATTAACGCCGCGGCGGACTACAGCGGAACTGAGATCCCGGTGCTGATTCGTAGAATTTCTTTCGAGTGTTGTTTGTCCGCAAGCACATACTAGTATGTCCATCAAAACAGCAACGTAGTGCTACTACGAATAGCCAAATTTGGCGTCTCGAGTGTGGACCGTCGGACTATCCGACGGAGAGACCCCGTTGAAGCACAAGCACCCCGTTGTTGCTGGAGGGTGGCAGGCAAAGGAGCATTTCCTGTCTCTTTGAACGAACGAATCAATTTGACTGCCTTTGCACCGCATCGTCAGCCGCTTAGCCAGACGGCAGTTTAGCCTGTGCGCAACAGTACACTGTTCTTGTGTCGGAGATGTAAGAGTTGCTATGAGAGTTGGTTGATTCTGAAGGTGGCTGACTAAAGTCCAGAGAATTAGTTGCGCGAAGGCTATTTTTTTGCGAGGTGAAGCTTCAGAAACATGTCTTCTCGGAATGAAAGAAGCAAGCCCACAGTTTCTATACGAAACCACCCCGAAAGGCATCGATGAATTTCGTCGTGGCCGGCCGTGCAACCCATGGGACCACGGCAGGTAGGTCAGCACCACACCGGATACCGTTACTACTATTCAAAAGAAAACACACAAAAGGTTGCACGTCGCCTCGCATAACTCGACGCTGTCTTCCGTCTGTTTTGGTAGAGACGTGGTCAGGTTGCCCAAATACCTTCCTAGTTACCACCATAGAGAACGCTTTAGCAGCGGCTCTGCAAAAAGTCACACCGTTAACCCCACCCCCTTCCTGCCGCAACCTAGTTCTTTTCGTTCCCTTTCTTACATACTCACGGAAAGGCCGGCTGTCCCCATTAATGCAACGCTCGTACACTACTCCCACTTCCGCTGAAGATAGATTTGAGGGGTGTGAAGGCTATTTCGGCGAGAGTCCTGGCCTCCTTGCCTTTACGGCTCGATGTCCAAATGACGACCACCCTACAGTCACCCTGTTCTTTAGACAAGTACTCACAAGCACGGTCCTCCTCTCGTCGTAAACTAGAAAAAACTCTTTCAGTGCTGGCGGTGGGAGTTAGTCCCCTCTCATTCGTCCGCGAATAACTCGAAACACCTCGAGGGTTGCGGCACCTGGGGAAGTACAGTTTGTCTTACCTTACTCCTTGAGGATCTCGTCCTTCGATGACTTCCCACTAGAGGTGTCACTTCCCCACTTATCGTACATAAGGCCAGAGGCACTGTCACTCGAGCTACCCTCAGCGAACCTCGTGTCGGACCAGTTCGCTTGTTGATCTGCTGGCTGAGGGGGATTCCACGACCCCCACGTCTGTTGCTGCGGTCGCCAATTTTGGCTGGCAGGAAACGTTGAGTCATAGCCTGCTGCCTGGCCACACACACACACACCACAATGCAGCGTTAGACTAAAGCGACGGAACCGAAAAGCCGAGAGAAATCCCGAAGAGAAATGCGCCAGGAACAACGTCACCGAAGATCTGTTAACAATGTCTTGGACTGGCACTAAGCATTCGACTTAGAACAGCGCCACGCCTCTAAACCAGGTAGGATAGCTTCATGGAGTTCGAGTAGACAGAGAGAAGGTGACTCTTTCCTTTGGAAGGAAGAACTCTAAGAAGCAAAACACAAAGTACATTAGGAAGGGTAAGTCCCGCATTATGCAGCATCTGCTTGCTGTTCAGCTACTAGTTTCCTGAAAATGTTTGGTTCCATTGCTGTGATAAAGTCACACACGATTGATGGAAATAAACTTGCGCGCCTTGCAGCACTTCTTCAGACGCTTGTGGCCGCGAACAAAGCTCACCGAGCCGGTGTGGGCGTCTCGATTTCGTCGCTGTATTTCCAAAATATCACCGCTGATTCTCCTGAGAAGACTGCCATTGAAGGCCACCTACAGATACCGGAATGACACATAACACCCGAAAAAGGGGCTCCTTTCAGACAGGTAAGTCTCATGTTTCTCATATTTGGTTCTGTCCGCACTTCAGCGTCTGCTGCCTGACCACTTTAGAATTCATCTCGTGGGAGAATGTCGTTCTTGTTCATTTAACTGAACGTCCCTTACCGTTAGTGAGACGCCAAGTGGATAGCCCAAGGTGAGCCCAAGCAGCACCGCCCCCACTGCAGGCATTGCTGTGCCTGAGACACGCAAATACACATGGTGTCAAGGAAAAGCGTACGCCAAAGGAACACCACCGAGATGGGATAATGCTACCGGAGCTGTAAGCGGCCTGTTTGCAAACTGAGGCTACACCAAAACAAGTGTCAATCTTCGTTCCACGTGTTCAAGACAATGTGTTCCACTTCGTACCCCGGCGTTTCAGCGCTCTATACACGCCCGCGCCCGTCGCCGCCGCAGTGAAGAGGCCAGTCCATCTGCCTTGCGCTGCAACGCGAGAGATAGCATGGCGATCCTCTGGGGGGAGCATTTGAATAATTTCCTGCGGCGACATATCCTCCATTCTCCTGGGTGGCCGCAGTGCAACCCCTGGATCCACGGTTGCAGTGCCAAAGGAACCTGCGACGCCTGCTGTTGCGCTGTTGTCGGAACTTGGCAGAGACCGGTTCGCGGCCGAATGATCAGTCGCGCCGCTTCCCATGTCAATGTTTTCCCTCCCGACCGATGCCATCACGCCGAAAAGAAGGCAGAAGAGCAGCTGCTCGAGTTCCGAAAACAATCAGTGCCCGGGATGTGTTTGGAGACGAATTCGTCGAAGCAGGCAGCGCATGAGGCTCTGAATTTCCCCGTTGAAGAGTTGCAAAGCTTCGTCCTCGAATGCCGACAAAAAACTCAGCTTCAAAGACGGACCAAGTGCTTTACCCTCGGCACAGCGGACCAAAAAGTGAGGAAAATAATCCGTCGGTGTCCAGGGACACGAATCAACACACGTTGCGGCATGCCAAAAGAACTAAACTGAGGAGTCGATAGGGGTTACCCTGTGCAGTCGGTAGGTTGCAAATGTGAAGGAGAATTCCCTCCGTCTCAGAGATGGTGGAGGCTGCTTCCCTCTGGAAGATCTTCACATCAATGTGAGGTACCGACCCCCGTGTGCTCCAACAAACGAGCTGGCTGCAAGAACGACCTGACTGCCCAAACAGACGGTGACATACGATCTGGGAACATAAGTAATAGAAACGTTTGAGAAGATGCAGACGGCTGGTATGCAACACCTTTATTGCCGGCCTTCATTCAATTTACAAAATTCACAATTCGTAGTTGGTTGGATTTCGTTTCAGCGTATCTCTGTCGTGACCCGCCGCGAAGAAAAGGCAGCTTTGCATGCGTTGCAGCAGCTAGACTCGAGTAGCCACGAAGGCATCCCAAAAGTTAACGAATCAGCTAGAGAAAGGGCTGAGGCAAACCTGAGCGTGCCGTAGCGAAATGCAGTGAAAACGGGGGCAGGAAGACAAGCATATTGGAGTGTTTTTGTGTGTTTGGGGATTCTTCGAGCATGTTTTCGTGCATGCGTTCTCCCGCCTCGCGATCACTGTTCATACGCGGGTGCTTTTAATACCTAGTTCCACACGGACAGTTCGTATCGGAAAGTGTGCAGATGTGGTGATAGTGATGAGCCTGTCTTGTTTTTGTTTTCGCTGCTTTCAGACAATTCTAAAGCGTGCTACAACTGCCTGCGTCCCTCCCCTCATTATGTTAACAGGCCGCTGACGAGGCACATCACGTTCGGCTCTAAACCCGTCGTACTGATCAAACCATGTTGGGCAACTGAATGGTTTCCTAACGTATTGACGATGTAGATCCGTTCCGAGAAAAGCAGTTTCAGTCACGTATAGTTGAGGTCAGGGCAAACACACTGTATGGGCAAGCCGACATGCGTTCTATAGAGGGTAAGATCTGAAGATAAGGATCGAGATGGACCGAAAGTTCCGATCACATATGTTCACTTAAGTCGGGGCATGATACTTAAAGATGAGTCCCACAGCTGACAGCACCGGCAGAGAGAAGAAGAGCAAAGCTTGATGGCCGGTGTCCTTGTAGTTTGACATTGAAAGGAGGATCACTGGGAGCTCAAAGGCGCGTGGTTTGCATACTGCCTTTGCACGAAGGTTCTGATTGCGAAACAAGAACTCGGAGTTCTATCTTTGACACTCTCCTGACAAGCAAATCAAAGGAACGCCGTTTCCTGATGTAGAAGCAGTGTGGCTGACATACCATCGCTATGTACGCCGCTCAAGCCTGGTTCTGTGTAGCAGCGTAAGCCTTTTGAAAAGGCTGACACGACATGTGGGGAACGTGCAGAATGGGGTGGGGGTCGTCGGAGAGCTACGTAAGACAGCAAGCGCAACAAATAGGTTTTTCCTGTTATCTATCACAAATTTATCCCAAAGCACCGCGGCCTCTCCTCTTCGTTTACTCATTTGCGTTTACCAGTGTGTGACTTCGGACCGTAATCAGAGGAAGGCTTCTACGTAGTTATGCGCACCCTTTTTGCACGTACGCGAGAGACTTGTCTTCGAAATCAACTTTTCTTCTTCCTTAAATTCGATCGTATGTTACACTTTGTACGCTTGAATCTCTTCTTGAGCGCACCTGGAGCGACCAAAAGACGCTGGCACTTGCTTCACTACGACCGTCTGCGTCAACCACTAGGAGGGACGCCTGGCATTTCGTGGATCCGGACAGCGTCATGCTAACGAGTGGCGCCTCAGAATGCTGGCACAAATAGAAGGAAATTCGAGAAATGAATACGTTTACCTTTTCTGTGGCGTCTTTTGTTTCAGCATTTTGAAGGGTTGCTCGCGATTGAAGATGGCACTACTATTCGCCCACCTTATCACGGAAGAATATTTCACTGTGCTTTATCTTTGAGTCCAGTGGATCTCGAAAAAGGAAGCACAAAAAGTATTATTAGAAATGCAATTACGGTCCTGTTCCCGTCCACTGCATTGTTATTCTGTCGTTCGCATCGTTGTCCACGTTGCCTTAGCCTCTAGCAACTCATTTACTGCTGGCGAGGACACAGTCGGTGTTGTATCACGCTCTGTCGACTGTCGAATACGTCCAACATACTGAATCTTTTACTAATAGCAGAGGCGAAAGGACTGTGTAGTGACTCTTATGAGCTTCCCGTAATTCGGTAGCGCCTTACGTTCCGCGTTTAATGCCAGAACCCTTCAGCTGAGAAACAACACTAGGGAGAGAGGCTCGAAGCTCTCCTCGAAGATGTGACGTTGGAGCGCTGTCCGGCTCACGTATTCGACGCTTTTGCGACACATTTAAGACCCCGGAGTGGCTACGTGCTCTTGTCCTTTCTTGCTCGTCTTCTTCACACACCGGTGTCAGCTCCATCCCAAGCTGTGCAGCCTGCAGGTGGAGAGGAGATGCCATGTATCGGTTACAGGTGTCAGGATTCAAATAGTTGAGGGGATTCCTTCTCCACTCCTGTGGCAGTGAGCTTTCGTCTTCTTAATTTCCGGTAGCGGTTCGTGTAGAAGTTAAACCGCCGCCGAGGATGACAGTTCCTGGGGTCTTCTCGCGCATGCACGCGTCGCTCGATGCACAGACACTCAATCGATTTTGTTTGGTTCTTGTCCTAGATCGCGTGAACCCGTGGATAACCACAAGAACGGCAAATTTGTGTTTCCCGTTCTCGAAAACCCATACACAACGAAATGCATGCCGGAGACAGCTAGGCAACAAAACTGACTTGGAAAACCTGTGCTGGGAAGCTGTCTTCTTTCTTTCCCCTGCGCATCCATGACCGACTAGCACTTGGCGCTGCCAAGCGCGACATTTCCAGGCAAGAAAGCAGGTCCATCGTTAGAAGCTGGTTCAAGAAAAAAGAATCGGACATAGTTTTCGCATGTATCGATCTGGTTTTCAACGGCTTTCGCAAAACGCCTGTTGTACCCGCTCTGCCACCCGTGTGTCTTTCAACCTGGGACCGCCTAGTCGCCGTTTCCCGTTTTGTTTGATTCAGCAGTGCCATTCCCTGCCTTTCGCATGGGATATCGCAAGCTGTCCATCCTGGGCTGTTGCGTTTTCCCATGGAACGAACCAGAAACGCACTTCCCTTTCCCTTCTTCTTTGTCGGAAGGAACGATTTTTGTCTTCTTTCTAGCGGTTCAAAGGCCGACGCTGCTGCTACGCGCTGCACAGCGGGAACACGATGGCCAACATTCGGACGTTGTCGGATTATGCGTCGTCGCCTCCACGCGGCTCTTCTGCACTTGAAGGGGAAGGACGACAGGGAGGAAGTCCGTTGCCACTCTTTTTCCCCTCTGGAACTCAATCTGGCGAAAACGTCAGTTGGATTCAATGGCTGTGCCCGGGAATACACCTGAAGAGCCCAATCATCATCATTTCCTTCGTACAAATCGCAGTCTACATCGCGTCGCTCGCTGCCGGCCTGGCACCCAATGAAATCCTGGCACCAACTCCGTAAGAAAATGACCGGCTTTGCCCCCGCTGCCTCCAATCTGCAACAAACCAGGGAGGCGCTGATGCCGTCGATGCATCCTGCTTTTGACGGGCTGTCAGTGCAGCAAGGATTAGAACGCCTTACGTTCGCGGTGCAGCGTTCGTGGACTCATCGAATGGCAGGGCTCCCAGAAGGGGAAATTAAGCTGGAAAAGCTGTTCCCGATTCGCCAGGATTGAGGGGCATCTGAGGGGATGTATCGACAGCAAAAAGAACAGTTTTTTCCGTTTTCTGCCGAAGGAATTCGGTGGCGGCAATACGTGCTAATTTGTGTTCTGGATATCCTTTTCATCACGTGTCTTCACAATAGTACCAAGACCATACAGTGCTGTGTAGTGCAGTCCGCCGACTAGCTGTGGTATTAGGACATGACTATGCCCTTCTTGTCGTGCAGTGTCGTTAATGAGCACTGGATGGTCCCCTTCACTGTGTATTCGATTCGAGTCTTCTGCGGTGGTTACACATCGATTTCGAGGCCTCAAGCAGTTACGCGGGGAACTGTGGAGTGCCAGCCACCCGATGGGTCTGTCGGGTGCTTTCTGCACGCTTTCTATTGGGTCTCATCCTTTCGCGTTGTCACTGTGTGCATACACCATCCAGGCAAACCCTGGTGATGTTCGGCGCAAACATTCCCGAGCTCATTCGTGTCGGCGAAATCTGGAGACTAATCTGTCCTCTGTTTCTCCACTTGAATCTGTTCCACATCTTGGTAAGATATGAGCTCGCCAAATACATCGCCGCGAACATTTCTGTTTCCGGACAAAACTCGCTCCCGTATATCAAGCTCTGGTACACAGATGCCGACATAAGGCGTCCTGTTTTTATTGCATCTGCAGCAACGGAATGCTGCTGCTTGTTGCCGAGTGTGATTAGCTCGTTAACGCTCTTGGAGATAGTGAGAGCGTTCCTCAGCGTCAACACATTTTTGGGGGACGGCTACAGTATCTCGTGCCACAACGCCATTCTTCCCGTATACAACAGGGCGACTTGGATCAAGATGTGTGGGTCCTTATTCCACCCTTCAGATATGTGAAAGCAGACATCATGCGACTTCTATTGTAAGACAGCGCCTCCATGCATGAGGTCACTTCCGCTGTGCAACCGTGCCTTTCTGTGAAATCCCCGCAGATGAATCTCTGGGTGCAGATCCGGATCGGCCTGACGATTGAGGAGAAGTAAGTGCTTTCTGGCGTTGATATCTTTCGATTAAAACCCATGCGCAATGTACCTAACTACTGACACTCCTATGAAATCTGTTTGCTCGCACTGAGGGTGAATGCGAGGAAACAAGATACACACGTATGTCTGCACAATTGTGTCTTCTTGCTCCATCAGGACTAACGTAGGCCCATCGTTCCTTGTGCCCGTTGTTTGTCAACAATCGCAGCCTGTGCACTTTCGAAAATGGTTTTCGCTGCTGGCACGGCCATTGTGTCAAACAAGTTTTCGTTTCCTTTCACACTTTTTTCCGTTTCTGCAGGTACGGATGGAAGATGCTGCTTGCGGTTTACTTTGGAGTCGGGGTCTTGGCGAACATGATCTCCGCAGCCGTCCTGTTTTGTGGCCAGGTCCGCAAGTTCCCTTACGGTTGGACAACAATTCTAAACATCTCGATTGTGTGTAGCTCATAGCCGGAGTCATATTCCGTATCCTTGGTACTGTTGTTTCTCTAGAAAGACAACTTCTGCAGGCACTTCAATGGGCTTGTGTGACCTTGTGTGAACGTTGGCCACTTGTTTTAGCGCCATATGTATGCATCGATTCGCAAACGCATGTAAGGACCAGGGATGTCCACCTATTTCGAATCTGATCGATGTGAAACAGCGCATTCACCTGTTATAGTCAGCGATAGTAACCTGTGGATTCCTGAACATTTATCGGCATGCTGCGGGTGTCTTCTGCACGTTGTGAATCTCGTCTCATTGGGACTTGCATTTGGAAATATTTGTTTCGCTGTGTTCGTCAAGCAGATGAAAGCAGGCGCATCGACTGCCGTCTTCGCTCTCATCGGTGTCCAGGTGGGGAAAAGAATTATACAGTTCCCTTGTACCAGCCGAGTGGTCATTTGAGAGTCATTTGTTTACAGCTTGAACTGCTGCATTCAAAAGCAGTCAAGTAGTCCTACGATTGGCATTCTGTACCGTCCACCTCGCTGCTGAGATAAGGCCAGGACCATCGTGTGGGGGCTCTTCACGCCTGACCTGCTTCCCTTGATAAAGTGCCGAAGACTGGTTCCCAACTGAATCTGCATGCCGAGTATTGCAGCTCATTTGAGTGGCATGTGCTTGTATGTCTCCTGGGCGTTTTGGTTGTACACAAGATGTGTTAACTCTAATTTCCGAAACGCATGTTTCGTCGTGACCGTCTGAGGTGGGGTGACTCAAGCGAAAAATGCCAGGTGTACAGAGGGGATGTTTGTTTCCCATGTGAGGCATCCGCTGTGACTTGAGTTATGCTCGTTCTCCAATACGGGCACCAGTGACGGGAGATATAGAAATGATGGAATATGGGGAAATCTCAGAATCAAGTAACTCGAGATAAACAAATAAGGAGTGAGAAAATACACAAGTAGAAATAATGTGAAAGAGAGCCGAGTGATGGCAGTGGATCGTGGATAGCAGGCATCGTAACGAAGCCGCGTGCAGAGGACCTGAGCACATTGATCAGTTCTGCCAGAAGTTCTCCAAATAACAGGTCTGAGTCTCCAAATCTGTGCGTTTGTACAGCTCGCCGAGCTCGCCCTTATCTGGCACGCGATCCAAGATCGCAACAGTGCTATCATTAGCGTTTGGTAAGCCACGCCCCGTGTTCTGCACATACAGATGCACCTCTCTCCGGTGAGGTTTTGCTGAAGATACAGCGAGCACTGTCGTGTCCAGAGTCGTGGACGCAATGACAGGGCTTGGGCTGGGATTGGCAGACTCTACAAGCCTGCAGCAATGTGCTTCATTTTTAGGGAATCTGGGCAGGTGTCCGAACACTCGCGTTTCGCGAGAGCATGCCTCCTGGGAGAGACGCTCGGGCTGCTTTCCTGTGTGATTTTCAGAAGTGCCAAGTCGGTATCTTACTGTATGCACATTTATGCCTGTGCTGTTGGTTGCTCGTAGCCTATGTGGGACTGGCAAAGAATCTCTCTGCTGCAAAACTGCGCCACTGCGACTGAGTCTTGAGCGATGTGTCTATCGTGTAGATTAGACGGTGCCGTAGCGAGACGAGGCTTTGATCAGGATCTTTGAACGACGCATTCTGGTTGAACGAAGGACCTCTTCTGGGAGTCTCTCATGTTTCTGCGCAATGTGTTTTTCTTCAGCATTTGCCTCTTCTTTGTCTTCGTCTCGTCCTTTGGAAGCCAGATGGGTAGGCACAGAGGGATTTTGTTTGTTATCCGCAGTTGTCACGACCTTTGTCCATAGCTCTGTGTCGCCCTAAACTTGGTGTGATAACCTGTTTTTGCTGTCGCTAGGAGAGGAAGCTCACGTCACTCTTCGGTGTCTGAGGAAGAGCAGTCTCTTCTTCTAGAGGGGCTGTAGTTTTCCTCTTGCAGGTGGCGACGAGTCATCAGGGCGAGACAGGAGTGACCCGCAAACAACCAGACTGGACAGTCACGGATGTATATCGGTGGGGAAAAAAAGAGTCAGTGATGTGGGACTCTTTGTGTCTCGTGTGTTCCTGTTCAGACAGCGTCGGCCACATCGGCGGGCTGGTGATGGGATTCGCCGCAGGTATCTGGTTGAACGAAAACAGCGATATCAAGCCAACGTAAGTGATGCTATTAGATACGGTTTCCGTCTGCTGCATGTGTCACTTCTCATCCACACATCTCAGACGTCTGAGTCTATTCCGATCCGGTGAAGCACAGCAGACAGGCGCGTCGAAACATGCGGAAAACGTTGGCATGGTCTCCCTTTCCTTGCAGAAGGAACCGCGCTGAAGTGCAATTGCTTGTCAGTGTGGTAATATGGGAAACCTGGTTACTTGGAATCACTTTTGCGTAGACCGTTTCTTTCAAGGAAGGTTATGCGTTTCTACGTCTTCGACTCGCATTCTGCGGTTTGTGGCTAAACACACAGCGACATGTATGGAGAACATTTGGACGCAGCAGTCTGGTTAGTATCAAGGCTGCATGCAAGGGTGAATCGCATACGCGGATGAAATTTGTAGGATTTTTGTACCCGCATGGTGCTTGCAGTCGCGTGCCTTATAGCGGACAACGGAGCGACGGGGTATGTCTCCTTTCGTCGCTTGGCTTTGCTGTGCATTCCAGGTGGTACGACAGGGCCCGTTTAACGTCGCAAGTGGCGTTAGCTGCTGCGCCGATCTTGAGTTGCATCTTTATCTTCCTGGTCCCTCGCTGCTGACTGCGGACACAGGGTCTGCACGTGCTTTCAAAGATTACCTCAGGCAAGCGCATTCGAAGTTATGCGAAAGAGAAACAAGCTCTTAGTCTTCGGGACGGAGAGGTTGTGGTAAAGCTTCTCTGTTCGAACCGCGTACCTCTCGTCGGTACCTATCTTCCTTACTTGTAAGGCAACCAGCTCCTGACACGGGCTGGATGCGTGGTGGTCTCACTCGTGAATTACACATCCTTCGTGCAGGACACTGTTCTTCATATCTTCAGTCAAGAGCAGGATGACCGCTTACGTGCTCGCTCTCCGTCAATAGGTCCTTCAAACTCCACTCGACAAGCCAGGATTTTTATTACTGGAACTTTTTTTTCTACCGGAGAGAGTGTGCGTCCTTGAAAAACAAGTCGTCCAGAGTAGAGCAGCCCCTCCGCCGGGCTGAAGAGATGTTTCACGCTCAGCTCCTGCCACATTTGCCTAATCCGGTGTACATGTACTTTTCGAGGCTTTTTTAAGGGTGGAATTGCGCAAAGTGCCCTACTGTGTGCAGTCTTTTTTGCCGGTGTGAGAACTCTTCTGACCATCTTCGCGTGCGGGGAGAATCTTAACTTGGAAACCGAACCGAGTTACCCTTGAACCAGTACGGGTCGCCTTGAGAGTATGGAGGTTTTGTGACTAACTTGGTTTCGCACTCGTGATACGTCCAGTGGGCCTCCCAGAAAAATGAAGGAAAGACGATAAAGGGAAATGGAACGACGATTTTTCGTTTGTCCTCAAAGGAAGGATTCTCATCTACGTCACAGCAGGGTACTGCGACGTTCATTGTAAAAATACAGTGTATTGCTGTTCTTCAAAGTCTTATGTGAAGAGCCGCTGAAGAGCGACATACGTTACTACACTTTTCGTCCAGGGCCCTTTGTGTGCCTCACACTCTCAGCCTAGACGACTGATACTAGCCCCGAAGACGAATGATGGACTTCAGAATGCAGTTCCTTACCAGCATTTCCGAAAGCAAGAGAGACCGTCCTGTGAGGAAGTGTCTTGAAGGGCGTCACTGTCTGTGCGGCAACATAAGTCGCCTGCCGTTCCTGGCAACACGGTCATACCGCATACTAGTCACTCGCTATTGAGTGAATTCCACGGTTTTTCCGAGATCCTTTAGTGGTTCGGTTGGCATTTAGTAACTGCATAGGATACCACCTTCCTAAGTGGCCGCGTCTACCGCAATTCAAGTCTCAGCCGAGACCTGCAGCTAATTAGGTCGTCGGCGACCAGTCGAGGATGAAATCAAAGATTTTTTAAATAATCCAGTTGCACGCACGGCCTCCAGCGAGCAGACAAAGGAGATTGCACTTCCGCTTCTGCTCTCCTGTTACCAATTTCAACTGATTTTTTTCCCTATTGCCTGCTTCAGCAGTGATTGGCTGCCCGTGCGCCCCGGCCCCGATCTAGCACTTGTATGGGGGCAAAACACTTCTCGTCTGGAGGGGTCGGGACCAGGCTCCTGTAGACTGAACGGCTGACCGGTACTTTTCCACATGAAGACCTTTCGGTATAAAGGTCGTCCACGCGAGTACGGCATTTATAGAAGCTTGTGCAGTTTCGTAACCCACGGAGCTCAAGTGAACAGAAGAGGCGAGCAGTTTTCTTTAACTTTGGATGACTACTTTGTTTCTGTCCGCTCTTCCCTTCGAGGGCATAGACGTATTGTACGTTCGCTGATCTGTTGCTCCCTGTTCGAGGCATTCCCCTGATTCAGCCCAGCCGGTACATTCGGTTTCGATGTTTCGTGAACGTCGGAAATTCAGAGGAGAGCGGCACTACGCGTTGACCAGTCAGAGAATTCGCCGGCAGATCCTTTCATTCACAGATGTAGAATACCTGCTTCATCGTAGACGAAATGCGCTTTCAACATGTTTCCCGTCACCTGTCAGTACGTGTCAGATAGTCGTGCTTCGCATACTTACAGTGCCTAGAACACAACTGTTTGCTGTCGTGGGCGCACGGCTGTCAGTGCCTAATTGAGCGTTTGTGTGTAACTGCAGAACCCTTAACGATCGACAATGTAGAAACTAACCGCCTTCGGAACCATAAAGCGAGGCACGCGAACAACCAAACGCCTCCTCGTCTAGCACCGGCGCAGAGTTGAGGCTGTCGTCAGAATCAGCCCAATAAAACACTCGGGTGATGTCGTGTGTAAACGCCCGATTTCGTTCATGTGGTCGGTCACGCAGAGGTGTCGCACAGTTGCACAATCTGAGGTGGTAGCCGTGCTGTTTGCTGTGGAAGCCGAACGTAGAGAGGAAAAGCCCTCGGTCTGTGCCGAGCGGGGAATGAAGAAATGAGAAGACGACAACGAACGACGCTCTCTAACTGGGTACAAGCGAGGCGACAAACCGCCCCTATAAGTCCTTTGTCCATTGTTGCTTTTTTACGCTTGCAGTTGCTTTCCCCTCCCTCCAGACGAAAACACCCACACACTGTCACTTGCTACGTCAGCTGTGGTGTCTCCAGTTCGGCGTCCCCGTAGTTGTTTGTTGTTCGCCCCTGCTCCCGTTTTCACTTGACTAATCTCGGCGCGGCGCGAGTTGCTTCGCTGTTCAGACTAAATTCGAATTTTTACTTCTCCCCCTTTTTTTCCGTTTGCGGTGTTACACTTATTCCCTCTCTCCGGGAATCTTAGCCGTTTCTGTGTACTCAACTCCGACAAAATGGTGCTCTTCAAGGACTTGAACAAAAGCTGTGCGGGTACGGAAAATTGGAAGAAAGAGAATTTACGTGTTTAAAGCCCAAAACTTGTTTCTGTGCAAATCTCACCAGGGACCAGTGCTCCAGCTTTTTTACCCGTGACGCAGAAAAGTTCCCTCTGTATGCGCGCAGGAACATGCGTCCGGTTCACTCCCATTGTTAAGCGGTGCATTGTCGTCCGTGGTTTATTTCCTGATTCTACGTGCATTTGGGTTTCCGTGACATGCGTGTTACACTTGAGCGTTGTTCAGTTGGTGGCGAGCGTGATTTTGTGGACGGATAAGACTGCACGCGGTTTACAGAAGGAAGTTGGTGGTGAAAAAGACGCTTTCGCAGAGGCTCCTCTGTCCACACACCCACACACTGCTCCTGCTTTATTATGCTCACGTGAAAAGAATTTCTTCTAATCGGATGTGCTCTCTTGCATGGCATAACTCGTCCGAGGCGACAGTCTGCAGTTTGTGTATGCAACATTTTTACATACCGCAACTTTCCCCGCCGTGGTATGCAGTCGATCCAGGACTGTGCTTGTCACAAGAGGTATTCCGTGTAGCAGGTTGCATGCTTACGAGAGAAGAGAGCTTGCGTGGGAAGTTACTGGCAGGCCAGGAACGAAATTTGGAAGGGCAGAGTGTGTGATAGACCTCGATGCATCTTGTGCTCAATGATCCTCCTGTAGATCCACCCGCAAGCAGGTTCGACTGTCGTCTCTCCCACACATCTAGAAATTCGTGCTCTTTTTCAGTCGTGTGTGACTGTACTGACCCCTGCAGTACGAGCTGTGTGACTGCTTTCGAAGCAGTACGTAGAGCGCCCTAAGACTGCATTTGTAGATTTGCACATCGATTCATCCTGTCCACAATCCTTCCAGTTTCTGCTGTGTACGTCGGCCAAGGGAATTGAGGAGGTGCTCCTGATTGAGGCACGAACAGGGCAAAAAAAACCATCAGGACTACATACCAGAGGACTTCTGCTTCGTTCTCGGTTCCACTTTCCTGGTCATGCAGTGGGGACAAACGTCACGGGGATTCCTTTGTTGGTCGAAACACGTGGAATGTCGGTATCATAGCCGGTGCGTTTGAAATATGCAGCCTTGGAGATTGGAAAATGTGAACTACTGTTCCGGCTTCTTGTCTCCTTCCTTGCCACAGATTTGCTCACCAAGGGCTATCCTCATGAGAAGGCATGGGACTTGGAGTACAAGTACAAGTCGAAGAACCCCGTAAGTTTTCCACTCGTGCACTGCGCATGGGAGCGGCTCGTGGTCTGTATGGACAAACGGTGGCAGCTGTTGTTGTTGCGCATGCTCATGTGTTGTAAGCTCGAGGGAGACCCTGTAATGTTCACAAAATCGCACACTTTTCACAGAGCAGGATGCACAGCCGGATGCGGTAAAGAAGACAATCGTAAGCGCGGGCGACTTTTATGGGGAGATCTTGGGATGGGTTTCCTTCGTTCACATGAGAGGCTCGTCTGCCAATGGCCGTTACGCAGCCTGGTTGTCAGCCACCTGTTCTACTGTTTTTTTTAGGAAATTGTCAACACGGCTTCCGTCAGCCCCGCGGGCGCCTTCGACGCAAGCTCCAAGCTGAAGTATTGCGTGAGCGATGTGACGACTGAGGTGAAGATGATGGCGATGGGCAAGTCCACCATCGACGTCAAATATGCGGTAAGCTTTCTTTTGGTCTGGCTATGGAGTGTAAACTTAGTCCTTTTGTAGGTTTTACAGCCGTCAAAGAGAGTCATAGTGTGCTCGTCGTTTCTCAAGATGAAGACCTCCGCGCGTTTATGGGACTTTTCACAGAGACCACCCAAAGGCAGGCACGAGGTGGCGTCTAGAGGTCCCTTTCATGCAAACCTACGTGATTCATGAGCGGGCCTCGACTTTCTGTTTGAAGATACACTTTCCGCTTATACAAACACACATGTAGGGAGATCAATATAGATGTACTGTGGAGAACAAGGTGGAAATATCTACCTGTATGTGCACATGTAGGTAAAGACATGTATGGAGAGAGCGACGTGACTTTGTCTGCATTTATGTATATACAAGTGAAGACACGAATGTAAAGAGAGAAACAGATGTGGATGCTCGTTGTTCCGCTCCGAAGAATTTTCGTTCTTTGTTTCTTTGGAGGTGTGTAGGCTCCGAAGCTGAAGGGTCTGACTCTGGGCGCCAAGTTCGATCGCCGTGGCGACAAGACGTCGAAGGATAGCCTCGACATCGTGGCTGAGTACAAGCTCCCGACCATCCACTCGTTCTTTTCCGTTAACCCTCTTGCTTCCTCGTTCAACTTTGGCAACGTCGTTGAATACAAAGCCTTCAGAATTGGAAGTAGGCGCGACGCAGCGAGCTTTCCAGACTGTGTCCCTCAGCGTTCTTTGCTTCATCGTCCGTGTGCAGGCCTCTTAGGACCAGATGAACGTTTCTGCAAATATGCATATCTAAGTCCAGACATGTGTAGAGAGCGAGAGGCAAGCGTTCTGCGCCGGGCCCGGTGTTCTGGCTCGTTTATTTTCGTTCATGGCTTCTGATGGACGAGTGTACGGATCTTTTTTTTTCCATTTTCATGTTGAGGTGATTTCGCCGGCAGGTAGGCAACTTCGTCCAGAGAGCTAACAAGCGCCGGACAGTGGCTTTGTGTTCAAACAAACGCGCCCCAGGCTTCTTTATCTCCTCTTGCAGTAGCCATACCTGCGTTGTCGTGTATGTAGCTCTTGTTGGTCTCTGAAACTACGCAACTCAAAGTGCCAGTGGTATTTGGGTTGAGAGCCCGGAGTAGACTCATAGGTGTACTGAGTTTCTCCGAAACTATGCTTATAAAAGAGAACTTTTTCCTTTCTGTTCTATTTCGTAAGACAAAAGAACAACACCAAGGACTCTTTGGTGCGGCTGGCGGTGCATGCGTGGCTTTTGACTGTTGTTTTGCGCAGGCGAAGTGTCCGGCAAGTTCGATGCGTCTGCCATGAAGTACGCTGTTGGTGCTTCTTACACCGGAGTTGCCAGCAAGGCTGGAGAGTTCACTCTTTCCCTGAAAACGTAAGTGAATCTGCGGTGAGGCAGGCAAAACATTTGTGAAAACAACTCAGCTGAGAGCCGCCAGGAGGAGAACAAGAGGAGTGACGTGCCTGAAAAGCACGAGCGAAGAAGTCGGTAACCAACCTTGGGGACTGTGGAGCAACGTGTCGAGAACTCGGTGTCGCTGCAGTCCGGTTGCCTGATCAGGTTTCGCATGAAGATCTGCGTTTCTTGTCCGAGCTTCTCGAAGAGGCTGCTGTCTTCATTTACAGATTCTCTTCACGAATTGCGAGAGTCCCTGTGTGTGGTATTTCTGCATTTTGTATTTTCTTCTTCAGAGCCCCGAGTGGCGACGCCATGTTCGGACGCATGATTGGCAGCGTCCACGGCAAGACCACGGACAACAAGTCGGCGGAGCTGGCCGCAGAAGTCGACTGCAACCTGCTGGACGGCCGCACCAACATTCAGTTCGGTGGCCTGTGGTACTTGAACGACAAAAAAGACACTTTCTTGAAGGCGAAATTGACCCAAAATGCACGCGTGAGCGTCGCTCTGACCCACAAGGTGTGCGACTACGTCTCCGCGACTATCGGGTCCCAGATCGACGTGTCGAAGCCGAGCAATCCTGACGCGGTGAAGCACGGTTTGAAGCTCGAGATCTGTGCCTAAGCCCGGAAGCGACTCTCCCTGGGCAAGGCAGCAATGAACCCGCTGGGACGAGGAAACGCGGAGTTGAGCTCGGAAGAGGGCTGAGTGCCTCGTAAAGTCGACTCTTGTGTCCTGCGAATGGGGGCGGTCAACCTCTATGTGCCAATACGCGATATTGTTTTCGTGGGGAAATACTCCTCGGGCAGAAAAGCGCGTAGAGGCCTCCCTGCGGAATTGTGGTTCACTATAATTCGCGTGCTGAGGACTTTTACAACCGCCAGCTGTCGTTCGCCAGATCACGGAAGGAATCACCGTGTCTGGTCATCCCAGTTCTTGCCATGCGAGACAGGGAAGGTACAGGAGGGAGCGCGCAAAGATCCACTCCATATGCCAAGGACGCCGGAACATACGAGAAGAATGGACGTTTCTCAGTCTGTGCACCAAAAACCGGTCCCTTCCGCGTTGTCAGGTGCCGTGTCTTTGTCGCAGGAAGAAGCGACCGGACAACACTCCGTGAAAGGAACGGATTTCTCGTACACGACCTACGATACACGTGCCCAGATGTCTCGGCTTCACATGGTGGATGTGGATTTCAGGAAAGCATTCATTGGATGAGTGTTAAAAATGTTCTGTACCTCCTTTTGGGGTATCCTGTGCGCTTGTGCTTCGGCATGCGTGGTTACTTCGTTTGTAACAATGCCTGCTTTCCCTTACTCGAGGTTCAACCCAGTCATGGCTGATAGCAATCTGCTTTTGTCGTTACCACGCCCACATATTTTCTGCAGTCCCCTGCACACTCTTGCCTCTAAGGGAACACATTCGCCAGATGTCCTTGCGCACGAGGCATTATAGTAGAAGGAACTTACGCTTGTGCGAGTTTAAAAATTGAGACGGCTGCCTGTGGGCACAGTTAACGCTGGGCCTATGCTACACTTCATTCACCAACAGAGTAAATCTGATGTGCAGAAAAGCGGTGTAGGTCGGGCACATCTCACCTCAAAGGCACTGTTTGAACACCGCACCCTATGAGTAAAGAATCATTTTGAACTCGATCCCAGAGAAAAACTTGGAAAAATCCAGGCCCGCAGACAGCACAGGGCCCCCCCAAGCAGCCAAATGGTTTTGGACCTTCGAAAACAAGCTGGACACCATCAGCGAATAAAATGTATCAACTGGCAATAATACTGACACCATCTGTAAACACTCTCACATCTGAGTACTCGGTTTCTAAAAATGAGCACCGGTTGGACTCAAACGGGCCCCGATGCATATAATAGCACACTCTCAAACACAACACCGAAGGAGCGTCTGTCAGCGCACCCCGATGTTCCCCCGTTACCGACAGAGAAAACTCTCGACCCTGATATACCGCCAAAGCACGTCAACTCGCATCATCGCCGAAGGCATTCTCCTCCTTCAGCAATTGAAGAACGCTTGCCAGGCCGCCTTCTCGCGACCGATTGTTTGACATGAGTTTTTTCCGCTTGTTTTCCTCAGTCTGTTGTGCCTTTGCGTCTTGGTCTCCCCCCTGAAGTGGTATCGTATACGACTGACTGGAAACTGCGGGCTCCCTTCGCGGCACCCCATTCGAGTCACATCCTGTGGCTGTGCGGTCTGAGTTTACCTTTCCCTCCTGGAAGGACTCCGCCTTTCCGCTGTCCTTCCCAACTGGTTCGTTTTTCGCATGTTCCGGGCTGTCGGATTCCTCTCGTTGCCTCTTCCGGTTTTTTCGAATGGTAGTCTTCTCTGCTGTTCCCGCAGCTGTAGTCAGACATTTGAGAACCTTCTTGTCACAGATACCGCAGCATTTGAACCCCCACCTGTTTGTGGCTTTGTCGAAGAAGGAACCCCAAACGTGAGTGTGACTTCCCACGTAAACATCCTCTTCGTAGAGAACACTCTTCACCATTCCCTTTCTGAGTTCTGCAGCGCGAACTGCCGCAGCTCGTGCGGCTTCGCGTTTCTTGGCCTCAATAGCGGCAGCCTTCCTGGCTGCGCCATCATCCTGGATCTTGGGCGACACTTGGGCTGTTGACGCTGCAGTTCCTTGATTGTAGAGGGCCCGACGGAGCTCTTGAATCTTGACTTCCTCTGCTCGTCGCTCGGCAAGCTCGGCCTGCTTGCGAAGTTCCTCCTTGTGTTTTTGCTCCGCAAGCCATATCTGGATGTTTAATACACACCGAATTCACTCGTGTTGTTCGGGACTCCGACTGCGAGGAAAAATGCATAAGTAGTCGCAATCCCTACAATACTGGAGACTGGAAAATAAACCAGTTCGGTAGCTCCCACAAGTTAGGCAACATTAAGATGTAACATGAACCAGAACATCGGGAGCACATCTACACCAAGCGTAGAAGAAATAGACAGAGATGCACAGCAAGAGGAATTAGCAATTCTGGCGCTTGCCCGCCGAAGTGAAGACACAAACCTGACTGTGAAATAGCCAGAAGCGACCAAGCCAAAAACTTACCTTTTCCTGGTTTTGCCAATTGCCTGGATGGAAGGGCTTGTGGTTTATAAAGGCCGCAGACTTTTGTCCAATTTTGCCCATCCACATCTTGTCGAACTTGAAGAAACACGTGAAAGGAAAAGGGTACTTGCTCCAAATACAGCAGCGCAGACACTGGGCCTTCGCACAGTGGACACCTCTTCCACAAGTTGCTTCCGTTATTGCAACTTACAGTAAAGATGAATGGAGAACGTGTCCAAAACTCAACTATTCTAATTTGACAGTTTAACACCGGACGGGAATGGCAGCCTCGTCCACAAGTATGTAGCATGCACGAAGGATTTCACACGCGAGCATGCATGAGAAGGCGGATTGGCTGACTCTTGCCCTCTTATTATGTAAAAAACATGGATCCAGTAACTTCCTTCCGTCCAACCATAAAGGGCAACCTCAGTGTGATGTCTGTGAAGCTCTTAACGGGATCAAACTGTGCTGAGATTCTCACGGGACGTAGGGGAAATGTCGGATAAAGGGCTACTTGTAGGCTGGCCATGCCTTAAGGAAGCGCCTTTCGTTTCAAACGGCGTCGCGTGCGCGAACGCGTGCAATGGCCGCCAAGTTAAACGGCGGTACGCAACCCCACCAGAAACGCGCTCAGATGCTGGCAGTCGATGTTGCCCATCCGACTGACTGTTCCCTGGTTGTTCCACCACATGCAGCAGGCGGTCGGTCACACTGACCGAGTTGCACCCACGCTGGCAGCGTTCGATCGCGACATCGGCTTCAGCGTGTAGTGTGCGGAATCGAATGCGCCTATTGACCAAGGAGTCCGCAAGGGAGCGGAGGTGTCCAAACACCTTGCCGAATCGTTCGCTGGACATACTCACTTCATTCCCCTCCATGCAAACTCCGCTGCTGTGGACGGGAGATGTTTCGTTGTTTTCTCGCTCGTGTATGATATCTGGAGTTTTGGTGCGACTTTTTGCCGGAGTTTTCTCGTCGGCGCAACAACTGACCTGGTGAAAGGTGTTTTTTTGGTGGTGGAGAGTCCTATGCAGGAAGCTGAAGACAGTGACTTTTTTTTGGTTTTTTCCCCAGATAGCACTGGTCACCCGGTATCATTTTGGCATCAACAACAGGAACGTCGCAGCTCCATCTCAATCTCGAGTAAGTGAACTCAATTCAACAGAGGTTTCCACCGCGTCACTTTTTCTTCGGTTCTTGTCGGTCCTCCTTAATATGATTTTGATTCCGACGTCGGCTTGGTTTGTGGCACAGCCTCTGGAATTCGGCTCAGAAGTGGCAGGGATAATCACTAGAATCTTGTGAACATAGAGTGGTGAATCCAGATTTCCACCGTACCAATGTATTTCCGCACAAAAGAGCGTGCCTGGCTGCTGCAGCGGCCAACAAGGAAGGGAAGAGGGTTATTCTTCAGGAAGTTGGGACGATCCTCGTCGCGCAGACTTTGATACACGAACAGCTGCAGAAATAAATGTGGGTCCCTTAGTCGCATCATTCATTGGACGGCTCCGCCGCAGGCATTGTCCGTGCTTTCCAAAGCTAAAAAAGACGGGACAGAGGCCCCAGTCCGCATAGAGTTTTTTCCATTATTCTGTGTTTTCTAACGGGGCGTGCTTGATTTGTAACTAATAACCGATGATTCAGGCCTATCTTTCAGGCAGCAACCTCTCTTCCTCCGGCACTTCACCACGGTCAACACTTCTGCGCTCGGCCAGCACGGGAGGTTCCGGATTGGGAACGGGAGTGCCTGCTACGTGAGGATTTTTGCAACCGCCAACGCCGACATCTTGCCACTCAATGGTTCCATGTTTGTACCTGAGGTCTCCTTCCACAGTCTCCCCTGCGTCGGCGAAGGCTGTTCGCCCTAGTGCCAGTCTGTCGAGCTCCTACAAGGTTTGTCGCCTCAAGGCTTCTTTGTTGCGGTTCCGCGGATACCGCTGTCCGTCTTTGTTTTTGTCCAGGCAGCCGAGATGACGACCACTTCAGGCAGTACCATGATGTCTATGGAGAGCCAGCTGAATTGCTCGCTTGACGACCTCGTCAAGATGCAGCGCCAAGCGGCAGCGAAGGGCCGCAGCTCTCAGCGGAAGAACTCTTTTCGTCGAGGGAACGGACCAAAGCCGTCAGCGCGTGGTCGTGCAATCAACAAACGGGGAGAAGCCTTGACTGGTTCTCGCGGCAGCGGCCTGGGAACGAACAACGCCCGGGGCAAAGACCGGCGGGGTCGCGGTGGACGGACTGGCTTCAGCGGTCCGCCTCGGAACCGCCCGACGCCGAACGCTGTTGGCACTTCCGGCAAGAAGAAGCAGAATGCGCATATGCCCGCAACTCCTAAAGCATCTCTTGCGCAGCGTCTTGCGCAGCCACTGGAGAACTCCGTTGCCAGCAGAAAACCGGTGAAATCCGGTTCTAAGAAGCCTGGAACACCGACCCCGAGACGGGTCGCAACTCCCGTGTCTGCGCAGCGCAAGCTTGTGCGACCGGGAATGCGGTACCGTGGTGTCGCGGCCAGGAAGTCACGCCTGCCTACCGGTCTGCCGCGTACTCGGGACGGCGTACTCATCGGCCACCCTGCCGTGCGGCTTGCTGCCCGTCCTGGCGTTGCAGCTCGGTTGCAGGGACGAGGGACTGCCAGCGCCCCTCGTGGTCGCAAGGCAGTGGCTGTTCGGAAAGCTGGCGGAATCAGCAAGGTTGCGAACGCTGTGCGGAGAGCGACCACGGCCGCTGCGAGGGTGAAGGCTGGTCGTCTTGGCGCGGCAAGGCTTCCGAACACTTCCTTCAACAGAAGAGCACATGGTACAGCAGCGAGTGGATTTGCTGCACCAGGGCCACGACCGACGAAGGCTGGAACTGCGGCAGCCGCAAGGAGGCGCGCCCCGGTCGCACAGGGAAGCAGAGTGCCCGTGGTTCGCGCTTCTGTCCCGCAGCCAGTGCAGCGGAGTGTGCCCTCTGCCAGTGATTTGGAACTAATGTCGAAGATCAAGATCATGGCGACCCTCGACAAGGTGCCGCCTCCGATGGCAGCTCAACGGGGTATGACAGTCACACCTCCGCAAGCGATGGTGGACGAACATGGGTACGCGAACAACGGGAGCAAAAACGCGCAGGCGGCGCATCTGCCGTACAACGGATACGGAGGGGGCAGCTTGAGTGATAGATTCAGCAAGTACGGACCAAGGTAGAGAGTGAGGGCACCGTTCTACAGGTCACAGCGGTGTGCGTGGGGCGCATCTGTTCGAGCAGCCCGACATCTGTTGGTTTTGACGCGACGCCGAAGAAATCACTCGGAGGTTCTTAACCTGGGACAGAGCCCGGAATCTCTCTTGCTCACGCAGTTCCGGGGAACACGCGTACAGTACCTGAGGTGGAGTTTGCTTGTCTTACGCGGTGGGGGAGTCCCTCTGGAGCTTCTCTGCTCCACGTATGGCTTGGGTTTCTGAATGACCTCGACATCTTTTTATGCTTGGCGTATTTTCGAGTTCTTTTCCCGAGAACCCTACGGATGGGAAGATCTGATAGTAGCCTACAAGGGACGCACCCGTGTGGAGGCGCTTTCGAACGCTTCCGGGGAATATCGATGGCGCGGCGTCGTCTAACCGTACAAGGGAGACGTGAGCAGTACGTGGTACTGCCGACGGCTGTAGAGGTAGATCATAAAAGCTGTTAATTCCTTCTTCATGAAGCAAATCGGTGTGATGATCCCGAAATCCGCTAACATTCAAATCAAATTTTGGGATATTGACGAAATACTATGCGCTCTTGCGTGTGAGGATCCAACAGCATGACACGAAGGAACGAACCGTTCCGCCAGTGACGCTAACGAACTCTGGAGTTTCATATACTGGGCAGGTAGCTCATGTAAATTATATAATTAACATAATTGACCCTCGTAAATGGAAGGTAATCTTTTGTTCCTTCTCATCGACCCTGAATCGCCTCGATAACCGGGGTAGCTGCAGCCAGCGGTATACTAGAGGTCAGCGTACTGGTATAGTGTGACCTAGTCACAATCATATACAGCTGTGTCGCCAAACTCAGATGATTACGTTATTAACTTTCAGTGCTGTTTCTGCAGCCTGGACCCCTCTAAGAGCCAGAACAGTTATATTGTAGACGTGTGTTCTACAGCCTCCGTGACTAGCAAACGTCAATTTTGCTAACGAGTAGAGAGTCCCGCATTTTTGGTAGTACTCAACGTTATCTGTGTGGGGGTTTAGGTGTAATTAGGAATGAGCAGGGGGGAAGGGGCAGGGAAACGATTATGCGGGCAGCGACTCGCTAGTGACGATAGAGGAGCCGTGCAACGGTGAGACTTGAGAGATGATCATCTGTCATGGATGCATTCTCGCGCAGAGCAACACGCGTGTGCCTGAACGCTGCTCTACTGACACAGTCGTACTGGAGTTGGCATCAAAAGGGTGAGAATACGAGGTCGTGGAATTGGAGGCAATCGGGGGTTTACAGCCTTTTTTTTCCTGTCACAGGTACACTTGCCGTCACAACCCATGAGAGGTCGAGTGCATCAGCCACCGTGGCCTTGTGCCGGCAGATTCCACGCGCATTTACGTCGACTCTACACGACGAGCACACACAGCTTGCTTACACACTTTGTTTCTATGCTTGATTTCTTGGAAGTGGCCCGCTGATGGCGGACGTCACTCTCCGCGAGCTGAAGAATGGAAACGTATTTCAGTGAGAGTAAACAGCTAGACTGGGTCCCAGCCGTTTACCTAGACGAGATATAAGGATAATCTCCATGCATTACGTCCGGGGAAGGCAAATTGTCGGACGAACTCACCCACAACTCTTTCCCTCTCTAGATCTTAACCTTCAACAAAGCGACAGCCTGAGTTCCGAAAAGTGTTGCGTGGGAAAAAAGAGATGCAGAAATACGCTGGGATTGCGTACGTAGCTGGAGTTATTCAGTGACCAAAGAGCACATCCGTTGAAACAGCAGAACAGCCGATAACCGGGGCGCCATTTATTTTGATAGCGTCCACAAACGCGTGAGATACCAAACGCAGCCGCCTGAACGAAAACACAACGTGTAAAAACTTGCCCCGAACAAATGGAACTGGCCGCTTAGAAAGACTGTCCTGTAAAGCGAAGAGGCTAAGTGAAGACCCGCGCTGCAAGAATTGACAGCGTCAATTTGCCATCAAGCTAGACCACTGGCTGAATAAAGATCCTTTTCAATCGAACGCGCAATGAAGGCTTCCACATCCTTGCAGAAACAACGTCACAAACGGAAAGCATCTATACGAACACAAGTCGACGTCTTTTCAACGGCTGTCCCTTCACTTTTCTTTCTCATAATCCACTCTTTCCCTGGTTTCCACGCTTCATCGATAATCAGCGGCAGAACGGCTAAATCATTCGCACACAACAGTTCCAGCCATGAACTGTTGATGAACTACCACTCGAGTATGCACAGCTCAAATCTAAGATAGTAGTCGTAGATTAATCAGGAACCGCATGAATACTAACACACTACCAGTTCCAAAGAGACATGGGAGGCCAAAACACTACGTCTTCCGCGAGGGCAAATCCGACGACGCCGCTTAGAAGCTGAAATACCCTTCCAAACGAAGTGCCTACCACTATTGCCTCAATGCGTATCGATGCTTGAAACATATGGAGATCTATGCCAGATTTATCGCTCTCACTCCCGCAGGAATGGAACAGTTTCGTCAAGCTGGTAACCCAATAGACGCCAACGGGAACCGCGAGAGAAATACGTGTTACTCGGTGTAATTCAATGCGATTCCGTGGAAACTGCCGACATTCTTTCTGCTTGCCTATTGCGGACAGAAGATGTTTCTGGGTCTCTCTGTGAGGTAAACAGAGGAAACTCACCTACGGCGAGGCCGAGAAGCACGGAGCCAATGAGACCATCTGGAAGGAAGTTCCACATCCACACCATGGCACGGCAAACACCTCAAAAATAGTTCCTCCGGAATCACACCCCAGGTCCACCGGGTAGTTACAGCGTGCACTCAGATGACAGCTCACTGAACGTGCTGCCTGTCATAGGCATGTGCTGTCTACATTTCCAGTTTTTCCACGCATATTTGACAAGTCCTTGGCACCGTATACCACGAAGATACCGCACAAGACGCTCACGGAGTCAGTTGTTGTCCACCGCAGTGAGTCCTGCAGTTGGGCAGTGGAGAAGTTTAACTCTGCAAAGTCTTTTCGGGTTTTCCCCGGGAAAAGCGTTAATCCACTTGCAACCAAGCTCTCCGAAGCGACGCAGACATGGTGTGTTATAGGAGTCTGTCGGCCGGACTGCGACCATTTTTCGTTTATACGAGCGTGCGCTGTCACAGTAGGTATACCGCTCATCTCAGCATCATTCCAGAGCAGCCAGCCTGGATTCCGCATGACCTCATACTAGCATGCCACTGACCCCTCAAAACAGAAACGTTATTGACACTCCCTTTGCCACCGCCTTCTCAACTGGCTTCCAGTAGGTACTAGAAAGCAACGCACGACGATTTCCTACAAAACACAAGATGAGGACACGAGCCGTGGACACAGCCCCCGCTCTCACCATGGGAAGCCCGGTCTATGATTAGGCTGTGCAAAGACAGGGCAGACAGATTTCGCGGCTCCTGCATCAACAAAAGCATACACATCTTTCCACTCTGGTTGTTGAATACAGTGAAGCCATTTTAACGTTTTCCCGCATGCATACGTAAGAACAAACGAAATATATGATTCAGTCGCCCGACAAAAGTGTTTCCATTGACAGTGTCCTTGGTTTTCCACCTCAGGCTTCAGCAGTACGGAACTTGGCAAGAACATACACATCGCCGGTCCGACGCGATCCGCTCACTTTCAATTCTTTCCTTGACTGTTGACGGAGAGAGTGGACCGTGTTTAAAAATAAAGCCGGCAATGACAATTTTCCCCCCCTACTCGAAGGTTCAATAGCTCGGATATCAAGAACTTAAATTTGATCTGCGGTCGACTCTTTGAAGACTGTGAGCTTTGGATCTACCATTCTGATATGCTGCATCTCTGCAAGGGGCAGTATCTCTTGTGTGAAGATGTACGAGTCAACTGGTTCCTACCTGGACCACTCTACGAGTTCGACTCCTTTCACGAGCTAGTGCGTAGACTAGATGTATACCGCATTGCTAAATTGATAGATTGGCCTTCGATGTGTTGAACACTAGCACTTGCACAGGGCGCTACATTCCATACAAATACATGCAAGACTCAGTTTGGATTGTTCGTTATCCTTGTGCGACAAGAAGCTTGTTTGATCCAGACGTTATCTACACGGGAGACCGCCCACACGCTCGCTGCTACCACAGAATGGGAACCTTTCGACTTTTTCAGGCATCACTTTACAAACTCTAAATCTTAATCTGCGTGACTAATTCAGCACCTTGTTTCGGGGTCCTCATTCACGCGCCGCCCTGAGACAGGCTCAGTAAAACTCTACAGATACGTCGTAATTGCTATCCAGCTTAGACAGTATACATACATGACGTATCTGCCTACCCGTTAATGCAACAAACTCTGTTAACACAGGGTGCGGGTTTCAAATTCCTCAGGGGGAATCACCGACTTACGCGTTTTGCGATACCCCCTTGAAACGAAAACACAGTCCCGAATGTCTTCCCACATATTCAGCGTTTGACGGGCAGTACCTCAGGAACTTCCTGCGACCGCACTGTATGGCTGTCCAGCCTGGGGATGCACGAAGAACTGTGCGGGGTGTGCAGATCGCTCTGAACCTCCCTTTTTTCTCTTACCAAACGGAGAAGAGTTTCAACTCTGCGTTTTGCGAGATGGTACTCTCCCAGTTTAAGGTGCGCTAGGGAAATCTGAAAGAGGCAATCGGGCCTGCACGTGGACAGACAATAGCATGGCATACAGCTGGATCGATGAGCGAACTGATAGATGCATGCGCGGCGGACGCAGAGAAACGCAACTACAAATGCAAATTTATCCGCTTAAACACCAATTGACTTCCACGGGAGGAAATGGACGTTAGTCGTAACAAAAGCGAAGGGACCATTCAGAACGTGCATCAGTCCTTCCACTTATTCGGAACAAAAGGAACGGTGACACCCTCGTCCTCAGTGAAGGGGATTTGAAAGCTGCGTGAGACGCCTCCCCTCAAACAAGTACCTCCGCAGTCACTGGCATTAACCGCGGACAGAAATACGGATGCAACAATCACGCCCCACACGGAGACGTGTACACAGAATGGATGAAGTGCCACCCGCGAATACCAAAGACACCGGCGGATCTGCGGAGAAGCACTCATGTCGTTCACCCTCGACGGAAGACGCGGCACTCCGAAAAATCGTTGGCAATCCGGAAGCATACCGCACTCGTCATCGGTTTCACCAGGTCGTTTTGCCTCACTGTCCCCGACACACGAAAATCGGATGCACACAACTAAACAAGACCAGAGAACGCCCCATGCAGCAGCCATCATAACCTGGAGGCAGCGCAGACTATCTCTACTTGAGAAGGAGGGTCTCTGTGAGCGAGGCATGCGGAATTCCAGCGAGCGTTTGTGGCATTCTAAAAAGCTTTGAAGCGCAAGACGAGGCTAAAGCAGGAGATGGGTCGAGAACGCTGCCGGGAGGGATGTTACTGCCGGATACTGCATGTGAATGAAACCGAAACTTTAGCGCAAAGTTGTCGCTTGTCCCAGTCACTCAGAGGCGAAGCCGCTATAAACACAGCCGAGGCGACGAACAGCACAAAAAAAGGGTCTCCCTCGCATCGAACGGCGCGAGGCTCCACCGACGGGCGAAACACGCAAGTAACGGACTTGGCAAGAGAAAGTTGAGTCACGAACGGATTCGATTCTGGAAACGACGCTGAAAAAGCTCACCGGTTAAAACCAATGTCGAGAAGTTCACCGAAGAGTTCCAGAGACTCCCGGACTTCGTCTCGGTTTGGCGAACAGGACAGAAGGCATGCATACTCAAACTGGAGTCGCGGCGACGGACTGTCCATACGTAGTTGCTGAAAAAAGTCCCAACATACCACGGTCGGAAAGAAAGGAAATCATGGTCGAGGAAGTGGGTTGGTGGCTCACAGTTCAACACTGTAATCTTTTTCTGAGTCACACTCTGTACCAGGTGATCTAAAATCGCAATGTCGGTTTCTTGTGCCTATGAATCTCATTGATTAATGTGTCACAGGCAGTCCATCTTCAGTCGCCGTCTCACTGATATTTCCAGATACGCCAAGGAACAGCCACAACCTTTCAAGTGGTCGAAATACCCAGGCTTCGTACAAACAACACGGAAAAAAGAGATGCAGAGAGACACGTGCGTCTCGGTGAACGCGGCTCAAAGGCACCCGAGTGTGTGTGGCGAGTATATACGTTAATGACAGAGTGTACGCAGAAATCTGGAAAACGCAGTCGTTCCCATGGTGTGTGGGGGCACTGACCGCAAATGTCGTTGCTCTTACACACAGAGACAGACACGTTTCCCTTGGAGACTGCTGTCGCTCGTCTTTGCAGCGACATAAACGACTCGGCAGACCCTCGTATACTCTGTAACATCATCCTGGAGTTTTAGCATCTCGGAGACATGACTATTTGTCAGCGCCTTGTGCTCAGTAGAGGAGAGCGACGAAACCTTCTGCTCCTGGATGCACACTCAACAGCATGCATGCGGTCCGGTTGAATCCCTAAAAATTTTTTTTCTTACTGCATTGTATTGTTCCCTGAGCTGCTGAGTCTCGGCTTGGAGACTGAAGTTGGAGTCTTCCATTCTCGTACAGTGCTCACAAAAAACGCGTCTTTCTTTCTGGACACGTGACCGTCACCCTGTGACGCGAGCCGCAGAAGCTTGGCGTCTTCGGTGGCTGAGGTGTGTACAAGAGGTTAGTCCGATCGCTGAGTCGAATGTGATGAGAGGGACTTGCAGTTGGATCTCAGAAGACTGCGCTGTTCTTGGTATCTTTTCTCGAATTTGCAGCCATGGACACGGCTAACAACGACTGCGTCGGCTGGAGGGACGGCGGAGTTCGTGCGAGGAAATTTCGGAAAAGAAACTCCACGGCTCTCTACGACAGCGCTCGATGCAGGGGAAGTGGTGGGAATTCTGGCCGGATGAAAGCAGACGAAAACAACAGAAGGGCTGTTGCGAGTTAAGAAGCAGCGTCTCGGTCGAGGTTCCCCGTTTCGCGAGGCGAGCTCCGTGCAGGGGAAAGCGGGAAAAAGACGAGAAATATGAAAGCGAACGACCTTCCAGACAATTCGAGAGACTCACGGACAGGGAAGCCCGATCGGCAGAAACTAAAAATTCACACCGTGGCTGCTGTCGCTGGCGTTGACGACTGTGCACAAGACACAAACCGCGGTGAGGGGAAAAGGGTGGCTCGAGGGAGACTTCACTTTAAGAACGACTGAGAAACACACAGAAACAGAAGACCGGCGCTTGAGTGGCGTTCAGATTCATCCGTCAGGCGCAGAAATATCGTCTTTTTTCCCAACATAAGTATCCAGCATGCAAGAAAAGAAGCGCCGCACGCTGCCTCTCCGTCTGCTTGAGAGTAGATGGACACGAAGTCGGACAAACAGGTGTTTTCCACTTTTCTTTCCAATCCGGATGGCATAACTGTTCTCAGCGGACGTGAGGGCCGAGTGGAAAAGCTTCCTCTGCAACTAGGTGGAAATAAATAACAAGTGCCGCCCTGTTTGTCGTTTGTTTTTTGCAAACCATAGTGGTTCGTCCTTTCCCCGGTGCACGTCTTCAAAAGAGACAAAGCGGATATGATTCAACGAAAACGTGAGAAAAGCGGTTCGATTATCCACCACTGCCTAACCATCTGAGACATATACAACAACATGAAAGCCAGTTCTGACAACCGCGGTCAGTGAGTTGTATCGTCTGAAGACCAGCATATATGCACAGCAGTTTACCAGCAAATTAACGCACGGACAAGGCACGTTTGACGATGCATTCTCCTACCTACAAAAAAGACGAGAATACCGCAATTCCGTTGTCAGTTGTGTTCCACAGCGAACCACTGCAGATCTGAAAAAACTATATATATATATATATATATATATATATATATATATATATATGCGTGAGACGCGGAGAATGAAGCAGACGCTCTCCATGAAGGAATTGCACAAGGCGGTGGCGGCGAAAAGGCGCGACAGATGAGGGGAAGAAACACTGGAATTTCTTGAAAATTATCTGTTTCGATCGTTGCTGACAAATCCTTTTCTTAAGCTGTTTGTAGTTCGGGCGCCTCCTCACCTGTTTCTGCGTGCGTGGGAAGACAGCACATGGACGCATGTTGAAGTATGCAAGCCTGTTGTAACAGAAGCCGTTTTCTTCAGAATTGCACCGGGCGTCTCTTCAGCCCACGTGCAGCATGAAGGAAGGAAGTCTGTTATTCCCTCAGGGCAATCGTTGTTTACTCATGCTAAGTGGAACGCCACTCCTTGCGCATGTTGCAGAATATAGCAAACAGAATGCTGCAGGTGCCCATTCAAGTTCTCCAGAGAGACAGAGACTAAATTGAGACAGATGTCACGTAATGCCATGAAACAAACCATCTTCGTAGACCGCGAAAACTAGTCGCAACGTTGACGTGTTTTTTACCACTGCTGGCGGACAGCCATCGCTACGAAATAAAACGTTCTGACTGTCATTATCTGAGTTGTGCAAGAAGCGAAAGAAGGATGAACGCTACCATCTGCAGCTGGTGAAAGTCTGCTACTTCCATTGAAAGGAATTCTCTGTCCGGTTCTACTGTAGCGCCTCAATGCCAACACAATCTCACATGTAGAACACGGGAATCCAATAACCGACGCAAGGGGAGTTTACCCTCGAGGATGCCTTACTTTAGTGCACGTAATGTTTGACCTATTCAGTCGTGTCGAAGTGCTTCAGATTTCTGTCGTTTCTTTCATACCGATCCTAAGAAAGGAGAAACGCCCTCCCCAAAGTGGTTAACTCGTTGTGAACTCTTCCTACGGACACGAGGCAGCTTGCACCGTCGTTAGTTTCACGCTAGAAAGAGGCTTCCTCTCTTTGTTTTCCACTGAATCGTCGACCCGAGACGATCTAAAACTTTGTCCGCAACTTACATCCACAAAGGGACATAATGAATCTTGGAACGGTCTATAGTGGTCTTCCTCCTCAATCCAAGCTGAACTGTGGTTGATCAGGACTGAAGTCCTCAGAACTAACTCCGAGCTGATATCTGCCGGAGCGCATTCAGCTGGAGGTGCAAATGCGCAGGAAATGTGCACGTCTATTTGCGTTTGTAGACACTCGTTTATATCCACGTGCACGTTCATACGAAATGTTCTATGTCCCCGTACGTGAAAGTTGGCAACTGCCACGGCAGCGGAAAAAACAAAGAGATTTCTGCTCAAGAGCGAGTGCTAGCCTCTCTCCGGAGAATGGAAATCGTCTCTTTCTTCTGTGGTCAACGTATCCTTCGCATCGAGATTGTTTGCAAGGAAGATTCCCAACGGTCTTCAGCGCATGCAGATAATTTCATCCACGCGGTTCAGCTCGACCAGGCAACATTTGGATGAGGTCATTCCAATGAGTCAAATGGCCTGCCACTTTTCCTGCGGGCCACCGCGTAGAACCAGATCAAAAACGAATTTCATCTCGCTGTTTATCCTGGTTTTTGCGACCCTCATCGTAAGTAACCTCCGCGATATCGTCTCCTGCTTTTCCGCGCTCGAAGAGCCACGCATGACACACGTTCCAAAAACGGACAAGCGAGACACTGCTTCTTCAAGTGGAGATTTTCTAGATTTCCAAGCTCCAATTCTCGAGACGAAGAACTTCCTCTCTTCATTTGCTTGCCGAGTTAAGACGACACTCGTGCCAAAACAGTTCTTTTGTCTGCAACTGCGCGAACCCGCGAGTTGTCAAGACGGCTGCGCGTCGATTCCGGGCACAGTTTGACGATTGCGTTCCAGTTTTCCCTCGTCTTTTCCTTTTTGCTCGCGACAGCGCGTCTCCCTTCCTTCATTTACATGCAGATTGCTTTCGTGTTGGACAAGTCCTGGACGAAATCACTCAACTGTCACAAGACATCGCACCCGCGGTGCTCGGTGAGGAGCCTCACCATTTTTCTTCAACTTACCGCAGACGTCTGATTCTGCGCGTGTACATGCACGACTTGTTGTTTCCCTCCCTATCTACTGTGTGCCTGCAACATTCTCATCCGAGCAACTAGGGCCTGCAGGCTTTCGCAGTCGTAGATTCGCTTCCCCTCTCTTTCGAGCTGTCAACAAACCGATATAGACCAGTGCATGCACCCGATGTAGGCATCCTAACACGCTCGTTTTACACGGTGGTACGGATGCGTAGCTGTCGATTCAGCTGGAGTTCTCAATTTCGTTCTGTTCTGCGTACTTCCGAAGAAATTATTCCTTCTCAAGAAATGCCTCAAATGGCGACAGATGCTCCCGAGGCAAAATCCAGACCCGTAGAAGCCGAGGACGCTGCCCCTCCAGTCGAAAACAAAGATGATAACGAGGCTCTCGAATTCATCGTCTACAACTGCAGAGAGGTCACTGTCTACAAAATTCCTCCGAGGACGCCCCAGGGTCACCGGTGCGTTGGAAAAAGAAGTTTTGAGAAATAACCTCTCAACGTTCAATCACTTTTCCATTATACACTAGCACTGCTTGCCAAGTTCTTTGTCTCCGTTAACGCCGTGTCACTTACACAGATCGACCCTATATTCTTTGTTCAGTGAGTACTTGGCTGCCGTTCTGTCCCAACTGGTTGGAAATCGCGGTGAGGTTGCCGGTGTACATCTAGTGCTTCTCAAGTTCCTTGCATCGCTTTCTCTGTCAGCGTGAATGATACGCTATGCACGTGCTTCTTGAACAGCCGAAAACGTGTGTACCCTTTCACTCGTTTCGCGGCGTCTTTTCTTCGCCGCCGTGCTTCGATGCGGCGTTCTCGGAAGCGGCTGGGTCTACTTGATAGCCCCACAGATACTCCACTTTCTTCGCTAGGTCGTGAAGTCTTCACATGTTTCCCTGTTCCACGACCCACGCTTGCTTTCCGTATCGATATTGGTGGGTCGGAAGTCGTTTCGCCTCACACTGAATAAGGCATCATTCTTAATAAGAATAATGCGCTTGCAAATGTTATTTTGCGTTTGACGGAACTTCCACACCCCGGTGCCTGAGTAACGGTTAACCGTTGTGAAGTACCACTTCACAACTGAATTGCGTTTTCGGCAAGTTGTGCGGGTACGCACTTTCCACTGTTTTTGTATCTCGAGAAAAGCACACGCAATGGGAAGAACATGCATGCGAGCTACTCTGCATCCAGAGCGCATGCTCGCTGATGCGGAACCGTTACTGAACGTTCTTCTGTGCTCAGAGCAGAGAACTGGAAAGACGTTCTGTGGGCAGGAAAACTTCAAGTTGCCAGCAAGGGTCGCAAGTCTTCCATACGCCTGATCGACAAACAAAGCGGTAAGTTCTGCATGCGTCGGAGACACCCCTGTTCTCCGAATTTCTCTTCCTCATGCAGAGTTGGACTCTTCTTACACCCTCCACTCATCTCTCACTCCATGCCTCAGTACAGCTACCTGTCGGGCTGTCTCTCCATGTCCACGTGCTCAAATGAATTTGTATATATGTATGCATCCGTATCTATCTTGTTATCTACCTATCAATCTATCGAGCTATCTGTGTACTTATCTGTGTTTCATTGTATCTGTTTATCTACCTATGTGTGGATATATGCATACGAATATTTCTGTATCGATCTTGGCTCTCTGAGTACGTCCGGATATTGAAGTCTGTATGACTGCATGCGTTCTGTTCAGGACATCTTTTTGCTGTCTGTCCGTTGCCGGAGAACCATGAGGAAGCAGTTGAGAGAGGTATGTGAGCTAAGCGTTTTCATGCTTCTTCTGTGCAGCTGGTAGACCCAATGTGAGGAATTTACATCGATGCATTGAAACAGTTTACTGAACGCACAGTACGTGGTATTCGCTACTGTCGAGGATTGGTAGCTCGGGTTCTTTGTTTTCCTTTTCCGAGCAAAAGTCTCCGCAGCAGTCGTCTACACACCCCAAACCATAAACCTTAAAGGAACGTGTGTCCTCACTGGATGTGGAGATCGTCTTCGCTGTTCTTCGACTTCGTCCATGGGGAAACCCTGTGTTGTGCGTCGACAATATCCTGCGAGTACCCCTGTTTAGTCCGTGCTTCCTGCCCATTTTAAAAACTCTACATGTCCGTCAATCAACAAGAAGCGCGCGAATCATTGGGCTGATTCTGTTTTGTTATCGTGACTCATTCACACAGCCCCAGAATCATCGAATTCTGTATTCCATTGTGCATCTGTAACTTTAATTCGAGCTGCCCTCGCGCCTCCTCTTATTCGATATGAGCTGAGTTGATTCGGTCAAGATGAATGCGAGGAAGCGAGTGTCTATACAGCCTTAAGGGAGCCGTCGAAACATGGGCTGCCTTCTTGTTTTTTTGCCCACTTACATTCACAGGAAGTTGTTTTCTTACTGGAAGGTGTGCATCACTGCATGCGCCTCGAAGCGTTTCCGGGTCTATAATTAGTGGAGGGGAACTGTGAAAATTTCTGTAAAAATCAGTGGTTTCCACTTAATGTCAGATTGCTCGATTTGAATCAAGAAAGCCACCGAGTGGAGTGCCCAGGAAGAAATTTCATCAACTTGAACACACACCTGCTCTCGAATTGATGTTTTTCGACGCAAGTTGCTCACGACATTCGTTCAAATATCGTCTCTCTTCGCAGCGGTTGACAGTTCGCGGTATTTTGTTTTCCGCCTCGACAATGGAAAAGGTACGAGGAAGTGGCACTTTTGGAACTTCTCAGTTCACAGGAGAAGGCAGGAAAGGGAAAAAAATCCTTGTCGCGTAGGGCGGAACGGTTTTACAATGCGACCTCCCCTTAACTGATTCTTCTAATTCCTCTGAATACAAAGGCCACCGCAATCGAAAAAGCTATGCAAGGCATTCAGAAGCAGCGAGAATAGACAGAGAAGAAGCGAGGGAAGAAGAAGAGCAGAATAAGGAGAGAGAGAGATAATACGAAGAGAGAGTAGGGAGAGAGAGAAGAAAAAGAGACAAGATGAAAGAGAAGCATACGAAAGAGAAGAAGAAGGAGAGCAAGTACAGACGCATCAGGGCTTCAGATGTCTAGACTTCGTATGGAGGCTTTGTTCCACGCGCTCGTGGTTGTCGTTGCTTTTCTGTCGGCTCCGGCAGGTCGACACGCGTATGTCGGAGTCAGCTTCGCTGACCGTAACGACGCCTTCGACTTTACTTGTGCTTTGAACGAAGAAGAGAGGTAAAAAATTAAGAAGAGACTGCTCTCTACGCGCTAAAACAAAGTGACAGTCCTTTTGACTTTTACTTCAAGGGTAGGATTGAAGTCGATCGAACTCTCTGTGCGTGTAAAAAAGCATGTGCTCTCTTTTCTCCAATCTTTCGAAAGTCGCCAGTCAGATGTCTTCGTCTGACCTTAGTGAGGTTCACAGAAAGTGGAAGAAATCTTTTTAACGCAGAAACGGGGTCTACAGATCGAAAGCAATCGAGAAAACAAAGACGGGAGAGGCGGGGCCGCCTCAGGTGCAAGCGTCGCGAGATTCAAGCTGTGAATACCCGAGTGCTTAGTGGTCAACAATTCATGATTCGAAGTGTAGTCAGGAAATAACTGCCTTCTTGCGTCCTGGTTTTCTGTCGGAAAGAGCCGTGGCTCTGACTCGTACTTGTGATGGAACAGATTTGATTCCCTCCAGCTATTTATCTGTCTATATATATATATATATATGTATACGTAGGCTGTCGGAGTCCTTTAGGTCACCATGTATGCATTAACGGTGGCGAGTGTGGTGATAGTTCCTTTGAGTCACGAAGACGTAGAGTTCTGAACGCAGTTGAACCAAGCATGTTAGGACTGGGAAGTTTCAGTAACCACAGCAGTGTTTTTGCGAGACCTCGCTCGAAAAACAATGCCTAAGAGCAAATCGTATTGGCATCTCAATGGCGGCTTCACGAACCTGTTCGCTCTTTACGTTTTGTATCGTTCCTAGACAAGGCAGGAGCAGCAGAGAATCGGACCTAGAGGCCTCATGTTATCTGTCTGAATTTGTGTTTTCACAGACACCGGTTTCACGAGCTTGTGGCCTTTCTTTTGACGACGCTCTCTGGGGAGTCCGTGTTTGTATCGCGTGAAGCTGCCGATGTTCGTGTCCACACTTCTCTCGGCGAGTCCAGTGTGTCAAACAATGTGCTTCTCGGATTTCTAGAGGTTCTTGAACTTTCGACGTTTTTCTGTTTCCTTTTCCAGGAGACAGCGTGCCGCGAGGATGGACGGACCAACAGACGCCGAAGCTCCAAGTGCGAGCTCGTCGAGTGCCCCCGAACGGGACTTCCGATTGATGGAAGGTAACGAAAACCGAGAGACGAATTCAGTTTCTTGCCAAGAACAAACTCGCAGAGGCGACACCAGCCTGTATCCGCTTTTCTCCTGTGCAAACAGGAGACGCCTTTGTGTTGCGAAGCAAACGCAGGAGCGAGAAAAAGAGATGCATCGTTGTCTTCTCGCTTTTTTCAGCAACAGAAGCATGCGAATTCATGATGATCCGTGCTGCAGCAGCCTTTTTCGTGCTCTCGTGTGTTGTGGTGTGTTGTAGGTCGCGTGAATCGAGAATGGGTGACACGTGAAACGCCAGTTACCTCCGGGAGAAATGCAAACACGTGCCATAGATGACCACAACTATACTAAATGCACTTAACGTGATGGCCATATGAGAGACACAAGAGAACTTCGCAGCGCTCACAGGAATGCTTGTCGATTCCTTTGGGTTTCACTAGACGAGACCGTGGTGTTGTCTTGCGCAATTTTCCTGACTTCTCAGGTGAAAAGATTCGCGTGAACATCCCGGGCATCAGGTGCAAATCAAGGTACGCGCTTTGGAAAAGATATTCTCCAAAGAAACACTCGCAGACGCCAGGTCTGTGAAGACCCCTGGGGCTGCGCTTTTACACCGTCATGCATAGTCGCTGCTTAAAAACGCTCCGGAGAGGTCGTTGCCGAACGGTTTGTTTTTTCTCCACGCTTTGTATGTTTGTCCACTTTCGATTTCTTGGTTTTCTCCTCAGAGCGAGACCCTCTCAGTCCGATTCGGAAACACCGTCGGCAGCAGACAAGCCATCTACTCTCTTCTCGGGGCTTTTGCCCCCGCCCCCAGAGAGCAGAAGTCGAGGTGGGTGGTTGAACTGTAGAGGACACGAATATCAGTTGAATGCTGCCAGAATATAAACCGTATGCGGCATGCCTCAAAGACCTTCCAGTTACGAGAAACCGGTGTCAGGCCCGCAAAATACTGGTTTGAGCACTCCGCGAGGGACGTTGAAAGTTTCATATCCAGGCGATTTCTTCTCACGAAAGGACACACTGTGCCTTCCGTTTTCGCTGCTTGCTTCAGATGCAGAGGGACAAGAGACGACAGGAAATCGACAACAAGGTCCCACAGTAAGGATCATACGCGATGGGGAAAAAAGACATGTGCATGGTGAAATGTCAGCGAATCATACACATTTCTTAATCTGCGAGTCACTGAGGCCTACATAGGTGTACCACTCGTTGACTGGGGTGTGCGTACAGCACACAAGATCAGTGTGCGAACATTTACAGATATTCACACACGTAAGTGTACCTGTAAGTAGGTGTGCACATCCATTTGAGGGTGTGTACGAACCATAGTTGGGGTGTGCAAGGCCAGAACTAGACACTCAAAACAGAGGAAGATCATGTTTCGAAGTGTCTATGTTCAACATTGTTCACGACGCTTTTTCTGATACGACGAATTTGCCAGTCGGTTCATTGAACACGGTCTGGTACAGTGTCTGGCTTGTTTGACCAAGAGGTTCGACCACAAAACGTCCTTTTCTCCCGTCGATTTCAGCGTACACAGCCACGTGGTCAAGAGCAGTACGCTTGTTTCGAAGAAAATGTAGAGTTCGGAGAAGCAACCGGGAGAAAGGCCTCGCTTTGAATGCGTTGTGGCGCTCTTAAACAGACATGATCATATCTGGTGTCGTGTGTCTTTCAGATACCGAGCGATTCCTTTTCCTTCGAGTTCACAGACTTCCAGCGCGGCGAATGAACGTGCAAGTTGAGTTTCCATCGCCGTGTTGTCGGGCCTCAACGCTTTTGACTCCGGTGAAGGGTTGTAACCGATGTATGCGCATCTGTTCGTGTGAAAATTTTTTACTTTGGTGCGAATGTATGCGCACGTGTGTGATTCTTTCTGTATGCGCCTATGGTTGCTTAAACCACCTGATGCCTCGGGGCGAAACGGGAAATCGAGCTGGGGCTTCTTCAAAGCGACACCACTACCACGCGCATGCGCAACTCAGCCGACGTCGGAAAGCGCGGTCAAAATTCGATCTTTCGCTTCGTACCCCGAACGATTCCCCTCTCTTGGTATTCGTACTCGCTTCGCTCGAATCTTCAAATGCACTTTCTGGTCCGAGCTCGACGCTCACGCAATATGTCAAGAGAACAGAATTATACGGTTTAATAGCGTAACACTTGCTGGTTGGCAGAGCGGTAGACCCACGTGTCAGTTGTGTTTTTTGTACGTGGTCCGCTTGCAGCGGTATACCACCGCGGAGCATAAAAGCGAAATATCCTACATTTCCTCGCAAAAGCTGTTGCTCGTTGCGTTTCGTACAATAAGATGACGAACTAGCATCCTCGTTCTGCGTGTCACATATGGAGTCACACTTCCTATGACGTGACAAAATGACTGCAATTACAGGCAGAAACGGGCAAGCCCAAACGACAAGGCATTGGTAAACACTTCGTCCATCCACTCTCGCTTCTTCTTTTGCTTGCGTGCAGGAAACCGTGGGTGGAAACAAAGTGTTTGGTTCACACTCAACGCATACCTCAGTAACAACTTACAGTGATCGTGCATCAGCATCTAGTTTCACCCTAGAACAAGAGGGTGGACGCACTGCCAACTGCTTAGCCCTGCAGTTCTCGAAGTATCTCGATGGGGCTGGTCATCATGATGTGTCACATTCTGATTTTCCGTACTCCGTAAGTGTGCTTGTACACTGAGCAAAGAGAGCGCCCGGACGGACCCGCAAGAGCAGCTGAATTAGAGGAGTAGATTACGGTTTGCAATCTAAGTGTATCACCGCTTGTGGATGATCCGTAGTTCGTCCTGACACCGGGATGGCAAAGCGGAATTGAGCCACCAGAGGAGAAAAAATTCAAGATTGTTTGTTAGATAAAACAAGTCGCTAAACACAATCATTCACGGATCACAAAGCACCACACGTACGACGCCACGACACACGGCTACAGTGCTGGAGCGAGTGTGTGTCCTCCACGAAAGCCGAGAGAAACGGGCGACGCCAGCTACCGCCCACGAGACCACCCGCCCCCGCCTCTGGGTGCAGGCGCGCACACAGAAAAGTGCTTTTGCATCTTTCGCCTGGAAACAGCGGCAACACTTGCCGCATTTCTTCGGCTTTGTGTCCTCTCCGCCGACGGGAGGCCACGCACACGAACCCCCATGGTGTACAGCCTGTCAACTCGAAACGATGCTTCCAAATAGCCAGTGGTCGGGTCCACGACGGCTTCCAGGACAGCTTCGGATTTCTTCACAACGCGTCTGCTCGTTGTACTGGCTTTGTGTGCTCGCCAGAGGGCACGGTCGCACTTCTTTTCCAAACGATACGCAAGCCCGTTGCGGGAGGTCGCCGCGTTGGCTTGAGAACGTTGCCTTCTCTGGCGAAGCACAGACGCGTCGAACACATCTGGTCCCTCTCGTCAAGCTGGCCTGGTGTGCGTTGCTGGCGTTTTGCGTCGCCAAGCACTGATGACATCGGCCTCTCGTCTCTACGGAATTCTGGAGTTCTCAGCTGACGCCCTTCTTCCGGGAAATCTGGCGCTTAGTAATAACAATTCGTAGTTATTTATGACTGCTGGACACCCCACCCCCGCTGCAGAAGACCAAACAACGCCGCAGACGCGAGAGGCACAACCGAGTTGCCCCCATACTGCAAGACAGCTAGATCCCCCTTGAATCTTCGAGAAAAGCGAGGCTGTGCCGAAGCATCAGCCGGCGGACTGCACCGGCACAATACAGTTGCCCCGCGAGGGTGCGGGTGATGGGAAAAATCCAACAGACGGAATCTCACCGAGGTGGCAGAAAGTCTGAATAGAGAACGTTGCTGGCTGTTTGACCCCGAGAGCGGCTGGCACCATGGAATGCCGTTGCAGGTGGCTGACGAGAAAAGACTCTAACCGCCTGAGCGTGACCGACACCGTAGACCTCCATTTCGTCTGGGTGAGTACTGCAAACGATAGGGAGACCACACAGAGAGGAAACCCGGATCCAGACGAAAGGGAGGAAACGGAACGGCGAAAGAGCCTGAGAGGTTTAAAGAGGACCGCGGCATGCGTATAGATGACGCATGCTAACGAAATGCTAACTGAAAAAGTGTAAAACTCTAGAATGATTTTCACTGATTAGACAACGCTCCACTGGTGAGTATGCCACACACGCCATTATGTGCGTCTCTGGCGGTTGCCTTTGCTCGACAAGCATGTTGAGGTACGAGCGTGAAACGTATTTGCTGATCTAGGCGCCTGAGACTCAATCTCCCCAGAGAGAAGGTACAATCTAACTCTTCGTTTTTTTTCCACACTCGCTTGTACTTTTTTGCTGCCTGCGTGCAGAAACGCGCGTTGAAGCACTTGGTCTGCTCCAGTCACTTATTGCGGAAGTTCACATCTGCAAAAACAAATCACGTGAGGGTAACATGCGCCGCAGGGCCGTTTTTCGCGAAGACACAATAGATTCGAGAGATCAACTTTGATATCTTTGAAATCGTCAGTGAGGGAAAGGTTACAGTACTCTCATCTTCATTGGTGGCGGTATCGACCAGTGAGGATACAAATGCAGCAGAGGGATAGAACACGCAATCCATAGGTCTGTTCCTAGATCAGCACACGAGCCACCGAACAGAAGCACGATTAGTCTTTTGGCCTTGAGTCGTAACTCATTGGAGACAACCACCGGTTCCTGCTATTTCTTAGACAAACAGACCAACATCATGTTCAGAAACCATGGACGCTTCCTAGTCAACAGTGCTATCTCAATCAGCGCAGGACAGTCGCCGCTGTCAGTCTTCTTGATCAGTTCCTGCTCGCATCGCCGCGTATTGAATGTGCTTGTCGTCTCAATCGTATGTCGAGCAATGTACAATCGCACACTTTGAAGAGTGCCAGCGGCGCACGCAGACAAATGTCCTGTTCGTTTGCTTCCACGTGGTTTCTCTTCTGTGGTGTCGCGGCACCAGGCAGGTAGTACGAGACGTAAAGAACACACCGAATCTGCGAATTGTTTCGGGTTCAACTTAGTGGCGGTGGGCTTCGGAGACCTGTCTGAAAACAGCGATTCCTCGCGGCTAAGGGTTTCCAGATTCGTGTCCCCTATTACCATGTTTCTCGCGGTGTCGTTTGAAGGAAACACCAGAATGTTACTCGAAGTCATATGCGCACCAACAAAACACCTCTCCATGACTACCAGGAAAGACAACACGCATAGCTTGATCCTGGCCACTCACAACTGCTATTCTGTCCGTGAGGAAGATGTGGTATTGGGTAGATATGTCGCTCCATTGGTTGTTGAACACCTAGACCGAGGCTTGTTTTTCTTTCGTTTGAAGAATGTGATAATCTAAATTGGCGAATACAGCTTGCTCTTATGAGGCTATGTGAACATCATTGAAGCTCATACCTCACGCAAGCAGGAATCCGGCTGCAATAGCTCTTGGCACAGTCGCCCACTTTGCCTGAAGCCGATTAGCACGCGGCTATGGAGAGTCCACCTGGTTGTGGTGGCAACGTACCCCCATGTAGACTAACACTGCAGTGACAGGATGTTTCGTAGATATCTTATGTTCCAACGCTGTGCTCTCTTTGAAACTTTGCTGGCAAGGGTATCGACCCAAAAATGCGTTAGCTCGACGGCAATTCGCGAGTGCAAACCCACAAGTTTGTAACGCCATATTTCTGAGGGGCGTACTTGAAGTCGTGTTGTTTTGCATCAGAGTGGGAAGACGTCCAGTGGGCAGAGTTCTGAACACTAATGTGAAGAGCGGTTATGCACTTATCGTGGCTTACTTTCCACTAATTTGCGGCAATGAAGCTGGCCTCAGAAGCAGACTCGATCGCTGCTGCCAACAAAATGGCACCGCAGGTTTCATGGGGACTCGAATCCTCCTGAGAAAGTTGTGTCAATTCTCGAGGGCTGTAGCAGCTTTTTAAGAGGAGGGCACGAGAGTCAGTCGTGGCCAGGGTGTCTCCAGTATGAGACAATTCTTGTACTTTTGGATAGGACCGTTTCCTCTCTCAGCCTTCCATTATGGCCACCTCTCATGACGCTCCAGCTCCGTTGTACCGAACTTGAGCCACGGCGCGGTTCGTGTGGCAGAAAAATGCGCAGATTCCTTGTGACTGCATGTGTGCCTCACGACCGGGGCAACCAAATTTGCATGCATGCACACAGAAATAATAACTCAGTTTTTTTTAGTTGCCGTTTAGTCCAATTGGTTTCCTCGTTGAGTTTCTGTTGAGAAAAACCGAGTCAGACAGGGACTCCCGTTACATAGAAAACCCGGCGCCAAGTTAACTGCTTTGTTAAAACGGAAGTGGTGGCCGAGTGCATGCAGTATCTAGACAACGTTGTGTCAAAGGGGGAAGAGAGAACCGAGTTAACTCCACTGTGAGGTGCTTTTCATGCGACAAATTTAGACAGAGATATGTCGCTGGGTTTCTTCTGCTCTTATGTGCAGGAGGGGAGATAGAACGCCCTCCAGTGTTGCCAAACATTATACCGTAAACGGGTCCGCTGCGAACTCGGTCCGCTGACGTTGCTTCTTCTGTTCCACGCAGAGCAACCGTCGATTGTATCCGCTCTGTCGAAAGACGATGATACGGACATATCTCCGCAGGATACATCGACCGAAGGTGGTGGCGGTGTCAGTTTGTTTTCGAGGCTCGCGACAGCGTCTGTGAATACGTGGTGCTGACGGAATCGTTTGTCCGTCCTGTTCGCCATTGGGTTTTTTTCCTAGTCGACATGGTAGGAAAGAGAGAAAATGTGGCCGCGCCAAATTGTGACTGGAAGGATGGGGAAGGCCTTCCGTCGCTGTCGTGCCGGGTGAGGTACGTGACGTCGGCTGAGGATCCAACAGTGTGCATGTATCGAATGAAGGGTGTTCGCGACAACTATGTTTTCTCTCAGTTAAAAGCGCAGATGTTGGCAAGAAAGGCCTGGTATGTGCCTGCGTGCTCTTCGACAGTCGTGCGTCGCGCTCTGTCGAGTCCATTCTATCCTATAAAGTCTGTACTCTTGACCCCAGCCCTGCTGCGTGAAATGGCACACAATATTGAGAGAGCCATTCATCGACGGCCTAAGCTGCTGAAGGCCTACGAGACAATCGGATGTGGCAGCCAGGTCGCGCAGGATGGGACGCTGGAGCAATCGGTGCCGACCCCTGCATGCCCGAAGGCAGATTCTCTGAAGCTTGCCGTCGATGGGGTTCCCGAAACCCAGGCAATCGATGACGACCAAGTGGAAGTTCTCCTTGTCACGGAAAGTCTTTTCAGCGAGATTCTGGGGATGCCAGTGAACCACCGCCAGTGCTGTGCAGCATTGATCGATGTGCGCATGTTGACAGTTGACGCTTTGAGAAAAATACCTTCACGCAGTGTCACTGATTCTTTCGCAGGCGAGAGTGGGTCTGCTGTGGCGGAAGCAACGCTCCAGCGCAAATCGCTTTCGCGAGCCTCAGAAACAACTGCGCGGGGTGAAACAAGTTCTGTTTCTTCCGATGCCTTGTTCCCGGTGCTTGTTCTGGACGACGTCCAGAACTCAGATAACATTGGCACGCTTATGCGAACAGCCTTTTCGCTGGGCGTCAGGTCTGTGCTTTTGTCTCCCGTGTCCTTTGCAGCGGTGAACGCACGATCAGCCAGAGTGTCAATGGGATCTATGTTCCACTTGCGGTTGCTGAAGTGTGACCCTTTTACCCCAGACAGTGCTTTGTGCTCTGTGGGCGGCGGGTTCGCCTGGAGTCGTCACTCCGGACTGGATCTGTCGACTTACCCCTCTGCTCCACGCTCGCCGCTGCCGGCGGCTCTTAGGAATCTGCGGCTTGTTTCACCTTCCTGTGTTGTCGTCGGCACGAGTCCTCTAGGGGACCCAAGAATTTTGCACCAGCCAAAAGAGTGGATTCGTAACCGACGAAACGTGTGTAGGTCACAGGAAAACTCTCCATCTCAGATTACTCAGCAGGATGAACTCGACAGCGAGGGTCAACTTGCGAACTCAGGTGGCTTCGGTTGTTGCATCTCTGCAATCGCAGCCGAGAAAAGTCTCAAAGAGGTGAAATGTCTGCACAGGGATAGTGCGGCAGGCGATCCGAAAGGTACAGGTACCCAGGAGATTGGGGTCGATGAGGACGAGGAAATACGTTTGGCTGTAGTGGTGGGAAATGAACAGAAAGGGAGTTCACGGGAGGTTCTTGACGCATGTGACGGCATAGCAGCGATAGCTCAGGTCAAAGGTGATTCTTTGAGTGTGTCGACGGCCGCAGCTGTCGTTCTTTACACACTTCAGCAGGAGACTCTGATCAAGCTGCGGGAACAAGTTCCCTTTGTCCCTGATGAGGACCTCTTGACTGATGATGTGTTATGACACGTCGCAAAGTGGTGTTGCCCAGTAAGGCGCATGCGTGATGTAGCTGGACTTCCCCATGGCGTCTTTGCTTTCGGGAAGACCTATGTTAAAGAAAATTCTGGCATTTTGCTTTGCTCCGCGGCTCAACAGCAGCGTACTAAATTCCGAACGAGGTACGAACAGGACACAGAGACGCAGGTAGTTTGGTTGTGACTTCAACAAGAACGCAGGGCTTCTCACGTTCATGTGTCACTTTTACTTGTTTGTTGCGTGTTCTGGGCACACGCGGGCATTTCGTTATTTTGTCAGGGGCGTCCTGCCACCTCCTTTGTTTCGTACCACCAAGTGAAAAACGAAGCGTTCTTTGTGGACCTGTGTGCGACTAAAACGTTTTAATAGCATCCGCCTGCCAAAAATCCGCGGTGTATCCATGGAGAACCTAGGTTATCACACAAAGGTGCACACACGCTCAATAATCACAAGTCCAGCCCCTTCCCACTGAGGATATGCCACGTGATGGGAAGAAGCGATGTGGGTTCACATCATTCGCAGAAAGCGGCAGCTCGACTTCGTGCTTTTCCGTAAATCTGGTTGGTCGTTTCACCTAACGGTAGGCATCCTCTAATTTCGAGAATGGCTTCCATTGTTTTTTTAATTGTGGCCCTCAGGATGAGAGCTGGAGCATAGCATGAGACTGTGTCGCCGCCAAAGGGTGTGTTTCACCTCAACCAGACTTCACGACAACAGTTCAGAAGCAATGTCTATCACTTTTCGATGTCCGTGCACTAATCGTTCAGCTATATTGCACAAGCTTATTTCGCCCAGCGCAAAGCATATTTTTGTGCTCGAGCGCAGACGGACTACCATTAACTGGCAAGCCGTTCAGTACAGTGGCCGACCCCATTCCAAGGATGCCGGCGTTCAACCACGACAGCTGCCCTATCGACCGACAGTAGCTATCGATCTGCACGCTTTTGCCGGTTAGTCTTGACAAAGGTCTTTCGGATTGTTCTGGTAGAAAGTCTGCTTGCTTTGAAAGGCATGGTCAACTCGCCGTAGCCCACTGGACGCTTGGTGGTTGGCCTTCATTCTCTTGCAGTGTACGCTAAGCAGAAATCATACAACTTCAACCCCCGAAGAAACGTGCCTGACAGGTCCCAGGTCACCAACTGCACAAATTCTAACCTCTCCCGCCCAGTTCAGACTTTATTTTCTACATTGTCCTCAAAAGACGTCGCAGGAAATGTAATATATCCGAGTCATTCACTGTATGTGGGGCTTAAGCGCTTTCCGTTCCCCAGAACACTTACTTTTCACGTGCGAGAAGCGTGGTAGGAATGATCATTAAAGGACTATATCTCTGCTTATGTTCGTGCTGAGACACAATGTCGCCAAGCACAAACATTCCAACTCCTAGGAGCCGTAGAGGTTCCCTCTTTCTTTTAGTACACTGTGGTGTGGGGCCTACGGGAAGCAGCCAGGGCTGCTTCTTTCCAGGTAGCGTTTGTCCAGCATGCGCAGGAGACAAGACAGAAATGCATGCAGACCTATATGTTGAGGCGTTTGCCTCCTCCGGAACATTCCACGGTGCCACTGGGAAAGCAGCAAGCTCCACGATCTGCCTGAAACCTCATGGTCGCTGATTCAGAAAGACATTCTAGTTCCGGCCGCCGATACTCACCCAACTCATGCAACCAGTTGTCTCTCTGACCGTCAGGAGGAGAGCACCAACGTAAAAAGCTGATGAACTTACTTTTTTATTGTTTGAATGACTGTGTTACTGCACTTGTCAGTGCAGAAGGCGTAGTTCTGCTTTCGACGACACAACTGGTCAGCTGTGGGAAAGTGCGTTTAGCGCATCGTCCACTTGACATATTTGTTCCTGTCCTCTCTCCCCCTCCCTGTGCCATTGACAAACATCACAAAGGTACAAACCGAATCTAGAACCATTTTCCACAGAACTCAAATAATCCAAATCTTGCTTTGTTTCACTGGGCGGGCTTTTGTGCTGAAGTGGCTGAGGATCCACAGCTTCCAAGAACGGGGAACAGCAACCAGCAAGCACCGCCTTGACAGAGAGGATCAAATTTGGATCAGTTTAGCAGTCCTGTGTCTGTCAAGCAGATTCCGCTTGGTGGTTGGTGGGATTAGGATCATGACAAGGCGAGCTCTCTCGTGGGTACGCGTATTAGCGACAGTTGCTTCACTCGGTGGCCATCATGGAGGTGGCGCACTTTGACTCGTTCAGTTCTCCAATACGAGCAACCTGCGCAATGAAAAACGAGGAATCTCCGTCCTCGGACGGTCCAGATCTTGACGGACACGTCTTGGAGGACCTCGATCTACAGCACGAGACGACAAGGAGCGACCACCTCGCACCCCCGGATGCCATCATCGAGGTTGAGCCTGCTCCTGAAAAGGTTCCGCTAGCAAAAGTGGCACAAAATGGCAGCTGCTCCCCAGTGGAGTTAACCAGCAGAACGTGCAGCTGCTGGAAAGTTTCCTTGTCTCACATAGTTACCTTCTTGACTCTCTGTTGCTTTGTGTTCATTACGGCGACCGTCGCCTGTCGCCTGGCAATAGGAAACAGTCAGACTGAACCAGCAGTCATTTTCATAGTTACTTGCATAGTCGCAGCAGTGGGTATATGGGGGATTGTTGCACGGAGTCCAGGGCTGACAATCGGCTTCGCCTGCCTACTTGTTCTGTTGACCGTAGCAACGATTGTTTGCGGCTCGTTGGAAGCCAACCGTTTCAGAGAGGAGTTTGCAACACTGGAAGAACTGAAGAGAAAACCAGCTTTGACTCCCGAGGAGGAGCAGCAAGTGAAAGACATCTCAGAATCGCTAAAGATCCTGGCAGCCTTTGTGGCTCTTTATTTCCTGTGCGCTGCCCTGGTCCTTGTCACGTGCATCCTTACTTTCAAGTTGCATCGAACTCTAGCCGAAAACGAGGGAGGAAGAAAGGTCGATGTGGCGCGGGGGACCTGTGCTGAAACGTACGAAGCAAAACCGACAGAAGCAATGAGTCGAAATCAAGAAAATGATGGACGAGGGGCAACCGCCCTATCGGCAGATGCCCAAATCCCTCTGACACCTGCGCCTGCAGTCGGCCCAGCGGCGACAAATGATGAGGCGGAAGGTGAACAGGTCTCAGAAAATTGACGTGTTCTGTGCTGCCTTGAGCTGCCATAGTGTCGGTGAGCCAGTGCTTGAATCTCACAAGATGTGTTAGGGATATTACGTGAACAGATCGCCGGTCGTGAAAGTTCCATGTTGGCACAGCCAGGCCGGCCACCCAGTTCCGTTATACAGTTGCTTCGTCAGTTGTGGTGCGACACATCCTGGTGGAGGTCCAATTCCCTGCGAATGTTGTGCCGAAGAAGCTTTATCCCTTCTGGATTTCAATTTTAGAATCTGTTCACCCTTGATTCTCCTGAAGCTCCATGAACTTGAACACTGTGGCCGTTTTTCACTGATAAATGAGTTGTGCACATCCCTTCCCGAAGGAACTGTGTGGAGTATCGAGGCAAAGCTCGCAATCCTTGTTTTTAGAGAAAGCAATGAATTTGAGGGGCTCTGCTGAGTACCAACGGACATCTAATCGGTCTTTTTTCACGACACGGTGTCACTCTGTTGTGTGGACTACAGCGGCCTGGATAATACAGCACTGCTCTGATACAGACCCCGAAAAACACATCGTTGGCCATAAGCTAGCTCCTCCTGTGCCTGAAAACTGATACGCTTGTACGGCGGGTTCGTCACAAGGATAGTGAGCACCTTGAGAGTCATCACTTTCTTCGAACCTTCTACTTGCGCACAAAAGCATGATGTTGCTCATCGCTGCCACCGCTGCTGAGCCACCAGGTCATGGATTGGCTTCACCTTCTGTAGCAGGCGTTCCGTAGTCTCAATGCCTGACCTAGTAGTCCTGCTAAAGTAGCCGGCACGCTAAAACGAGCTAGGTGGTCCTGTAGGGTTCGAGGGTGTCTAGTTAGAACGTTTAAACATCCATGTGCGATCTCAAGAACGGAATTTAGGGAGTCCTTCTTGGCTTTTGTTCGGCACACTCACCAGGCATAATATTATGGCGTCTCCACTTTCCTAAAAAGCACATGGCACACGGTGCGAGTCGACCCAGTAACCTTCGTTGCTGCGCACGCATCTCTTCATGTAAAGAAGTGGAAGTGCCTAAACCAATACGTCATGCATACAGGGCTGAGACACTAAAATGAGCAACGCTTTGTTAGACTGTGCGTCACTTTAGACGCATCACCGGACGCCTTCCCTGTTCACTGTCCCTGTACTTGCAGAGGATGGCCCGCAAAAGCCGATCAGGAATATCTGCCTTTCACAACAGTTCATTCAGGACAATGTGGACCTGTGAATGACTCTGCTTTTCCGGATTTTTCTCCGCCGTGCATGCACTACCGTTCTTTTTTTGCATGCGCGTCCACCGTTCAAGTGTCTTGCGTCGTCCGCGGTATCCTCCTTTAAGCAGACTTCCGACACCGCTTCTCCACAAGTTTGAACGAATGTGTTAGCACAAATGCCCCCTGAGTGTGTCACATGTTTCCTTGCGGTCGGGTCAACCTCTAAGTGGCGACATGAGACCTGGAACTCCCAGCGACACACACTCGAGTACCAATGCAGTTGAACCGCCCAGCTTGGCGGCATCTGTTCGTCTGCTCCAATCATAAAGTGTTTTCTTTCAGAGTGGAATCATGCAAACTCAAGCGTAAGGAGTTTCGTAGTCTCCAGCGAGTGGACGCTTGCGGACTTTCGACTCTGACGTGCGTGTCTTGTTGCGACTCTCTGTGAAGTGACCGCGTAACCTCCGGGAGGGCCTCAGCACAGCTTTTTCGCCTACCCTAGAGAAAGCTGTTGTTGATGTGCGTCAAGTTCTGCTGCAGATCCTTTGAGACTAAGCGCGCGCTGCGTGTTTTGACGTGGTTTTTTGCCCGGTCAATTGTGTTGGTTGTTTCCCTTACTTTGTCGTTTCTTCCCGAACTCCCGCGGTTCTCGTATTTTTCGGATGTCATCTGCCACGCGCCTGACGCTGCGCCAGCGCCACTCGTGTCCCCACGTTGGACCTCCTCATTTCTGGCGAAAAAATGCAACCAGGGAAATCTCTTTCACATGCAGGTCGGAGGCGACAGCAACGGCAGCTCGAAGCTTCCCCGCCTCCCACCTCGCGAGTCCCTGCGCGTCAGCCTCCCCGTCGTGGTATGTTCATACCTGCATGCAGTTCTGGAGACCCCGAGGCCGCGCCTCAGCCTTTCCTAGGTGGGGAGGCCTCACACTTTCCTGGGAGGTCCTCTGAAAATGGTTTGCGTCCCCGCAAAACCGAGCGCGTGTCGAGGAACGGAGAGCCGATTTTTGATCCGGACCCGGAGCCTCTGCTGTCGGGCATCAAGCGAGAGCGCATGCAAGCTTGCTCGGGTCTCGCGGCTGCCTTTCTCGACCTAGAAGGCCACTTCCACATCCGCAGCACGCGAGCGTCGGAGCTGGGGGAGGAGCAACTTCGTTTGTTTTCTCGGCTTCAAGAGGGTCGGTCGCGAACTTGGAGAGAGCCGAGCTGCGACGTGTCTGCGGCGACGCACTCCAGCTTTTGCGCTCAAAACCCAGAGAAGGGCGTCGGCGAAGCTGCCGAGCTCGAGCGCACGACCTCGCCTGCGTGCAGGGAGCGCAGAACTGGTGGAGAGGAAGAAAACGTTTCCGACGAAGAATTCTACGACGCCACTGACGCCTGCGATGTCGCTCGCGATGCCCCAGAACGATCATTTTCACCGCGACGGAGCCCTGCGTCTGCTAGGCCCGCCCAGGGAGGCCACGACGAAGAAGCTACTTCGTCTTGTTTCGAGGGCGAGCGAAGCTGGCCGTTGCTCAGGCGAAGAGAACACGGAGACGCGAGTGCGTTCTTTACGACAAGGGAAGGCAGAAGCACCGAAAGCGAGTGCAGTGATGCACGTGGCAGACAACGGTCGGCATACGACCAGGCGCGGGTCGTCAGACAGTGCTCCTTCACCACTGCGGTTGAGGCCTATTTTCCGACGGCAGACAAAGAAAGTTCTGTCGGCGGGAGGCTCTTGTCGCGACGCTCTTCGAGTGTATCTTCACTGGAAGAGGGTGTCCATACACTGTACCGCGACGCCGGCAGGCGAGGCCTCGCGAGCGAGAAGGGCAGCGAGGAATTGAGAAACTCTGTCGCCACGCCGCGAGGAGAATTCCTCGCGGCATTTGACGCCACAGGTCTGCGATTTCAGCAGCACAACGTGGAGTCTCGTCAAGAGAAGATCGAACAAGAAAACGAACATGGACGCCACGAAGATACGGCGGAAGGCGTAACTCCAGTCGACACGCAAGGAAAAGAAAGCCGAGATTCTCGTGCAGGTTGTGGGAGGGAAAAGATCGACGAACGCATAGGGTCTGCTGCAGAGGAATCTTCGAGGGTCCCGGGAGACAGAGAGACAAACGGACTTCCAGGTACAACCCGGCTATAAGGGTTGAATAGCAATATTTACGGCATCAAGGCTACTCCACATCGGTTACGTGATGCAGTAAAGGCATGCTAATTTGCAATTCCGTTCATGGAGATCAGAAGAGCCTTCACGGTGTATATATCCTAAAACTTACCTGTACGGCTACGATGTGTATAAATTCACATCTCAGGTATATACATATATACGCACTTATTTGTGTGTGTTCATGTTGTTTCAGATGGAGAGCTTCGTCACTGCGATTGCTCGGAAAGTCCCGCAGCGTCGCCCTTTGCGAGTTCGGCAGTTTCTACGTCGGTCGCGCCTGCCTTGTCACGCTTCGTGTCTCTTGGATCTTCTGGAAGTCAGATGCTTCGAAGCGGCGTTTCGAGTGTCTCTTTGCCTTCAAAGCGAAGTGAGTGTCGAGATGGGTTTCATTAGCCTCGTTTTCTTCCAGTTCTTTCTTCGCCTTCGGGAGAGCTACAGCAGCTCGTCGAACGGAGTGCCCGTGCGGCAATTCATCACGCGCCTAGGAGAAGAAAGAAACAGAGCTATTTCTCGTTCTGGCCTAGAGCAAGACGTCGAGGAGAGAGGAACCTGCCTGCGCTGTTCTCGATTCCTGTGTTCACTTCTCTCGACCTTCTGGGACAGACGCCGACGGGGTGTGTTCGGTGTCCCACGCTTGGTGAAGTCCCGGCGCCGGGCCGGAGGTGCCCTTGTGAAGACAGAGAAGGAGCTTCAGGGAGAGAGGATTTTCTTGTTTCGCGGTGTCTCTGTCTTGAATCTCAGCATGGATGACACGGTCAGTTAATGCCGTCAAACGACTCGGGGGCCGCAGGCAACTCTCTGGCGAGTCGACGACTAGTACAAGGACGAATCTCTCAGCAACCGGCGCGAGGTACAGACATCCGTCAGACGCCGGAGAAAGGAGAGACTGACACAGAGCACTTTTGAAGAGTCAAACACCAGCTCGTTTGCATATGCTTCACTCAAACTAGACGCTTGCCATCTCCTCTATTTGTTAGCATCCGTTGCCTCTCCACTTGGCCATGTCGTATCTATTTTTGTAATGGAAGTGGCTCAGGGGAGGAGCAAAGAAGTGAAGCACCGCAAAGCCTCGACAGGCCCTGAAGCCCGTGTCGTCAATGCCGCTCTCCGAGGGGGATGTTTTTCGTGGGGACACAGATTTCATTTTGGAAGAATTCGGTGGACTGCCTCCATCGAATCTGCTGGATGTACACCGACTGGATACGCAGACGCGGCCAAGCTCCCCACATCTGTCTTCAAAAGCGTGCTCCGAATAAGGACTAACACACACAGTTCACACATCGATGAAACGTGTCTAGATATAATTCTAGAATATACATTTGTGCATGCATATATTTCTGTGGAATATAATGATATCTGTCTCTTTATATAGATGTCTTTCCAACATTGATTAGGCGCAGATGTTGAGAGTCTTCTCCCTCGTGCGTGTCCATTTGACTGTTCTTTTCTGAAAGTGTTTAAAGCAATTAGCTTAACGCAGATACTGAAATTCAGCCCTTTCAGCTGCATTACAAAGTAATCTGTTCAATAATTCAAAAACAGATAATGCGAGACTTACGTTAAATCGTTCGCATCATTCGTCTTCATTTCTTCTCCACTTGCGGTGTACGTACAGCTCACGAATGGTCACTACAGATGGGAAGACAGCGACGTCTGCAGTGCCTCGCTCGGGAGGCCGCGGAGCCCAACATGCAGGCGCCGATTATGCTGGACTGGTGAGTTCTCAGCGTTACAAAAGTGTAAAACGAAAGAAAATCTTTTTGACATAGACTCCGATCTACATCCTCATATCTTTGTTCAGAGAATCACAGAAACAATGATAACAAACGTGGGTATATCTCATAGCTTGTGTCCGATGTCGTCTCCGAGATAATTTTTTGTGTGGGTTTCAAAGTCGTTTCGCGGCTCAGGGAAGACGCGCGAGAGCTGCATCTCTGTACTTCTCAAGGGAACGACAATAGATACACCCGAGGCTGACTGTCGCTTCCTTCTTCGCTGTGAAAATAGCTCTTTCCCTTCATAGCATGTTTTCCAGAGCCGGGATAACACCTTGTTTCGTGTCTTTTGCTTTCGTTTTAGCACCCCTTCCCTGCCGTTTTGAAGCGGAGCGTGACAAAGGGAAACAAGCACCAGCCTCCACTTTCGGAGGTCTGGTGCGTGAGGGCGATAGAAACAGGTAAGACTTATAAACGCCGTTCCTTTGTCGAATTCCTGATTTGTGTGGATCTCGTGGTAGCTGCAAGCCCTCACCCGGGTTCCTTGCATCGTCCCTTCCCCCTTTTTCCCGTCCTTTTCTGTCTCTCTCTTCTTTCCTGCCTGTCTCCATTTCCGTCCTTCCTGCTTGCCATGGCGTTCTCTCTGTTTCCGTTTTCTGCTCTTCAGGTGACCGCGCGGCCCTTTGGGCGACGGCGATTTCTCCGGCGGGGGACTGGCTAGCTGCGGCTGGCCAGACGGGTGTGATTTCTCTTTGGTCGGTTCCTTCGCTCTGCGTCTCGGCCCTTTCTCGACGCGGCCGAGGCGAAGACAAACGAGGAAGAAAGTTTGCGGGCTCTCTGACTGGGAAGAGAGACAGCGAACGACCGCTGCCACAGCGTGATGGCGCGCATCTGTCCATGAAAGACGCAGACAAGAACGAAATGACTCACGCCGAAACAGTGCATTTGGAGAAAGTCGACGGAACTAGACGAGGCAGGACTTTCAGAGAGATGCGCAGTCGCGGCAGCCACGATGGAGGGAGGTCGACGGCGACAGACGAGGCATGTAGGTATCGACAGTGAAAGCATCACTTGTGTCCGTCTGTGCATCGCAGTCGACACTTGAGCGTTTGTCTGAGCCGGTAAATTCAAGCAGCGCACCCCTGTCCTAGCAGGCGGAGGAGAGAGGAGAAGACATCGGTGCGCTCTGCGCCACAGGCTGTTCTCGGTCGGAGCGAGAGACGGACTGCATGGGTTTAGAGTGACAGGTATTTGACATGTAGAAGAAGCAACATGTACGTCTGTCTCGCAAGGTGTTTTTGTCGACCTTCATCTTGTCAGCACTCGTGCAGCGAAGAAAGTGATTCTGACCGCATGCAACTGTGTCGCCCCGCACCTGATACGTACCGTCTGCTTCTCTCAGCTGGGGACTCGGCTTTGAAATCAAGACCGTCTGTCATCTGTTTGCGTCCTGCCCTTCGGAAAACCTGTGCGAAGAACTTCACGAGGAAACGTTCGTGGTCGCTCGCCGAAAATTTCCTTCTCCACGCGGTTCTCCAGTGTCGCGTGTATTTCTTCTGTAAAGGAAGTCTCCTGGCTTCCCCAAGATTTCTCGACAACACACTGTCTTCTCCTTCTCGTTTCTGGCAGGTGAACAGTGTCAGTCCGATCCCGGCACGCTCGCGTCGCACGCGCCAGACGGCGGCACCCCTCCCCAGGAAGGACATGAAAACGAAATCGTCTGCAGGCCTGCTCACATGCGAGCTTCTTCGCTGCCAGTTAGCCTCTCTTCTGCTTCGAATCACCGGTCTTCGCCCTCCTCTCGCCTGGCCTGCGCGTCTCACCTGCGGCGCCGCAACCCGCGGGGTGTACGTACACCGGACTCGGGGGCACGGCCTCTGCGGCCGTTCGCGTCTTTGCCTGGGGAGCGTGTAGGGGTTGTCGGGAGAGGAAAGGCGGCCGTTTGCGGGTTCCCAGCCGAGAGGCGAACCCGAAGTGACGAGACCTCGACTCCATCTGCTGCTGCGGCAGCGGAGGAAACGAACGGTTCCGAGGCGCCAGCCTGCGGTGGCGATACACCCGAGAGCGTTCGCGCGAAGGCGCCTGTGGGTGCAGGAGCAAAGAAAGCTTTTTCTCGGGGACTCCGAGCTCACACGGAGGAAGGAGTTGCTTCTCTGTTAGGTCGCGGAGACAGAGAAGCAGGGCGAGAAAAGCGAGAAGAAGCAAATGCGTCACGTAGCCAAGCGACACCGTGGTTTATATCCAACCGGCCGACCCTCTGTCTCACAGGTCACTCGGCCGCCATCATCCAGCTTGTCTGGGCGCCTACTCAGAAGGCTGCGCTGCTCCTCAGCGCCTCTCTCGACAAGACGGTGAGACTGGCTTGTAGACAAAGAAGACCTCCCCGCCCGCCACGTTTCTTCAGGGACAGACATGGTCTGGAATCTAGAGACAAAAGTAGTAGGGAGAGTACGCAGCACTGGCCTCGACTGACTTTCTGACGACAGTTACTAAAAATAAAAAGCAACGCGAGTAACTCCAATCACACCTTCAATGAACCAGGCATACTGCGTTCACTGTCAAATGGACACACAAATTTATATATATATATATATTGTCATGTATGAATGTGGACATTTTTGTGTCTGTTATTACATTGGGTCTCGTTGAAAAAAATCTGAGTGACGGACGACTTGCACATTTGTATGTCCTTTCCTTTCGGGCGCGGTCTACCTTGTTTTCCGTGTTTCCTGTCTTCGCCCTTGCATCTCTTGTTTTTCGCGTGGATTTTTGCTTCGAAACACGTCTGCGTTAGTGCTGTTTCTCCATAAGAAATTTGGGTTTTCGCTTTCTTATTTATTGTAGGTGCGCCTGTGGTGGCCGGCGAAGCAGCCAGAAGCCGTCGCGGTTCTGCGGTGTCGGGACTGGCCGACAAGCGTCGCCTTCCACCCGACTTTCAAGGTTCGTCCCATCGAGATGCCTCGCGCTTTCACTGCGGAACTCCGGACCTTTCAAGCCCCCCGTTGGTTTCTTTTTCCAAATGCCAGCGAGCTAGAAGGCAAAAAGTCTGCCTTTCAGATCGAGGTCCACTCCGAGGCGGAAGGGAACAGAAAGAACGCGAAGGTGTCTATAAAATGCGCACTATCTCTTCTTCTGTCTTGCTGCAAGAAGGCATATAAATATATATATATATATATATATATATATACGCACAAATATGTGCACATATATATGTACATATGTATACAGAGAGGTAGATGTACATACATATACATCTTCGTATATATATGTATACTAAACAGGTGCCAGGCCTATTTAAAAAAAGTTTAGATAAAGGATATGTGAAGAGTGTCTCTGTACAAATGATCCGCGAACCAGAACTGTATAACTCAAACCGAACAAGCAGAGCCATTATAGTACCTGGGATACCGAATATGACTCCAGGTATCAGATACGGTCAACCAATATATATATATATATATATATATATATATATATTTGCAGGGGAGCACAAACATCTGGGAATTTGAGTAGCAAAGGAATGGACATTTGGAAGAGTTTATGAGGGAAGCTTTCAGATGCAGAGCAATCTTTCCTTGACTTCGAAGGCCCGGACGCAGGTGGAGGGTGGGAGTTGCTCCACTTGTTTGAGCTTGCGCTGGGGGTTTTCAGTGATCTGAAGATTGTAAAGACGAGTTTCCGCGACACAGTTCAACTGCAGTAAGGCTGCGGGCATTTCCCTCCCGCTTGCTCTTTTTCTTCAGAATGTCGTGTTTACCGGGTGTCTCGACGCGACAGTGCAAGTCTGGAGACTCTTCCCGGTTTCGGACTCGAGTGGCGCCCGCGCCCGCGAGGACCGAGGCAGACGAGAAGAAGGAAGTCGACAGAAAGAAGGAAAAACCCTCTGGGATGCACGCGTTGTCGAGTACCTGAAAGTCACAGAGCTGGTCACCGCCATTTCTCTCTCTCCCAAGTACGGCGTGACTTCAAAATGGGAATGGAACTCCGTGGTCAAGTCTTGAAGAATGTGTTCACCGGTTCCACGTTCTCTTATGATATTCATGCTCGCGAGAAGAACATTGAGTAGAGCAGTGGTCTAGGGCACGTTGAAAACCCACGTCTGTGTACGAGCTTTCCTCAGGAACGTAACGCTCACAACCCCCAAGCCACTAAGTTTACGCAGAACATCGCATCTCTCAGTTCGTTTTCATACGTCTATGTTCTGACATATACATTCATGTACAGACATCGATATTAAGTACATTGATTTAGATATATTCAAATATGTATAAATGCTCTCAAACATGTACCGGTAGATAGATAGACACTTAAATTTCATAATGCATATAAAAGTATGTGTATATATAATATTATAGATGCACATGTAGATTAACAGAAATTATACATATATATTTGCCTGAGGTCAAAGCAATCGATGCCGCCTTGAGAAAAGAGACTGAGTCTTTCATCTTTCCATATTTGAATGCATGCGGCGCTCCAGGTGGTAAAGGATCTGTTTTGCACGCATGCTTCTTTTCCTCTCGCGACATTCCGGTAGCGGAAGAAGAGAAAAACCACAGTCGCTGTTTCGGTCTTAAGGTGTACAGACAGCGCGAGACCTCGAAACGGAATTTGTCTTTTCTTCTTTCAGCGGGTCCGTCCTCGCTGTTGGCTTCAGAAATGGAACAATCGCTTTCTACGACGCTCAGGTAAGGCGGAAACAAAGAAAGCTGCGTCCCTTTTTAAATATACTAAATCCATCTACATGTCTACAATCAAATATGTATTCGCATCTGCAGACGCAGTCAAAGAACGCCTCGTCTTTTTTTTGAACAGAGAGGCTCATAATTCATGTACATTTATATGTATATACAAATATAAGAGTGTCGCCTGAGGTTTGTGTCAGCGGGCAATGTGGCGCGACTCAGGTGTGCATACATAGAGGGTTTCTGCTTTTCCAAAAATGAAGAAACATTTTTTTGGTGCACACAGTGCCGTCTTTTCGGATACATGTGTGTCTGCGAGGACTCCCTGTCGTGTCGAAGAAGGAAAATTGTATTCTTTTTTCTCCCGGAGGCGCTGTCGCCTTCACAAGGGCTCCGAACGCCTCCGGTCTCGGTCCTTTCTCCCTTGCCTGCAAATGCGACGTTTCGGAGAAATAAAGTTTTACGAGAACTCGTCAAACGCCAGACTCAACATCTAGAACTCGAAACATGGAAACAAACAGACCTTTTAGCCCACAATACTCCTGCCGGAAGCCCCGCTTCACTAGCCCGTACTTGTGTTGCAAGCAAAAGAGCAGCGGCTTCGTCCTTTCGAAAGACAACGGAGGACTGCCACACCTTGTCGGCTCTGGAAGTGGTGGGCGATGCGTTTTCGACGAGTAGAAGCAGACAACTCAGTGAATCTTGCGTGTTCGCTTCTGTCTTGCGGTCGTCGCGGTGCCTGGGGCTGGTCATCTCCTGTTCGCTCTTCCAAAAATCATCGCTGCTGTTTCTCTTTGCATGCAGACCCTGAAGTTCCGCAATGAGTTAGACTGCAGAAACCGGAAAGGGAAGTTCTCAAAAGGGAGGAAAGTACGTCGAAATGCACAACGGCTAGAGCTGACTGGATGAGCTCGACCGAAGAGCTGAATCTGTACGGAGTACACCTTTGTCGATCTCTCTGTATCTGTCTATCTGCATCTCTCTATCTGTGTGCCTGCCTCCCTATCTCTCTGTCTGTATGCATCTTTCTATATCCAGTTCCATGTATCTACCTAAACCGAATGTGCGATTCTCGTGTATAACGCTAGATGGTAAAGTCCTGCTACAACTGATTTCAAAACAATAACAGAGTTGGCTTCGAATAAAGAGGCTGATTTTTTGAATGAATTAAACTCGTGGGAGCTTTCTACATATGATTTTTCGTCTCCTTTTTCAAACTGCACGCGCAGATAGAGGAAAAATTCATTCTTTTTTCGGGGAGGAGTTTTTTCTAAACCCGCAAAGGGATTGTCGTTTGCTAGAAAAATCCAGAGGCAGCGAGACGGTTCGTTCGCTCTTCTTTTTTGAAGAGATCTGGATTTACACAGAGATGAACAAAGAGGCGTACGAATGCATTCATATATATATATATATATATATATTTAAAGATATGGATATACACACCGCGAGAAAACGAGTTATATACGAATGCGGTTCTAAATATATGAATATGTCTTTTGTATAGAAGTTTATAGATGTGATTATACACGCAGCGATAAGCAGATGGATGTACGAATGCATTCAACTACATAGAGTTCTATTAATCTTTATAGATATGGCGTTAGAAGCAGATACACATGGGTATATGCACACATGCAATCATTTAAAGAGGAGAGATGTTATGCGGTTGTCTGTTTGACTTTGGGGGCGCCGTGAAGGCAAAACAAACCCAACCGCTTTCGGTGTGGTTGCTGTCCTTTCGTCGCCTGATCTTCCTCAAGGTCCGTTGTGTTTCTTTCTTGGCTTGATTGTTGATTGCGAGGTGGCATGTGTGTGCATCTGAGGGAATGGTAGATCACACTGTTTTTGTGAAATTTGTGTTGCTCTCTGCAGGTGACCAGCCTGGAGTGGCACGCCAGCGGCCTCGCTCTCTGTGTCACGACAAACGATTCGCGTATTCGCATTTTCAGAGCCACGGTACGGCGGCTTTGGGGTGTATCGACACTTGTCGCACAAACAGTGTGTCTATTTATCTGGCTATGCTCACCAATTGTGTTAAATAGATATATGCGTGCATAGACAGCCAGGGTGATGCCTCCTGTGAGTAGGGGCCGCAAATAGCCAGTCACGAGTATGCGCAGATCAACATACCATTTTCACGAAGATCTCTCCACCATGTGCATGCATGTGTATATATGCACACACACGATAACGATAAATGAGCATCTCTATCTGTGTATTGATAGAGCGCTTGGAAGATCGACGATCCTGTGGAGAGCGATATGGAGATAAATGGTTGCTTGAGAGGGGGGAAGAGCTCCAAACGGCGATGCATGCGAAAAGAGTGCTTTTTCGCTGCAACGAAACGACGAACGACGGGACTCACGGGCGGTAATCCAGATCCAAGGGCGTTCTGCACCGACATCAGACGGAGCGTCAAATTCCCCTCTTGAAAAAGTGCACGATCGTCCGTGCTCCTGGTAGGAAAAGGCTCCTCTTTGTCGCCTAGGAGGAATGTGCATGGAGAGAAAACGAGAGAGTTTTTGCATGTTCTTCTTGCAGGACCTGTCCTGCGTCGCCAAATTCAAAGGCCACATTAACGAACAAATCATGTTACGTGCCAACTACACGTAAGTTTTCTGTTGGGTGTTTCCTCGCCTTTTCAACCGTCACTCGGCTTTTATTCGAAGCCCGAGGAGAGAGATCGAAGCAGGAATACATGAACAAGGCTCGTGCTGAGGCGGCGTTCACATTTACTTTCGTTACCTTGTACTCTTCCTCGCTTCCTCGCTGCCTCTCTCTCCGCCTTCACCTCTTTCCCCGCCCCCCCTCCCCCTTCTCTCTTCCTACCTTTCTTCATCGCTTATTTTCCTTTTTCTTATTTCTCTGCTTCTTTTGCGAATCTCTATACCCCCTTTTCCTATCTCTCTGCCTCCTTGTCTTCATGCCGCTGCCTCGGTTTCTCCTCTGTTTTCAGTTCTCTGTTTCCTTTTCTCGTCTTTCTTTTTTCTCATCTCTCTGTTTCCTTTCTCTTCTCGGTACATCTATTTCTTCGTCTTTTCGTCTCGGTTTCCTCATCGCTCTGTTTCTTCGCTGTTCCCGTTTGTCGTCTGTGAGCCTCTTTCTCTCTGTTTTCGACATCGTTTTAATCGTTCTCCCTTTCTTCAGAAACGAAGGAACAGGCTTGGTCTGCGGCTCTGAGAACGGCTGGATCTGTTGCTGGAATGTGGCGGATCCGCGCTCCTCGATTGCCGACGGCGTGGAGAGGCGATTCCGCGGGTGAGGCGACGAGTGCAAACGGCGGCATTCACTGGACTCCAAAGATTCGCCTTCTCTGTTCCCGAGTGACAACCGTAATCCACACATCAAGCCTGAGTTCTGGACGCGGGTCATTTGTACCGTGGTTTTTGCTTTTGTGAAGTCCCTGCGCCCTTCTTTCTGTGCTTTTTCGTCTTCTTTGACACGCGATTCTCACAGCGAGACAAACCCTCTCTCAGTCTCACGATAAGGAGACAGTGATGGCCTTGCTCAGCCGCAACGTACGCCTACTTCAGTGGCGTGTGGCTCTTGAAATACCGCTTCTCGTTGTTTTTCTCTCCCTGTTCACTTTTCCAATCTCACGGGCCTGATCTCCTGATCTCCGCGCTGGTTCGATCCCCTATAACGTTTCTTTTCCATTCTCGTTTGGATGTAGCCTTTCCCTTCACGCACTTTCTAGACTAGCGAGAATACAAAAATTCATCTCTCTCTTTGCACTTTGTCTCCATATCTCTACGTCAATACTCACATATATATATATATATATATATATATATATCCGAATGCGTGACTCTGTTGGTATTTCTTGGCGCCTGAACATGAACTGGGAGTGCCGCTGACGCGTGTCAGGTATATATATATATATATATATATATATATGTTTTCACGTGTATATGTGTTTGTTCCTTTATGTGTAAGGATATATTTTTATGTGTGTATTTATGTTTTCGTATTAATATTTTCGTTTTCATCCAGTGGAAGAGTTTGGTTTCAATTCCACATGTGTTCTCATACGAAAAGGAATACAAGACTTTTAGTTTGAATCAGCTGCAGACCGAATTGTGTCGCTAAAACTCGAAGTAAATTGTTCTTGCGCGTCGCTGTTTAGCAGCGCGGCCTCTGAAGGCTGTCGTGACTCCGCGTGTGTTCGAGGTTGTTGGAGATCTGGAAACTCTCAGGTTTGATAAGTGCCCTTTTTCTCAGGAATGTTCTGAGCAGCAAGCTGTCGATTCCCGCGACCAACCGTCGCCCGACGAACGCGAATTTTGCCGGCATCAAAGGTATGTCGTTTGCTGCACGAACTCGTGGCGCCACCTTTTCTCAAACGTCTCCCCTTTCCTCTCTTCTCTCTGATTCCCTCCCTCGTCCCCGTTCAGATAGCCGGCAGCTGATTTGCTCAATTCCCTTCGCCTTCCGTGCCTTTCGTAGCTCTTCTCGCCTACCTCCCACCCTTACCTGGACGCATGCCTCTCTGTTTTTATTGCCGCTTCTTTCCTTGTTTTTTCAGCTTTTACGGAGCTTTTGACTTGCAGTCTGGTTGCGCCTGCGTCGTTCGCGAGTGCGTTGGTGTCTCGAATTGGAGTCCATCCGCTGGGGTCTCCGTCAGCGAAGCACACCGGAAGTCGACGTCTGTCTCTGCGGAAGTTTGTGTTTCGCTCGGACAGCGGCGTCAGCGCAGGCTTGCGGGGCGTGCAGGGAGAGACGACGGGTCGTTCTCATTCCAAATCGAATGTGGATCGCCTCTCCCATGCGCCTCCAGGCGACAGGCAAGAGACTGTGACCGACGGGTTTTCCTCTGGCTGCCTCCCCGCCCAGGACTCTGCGCTGCCGCGAGACCCGCGCTGTCTCCTGTTGCCCCCGTCGTCGTGTGGGGTCGCAGACTCGCGCCTGTTCAACGTGGGGAAGGGCGAACTCGTGGACAGACAGGGATCCCATCTGGCGGCGCTCAAGGCGATGTGTCTGCCGAAATATGGGCGAGGATCTCCGAGTGGCACTCTGGGGTCGCTCCCGGCTCACGCGAGCGAGGGGGGAGAAGAGGACCTCGACGCGAGGGGTCGATCGTTGGACAAGGTGGATTTCTTGGGAAAAAGCAGCCTTTTCTCGTCTGTGAATCGACCAGGAAGCGACTCTCCAGTTCTTTACAACGGGGGGTCAGAAGCCCCCTACAGCCGACCGCCTTCAGAGTGCGGCTCTGCGGGGTTCGCTCTCGCTGCCCCAGGTCTGAGTGGCTTCCCTGCTAAGGACTTACCTCTGAAGGCCGAGTCGCCTTCGAGTGGTGCGTCGACTCCAGGCCGGGGAGACTACGGGGGTGCATTCTGCAGCTCTCTGGATGAGAGAAGAAAGAACCAGGAAGGGGATCGATACTACCATGAAGGGGAAGAACTCCACATCGCTCTGCCGGCGTCTGTCTACCGAGAGGAGTGTCGGCAACGCAGGTAAGGGCAACATCTCAAGGGGGGGGTTTGGGGGAAGTTGCGACTCGTGGAGTCAGCGGCAGCGGCCAGTCGACTCAACTTTCAGTTTTTTTCGCGCGTGCGGACAAGACGTATCACTTCTGTGCATCAGAGAAGAGCCCTGGCCCCCAGGTGACCAGTGGTGCAGATTGCACCCACTGGCTTCCGCGGTTTTGAACCACCAGGGGGTCAAGTGACTTCTGGGTACGATGTTTTTTGTAGTCCTAATAGCTGCGCCTGTCCATGCACTGCGGTAGAATCGGCTAGCCGTCAGGAAGGGAAGGGCGGAGAGAGGGTTCCAGGCAGGCCTTAAGAAAGTTCGGAAGCATAGCAAAGGGCAAGTCGGTGGTCGGGAGCGACGTGAACCCGTTGGCGTGCTTGGACTTGTGAGGAGTGTGTAGTGGAGGTTTGCCAACGAAATAGGAGCAAGAGCGGAGAGGAACGGAGAGCAGGAGATTTGATGCATACACTCTCTCATGGATACCTAGATTGACAGGCGTGTGCATTTCGATGTGAATTCGATAGGATCATAACTCATCCACCTCTTAAAGAGCGAATAAAAGAGGTGGGTGACCACCTGCATGCAGGGAGAAACTCCAAGCGCGACGGGCTGTTGCGTTCTTTTGCTGTCTTCAGCGAGCCAGTGGGTGGTGGTGTACAGCAGTCTCAAAGAAAAGCTGGGTGTCTTCTAGCCACTGAAATCCAACACGTTTACGTGTCTGTTTTGTGTATGCAGCTCCAGTACGTCCCTTCCCCTTGTGGTGGTGGCGGGAAGTCACCACGGCAAACTTCGAATTTTTGTGAACTTTGGTCAGGAACTCCGAAACTTCTAATGTTCATTAAGAAACATTCTTCCTCCTGCCGCCTCCAGTTACGGTTTTGGTTCCAGGGCGACTTCCAGGCTTCTGGGAAGGACGAACCCCAAAAGCGCAGTGTCTATACCATAAAAGGAGGATTGGAGAGAGGCGTGTGTTTTGAGAAGGATTATAGCGATGTGTGGATTCAGAGGTGTCCTTGGATGTTTCGTCACTTTCGTGAGTGTAAATCGAGAATGTGTTGTTCGAATTTACGCTTCTTTTTCGAAGCGAACACAGCTTGTTGGCTCAACACATACAAGACAGCACCGGGAGACGAGACCGTTCTGTAGAGGCCACCCGCGATTGCTTCTAAATTTGACTGTTTGAGCGAATAGTAAAGGGAGCCTTTTTTCTCCCTCTTATGGTCTCGGTAGGTGTGATTCAATGCGATGGGGAAATTTCGGCTTAGAAAGGGACTGCGAGCCTGCAGAAGGGATCCGTCTGGCGGGAAATAGAGAAAAAGGTCTGTCTTGGAGTGCCTTGGAATGGTTGCTATTACATAAATATCTCGCTCAGAGCTGGCAGCAACAGCGTTCGGAAAGCACAAGGGATGCAGGCCTTTCCACAGGAATTTTGCCTTCCTCTAAGAAGGGCCTTCAGTGTTAAGTCGCGGAGACAGCGAAGGCTGGCCGCATCCCGAGACAGAGAGAAAGCAATAGAACAAAGTCGCCGGCGGACGCACGTTAGATAAGGGAGGAACTCCTGTGTCGGGGGAGAAGCAGCGGGCGGTTTTTGCACGCCCTGCAGTTACAAAGACAAGAAGCAGTGAATCACCTTTAATTCGTTCAGCTGGAACTGCAAGCAGTCCGACGAAACAAGTGGGAACTGCAGTGTTGTGTACAAACGAGAACCTGATGTCAAACCTAGGCACGTGTAACATCCATAAAGTTGTAGTTTGACGACCACGCCGTTCCAACGTTACGAGATATGTACATCTGAATGTGTGCCACATGACACGCTACCAGAAGGCAAAAGTGTACGCGCTCTTGAAACGGTACCTGTAATTGTCTAGTCCAGAGCGCTGCACCCAATAGTGTATTTTATCTACAAAATTCATCTCTAGAAGCGCGGGCATTCGTGTCTTACTGCGTGCACTTGCTCATCCCGCAAGCCTCGCCACACGCGTGCGCTGCATTACCTTCAAGTCGCGATATAAAAACCACTGAATTTCTTCTTGCGATGTCGAACTTGTGTCCGAGTACTGCAGTGTTTCTTTGAGAAACCGAGAGGTCACAAAGATCCCGCTGCCGTCCTATGACTGTTAATCCACTCTCGCAAACCGTAGCGTTCTCGAAGATACTCCGGCACACTATCCAACTGGGCAACATGCTGCAGGGTTTTTCGAGCAAAACACAAGGAAAATGTTACCATAATGGCCGCACATTGGTGCACGGTCAAAGGGGAACAGGGGAAACAAGGTCTTATTCAGCCGACAGTTTCCAGACTGTGGCGTTTACAGACATATCACGTAGGGCCCGATTCGCACTTTCTACATTACAGCTTTCACACTCCTCACTCATACGACGGGGATTGGGGGACGGAGATGAATTTATTCACGCCGGTGGAGGTTTTTTTGGAAATGAATTCGAGAAGCCCGTCTCGGCAGGGTGTAGAAAATGTCAGTATGTCTGTGGATTGCCCCCTCTAGTTAGCGGCAGTACCGATCGTGTCTCCCTCGGCGACCTCGATCCCAACTCGACTAGTGTATTTTGCAAACTTTCATGCTCGTCTTTTTTTCTATCATAGGTTGATTCTAAAGGAGCCTTCTCTGGTTTTGTTTGCAGACGAGGAGAGAAGGCAACCAGCCGCAAAAACCCCCAGAAGAAAATACGCAGATTGCTGCTTTCTGTGTACAGCTGGGTCCCTGATTCACGAACAGCATTGAACAGCCCCCCCTCCATGATTCCGTTTTGGATACGCAGACCAGGATGGGTGAGAATCGACATACTTGAAGAAGGACTAGAAGATCCATGAGTTCGCTATCGCTGTCGTCGCTCGTCCAACTGGAGACAAGGACGCCGTTATCTGGTTGCAGCGCCATGCTGATTGGAGAATTGTCAGCCAGAACCACTCGTGAAATGTCGCGCCCCAGAAGACGAAGGTCTTTGACATAGCCGCCATTAATCATGGTGCAGTGTTGACGGTAAAGACGATGATGGACGAGGCGACGTTTTGGGTCGAGGTGGGCAAGGACCTAAAATTCAGTGGAAAGATGCGAGACAAAGTGTCTCAGAAATAGCGAACCTGGAATCAGCAAGCTTCAATGTAATCATGCCGTCGCTGACTACTATTGTTGAGGTGTCACCGTGTTTCCTTCAGCAAAGGTTGCCTGCAGGGATCTAGTCTTAATTCAAAACGCTTGTGGCTTGAGGCAGTTTCGTACCTGATCAGCGTAGGATTGCGTGCTGGCAGTGAAGACGACGATTTCGCATATTTGTGACGCTAAGTCGAGGAAAATCTTCGTGTAAGGTCGAACGTAAACGTGGCCCTGCGGTGGCATGCCACACAAAAGTCCCAGAATAAGCATTTTGTATCTTCTCGAGTTAACACCGAGTATCTGCTAATTCAGAGGCTTCGATTGGTTTTCAGTGTGTCGGACATTATTTTTCGCGATGCTTATAGGGCCTGTGGCTTCTTTCCCCAAACACAGATCAGGGACTGAGGTAAGAATGTAACGGACAAGATGCCTGCGTACCAGGAGATTCGTGTCGGAAAACCGGACAAGAAAAGCCGGGCTTTTCTCGAGAGGCTTCGTCGCACAGTGCATCAGAGTCTCATCCATATCTGCACAACGCAGTCACAGACAGCGCAGGAAAGTGGCTTCTCCGTGCCACACAACATCTTTACTTGCGCTGAAACTCCTCGAAGACTATCAATGAGTGCCCGGCGCCCCGTTAGTTTGAAATCGGGGGAAAAGTCCTTTTTTTGCCTAGTCAAGAATACGATGGCGCCTCTCACTGTAAAGGTGTTGTTTCATGCCAGGGGTTCAAGGGAAATATGACCCGCTGCCAGCACTAGTTCTTTGTCCAAGGTGACGCGCCTAACAGCCTTCGAAAGCAGAGAGGCGGGTCTACCACGTTGTCACATGTGGAGTTTTGGACTCCGGTGTCATAATATTTCAGAGACCGGGGGTGCCTCTTTGTTCCTCGCGCTGAATCTACTGAAATAAACATGTTCGAGGAAAAATCCAGAAAAAATGTCGCTGGGCAACACATTCCAATAATCGTAGTCAACTTACTAGCGGGTGAATTATCTATGGCGGGACATGGTTGTTGTGGCTGGGGTGTACGTCTGGTTCCAACGTGTGCCGCTTCCTTCGGTTACTGTTGTCTTAGTAAGTAATGAAGAATGAATTCGTGTAACTCTCTGTGGCCCCGTGTAACAGTGAAGTGTTCTTCCTGTTGTTTTTTGCGAAACAAATGTGTCTCTCACCCAAGACAAGAGTCATTCGACCGGCAAACTGAGGCGCTACAGGAGGAAGAAAGTATCCGTGCTGTAGTTTAGGAGGTTTCTTGGGGAAGTGAGTCAACGCCAGGTAAGCGATAGCACTTTGCAGAGCAGGTAGAAGTTGTGAACTGTCCTTCGGTACTTGACATAGGTTTGGCATGCAGACATGGAAATCGTCCCCCAAAGCAGCGGGTCCGCCGTTTGCCGCATCAAAGCTTATTTGCGTGATCTCTTGGCTTCCCGTAGACCTGTTCAGAAAAGCTTTTTTGTGAGCCAGCGTTTTCAGATGCAGTTTTTGTTGGAGAGGAAAGAGCGACGGGAAGTGCTGCTGATAGGACACTCTCTGCGGTCGCATAAGAAGGTTTCTGCTAAAGGACCGAGGAGATATGAGACTTCTACGACTTCCTGGAGGCTTTGCTAGACCTCTCAGCAGTGCTGCATTATAAGCCAAGTCTGTCAGCAATCCTCCGGCAATTGTAACGCCGCCAGCTTGTTTGTTAACATAGTCATCTGTCGAGACAGTACCGTCTGGACGAAGTTGAAAGTCCTTTTTCTGAGGTGACGAGAGACCTGAAAAACGATACGCGGCCCTCTGAGTCGGCATCCCAAAAGAGTTCAGCGCATTAGACCCTTCGGCTGCGCATGCGGTCACCTCCTCAAATGTGCGTTCTTTGTTCATTAAGTTCAAGGATGTTCCCCTTCCAGAAGCAGCTGATGGAGAAGAAGACGATTCATAAGCGACAGCAGCGGGAGCTACTGTGAAGGAAGCGCTGTGGATTGACTTGCATAGAGGCCATCCAAACAGCCCAGTAGGAAACATTGTCGCGGCAGTACACGCTCCTGAGAAGAGTGTTCCTGTTCATCGGGGAAAATGGAAGTACAGAAGACAGTGGTGGCATTCTTGTCCTACTAGTTTCAACTCTTTCAGAGGACTTTCGCCCACTGCGAGAGGAAACCAGATACTGCCGACGCTGTTCCACCCAGAACAGGTGCCACCCCTTTTGTATAACATGTATAATCTAAACAGATACAGTAGATAGGCAGGCACATTCAGTAGTTTCTGGGTCTAGCGCTATGTGTAGCTTGCATTATGTGGTGCGTGGCAGGCAAACCGCAACATCGCTGACAAACAGTAAAATCCTATATCATTGGTGACGGCACCGTGAGCACAGGAGAAAAGAAGATGTCACTTGAGGAAAGAGTACGGTCCGGGAATTCGATGACTTCTCTTTCAGCCCTGTCGTCTATCATACCTGTACGCGATTCCCACGACCGCGGTCGTTTCTGAGCCCGTTCAGAAACATGTCGCGAAGGTTTGGTGCAGTATACGCCATGGAGGTCTGCTTCTGCTGTCTGAGTTTTCATCTTTTCTGAGCGATGATTGTAGATGTAGGGGCAATAGGTGCCCCTGAGGAAGATTTGGCGATGGCTTCGTCTGGCAGGGAAACTATCCGGCAGACAGCTGGATTTGGCGGCGTCCAAGAAAGCTCCTTTCAGAGTGAAGCGTGTTCACGAGCACAGTTGTGGAAGGCGACTTCATTGAAAGCGCGCAATCTGGATTTTGCTGTTGTGTAAATTAGCCACCCAACGGCTATTCTGTGCTTTTCTCTGGTCTTCCTTCCTTTCGTGCTCTATCGAAGCGGTGGTTACTGGGCTATTGTCGTCTGCCTTTTTCGGCCGAGAGAGTGTGGCACGTCGATTCGTACGTTCGGGTGCGCTTGCGATACAGAAAGAAGTACGGAATTTACTTCTCTTGACGTTCTGAGATGGGTCGTACGACCACACGAGTCGATGGAAAGAACTTCGGTTAATGATGAGAACGAACGGCGGACATTTTCTGCCCCCCGTAACAGCAGGTTACCACATCCCGTTGGGGCTGGGCTTTGTTTGACCCCAGACAGAATTCGCAGCTGACTCGCCACCAGCGAATGACCGTCCTCTTTTTCTAGACACATGTGATTACGGTGATTGCGGCAAAGACGGCACGTTTCGCGAATCCCCAAGCAGCTTCTTTCCTATTACCGTCAAGCAAGCAAAAGAAACGGACAAACAACGTAGACATAATATTTCAATTTCGTTGCCCTCGTGAGAGAACAGATGGTCATTTTTGCGATACAGAGCACTCGCGCATGTGTGCCCGGAGCGTGTAAGCTTCCACGTCATCATTCATAGCTACGGTTCTGTTAGTTATTCCGTTGCCTGTCCATACCAACGACAAAAGAAAGATGATGAGGTGAGAAGGCTTCAACGGAGTCCGCCACGTGTGGCTACAGCTGCAGATGCAGCCGCAGCATCAAGGGCTGTTTCCAGAAAGGAGAGTGTTCGGGATTTTCCGCATTGGAAAGCAGCCGGCTGGAATGCCGTAACAGCTACCATCTGGTTAACCAAATGAAGCAGTATTGATTTAAGTGTACCACGCCTGCGTGGAACAAGCATGATTGCTATTTTAAATTGAGGTCAACTAGCCCCGAAACCCGGCAGTATCTACCAGATTTTAGGAGGAGCCAAACTATTCATATGTAATGGAAGTTGTCAGAGACCATATCTCTAGCTGCGAGACGCAGGTCGCCTTCCCATAGCTACTGTGCAGAACTCATCTGAATATGCCACTCTGTGTCCTCAAGAACTCGTATGAACCACTAATGAGACGACTCGGAGATCGGCCTCCATCTGGCTGCACGTGGGAGTTTGACGCCCAGAAGGGGACGGCTGACTCAAGCATGAATGTCGGAAAACAGCACAAGTTGTAAACTGGCAGAGAGAAGGACATCTGTGTGTTGACCGAAGCTACGGAAAGAAAGACAAAGGCTAAAAGTACTAACTAGATGCTTCCTGCCAAAAAGCCTCTACGGCCACTTTGCTCGCTAGAACATAGACCTAAAGCACACATTGCGATCGCAACAACTTTATCAGGTGCTCATGGAAGCCGGCGTCTGATTTGCTGTCCGCAATGCTCCTCCATACACCGCTCTATTCACTCGCACTGGCGTGCTCAACCGTGCTGAGTGTCGACGGTGAAAGGTAGGACGTACAAAGTTGTGGTCTACCAAAGTGAGCCTGCTGTATGGTGTTACATTGTCCCCCTTTTCTGAATACACCGAAACATTGACTTTCCTATTTCCTCGTGTGATTTTTGGTTTACAGAGCAAAGTGTGTAAGCGACTGGTAATGCGGGAAGCAAGAGAAAGGCTCTCGCCCTTCCACACTCCCTAGTCGTTTTTGCAGCTATGCTGCCCGGGAATGTTAGTCCGTGCTGTCATGTTGATAGGGACAGAAATGCCTACAACGTATCCAAACCGTCCACCATGGTAGGACAGTACGGCTGGTATCAAGCTGCACAATCGTGATTACAAACTGATATCTATAGTATCCTCGGTTGTTGGGAACGAGTGTACTAAAGGGCGTAGAAGCTCCGTTGCGTGAAGGGTTTGAGTGCGTTTCCAGCTTCTATCGCAACGGCAGCGCAGTGTATTGTATTGCCAGTGTACGCCGACAGTCAACAAAGGTCCTGTTGCGTAGCCCACAGTTTTGCATCCGTGCGGGGATGATTGCGTGGCTGCAGCAAGGATACACTGTGGGATTTTTGCATTACTGCGCCCGGTCTGTTTACCATTATTTGTCTAACTGCATTCAACGCGTGCTAGGTTGTCATCGGCGGCATCTTTCATTCAGACTCTTTAGTTGCGTCCCCATATCAATGTTTGGCACCACAAGTTGTGCGCCCTGGGCTTCAAGTGCGTGGCAAAGGCCAAGCGTCAGACAAACGTCTTCTGGTGCAGTTCACTGCTGCGCTGGCAGAGCCACCCAAACAGCTGCAACCCTTGGTAAAGAAAAGACGATAAACTCCACGGAGTCTCGGGTAACAAGCTTCTTGTTCAGATTCGCTGCTAGCACTATTTATTCCGTTGGGTCCAGCTTAGTCTCTCGTTTCTCAAAGAATGCCTTGTCAGAACACTCACAGTCCGGAAAGAACTCTGATTCCACAACAGAGACACGCCGACTCTACCCCGCGTCTAGGACACCACTGCTAACGCCTAGAGACTTCGCAGCCTCAGTCAGCTTCTGGTAGATAGCGACTGGAGGCATGGAGACCAAACCGAGTTTAACACATCGGAGGAGCTCTTTGAGCAATTCTCGAGCGACTTCGGGAGCATCCTTACACGACGGATCATCCGCTGCTTGAAGAATACGGAGAAGGCGGTCAACCGAGACCGTCTCAGTGCTCTGCTTTTGCGCCTGGGTTGCCTCCGTGGCATTGTCACTGGAGGATTCTGGCGGACGATCGTCGAGAGGTTCTCTATCAGAAGCGCCGCTGTCGCCTGTAGCGCTCGATCCATGGTCGGCGACGACCTCGTCCGAGAGTTCTGTACAAAAACATGCAGATCGGTCACGCAAGGGCAGTTCGTTAGCTTGTCCAACAATGTTTGCCAGTAGGCGGCGGGATAAAACCCCCCGACACGGCCTTCTTAGGACGGAGCGCTTTGACAGGGTGGCCCACCCGTTCTATGTCCCCGTTCTATATCCAACTTTTGTCTGATGCGTGCCAACCCGAATCTCTCTTTTTACCCTCTCGGTTTTGCATTCGCCACGGAAAACCAACCTGAAGTTTCGCAACACATCCGTAATCTCGCTGAAACATCTCCCGTCCGGCCAACAGCACCGCGGCGATGGCCACACGAAAACAAAGGGGACGCGGCGGGTCTCACCTGCATGAGTCTGCGACGATCCTCGATTTGACAATAGGCAATCGTCGCTTCCCAGTTTTGGTCCCGCAAGAGTCACGGGGTCGGCGTCAGCGTCCTTGGAGGCCGGCGACTTAGACAGGTTCTTCCGCAGTCTTCGTTGATCGTCATGGCGACGCACCACTTGGATAACTAGATCCCACTGATTCAGAACCCAGGCGATGGCCAGCAGCTGAGGCACTGTAGCATGCTTTAGAGGAAGCGCTCCTAGGCCGTAGGCTTCCAGCCGAGCAGCCTGAAAACAGAATGGGCAATACCCGTGTAGACACTGCCAGTAAATGTTCATGAAAAAGGTCTCTGGTGAGACGATGTACCAAGTTAAAGGAGACCCAAGTGCCGGCGGAGAGACCGTTCAAGAGCTAGATGCCGTTCTTACACGGAAGGAACACGTTCCCTTCACACATTTCCTGACACGTCCTGGGCACTTGACGCATTATCTAGGAGTTTGACGTCCCAGTGGAAAACGTTCAAAGTGCAAACTCTTCGCGAAAAACGGCAACCCGTATAGTCCTGTACGAGTTCGCTCAAACTGAACTGAAGTGTATTCAAAAACTTCTGAGAGCGGTGGTCCAACCATCCGCGATGGCAACAAAAAGAGAGGGGTGTGGCGTCAAAAAAACCAGTCGTCCAAGGTGTCTCAAAGATACACCTGCGACGACTCATACACGCATGCGAACCGATTGCCCTCGGTTGCGCGTAACAGTGCAAATCCAGGTCTTACCACTTCATCTTGGTGGTGACCAATATAGCGGCAAAGTCTCGCTTTCAAGATGCTTCTCCCTTCCTTGCCGATCTGGAGAGACTTATGTGGCCTGAACATCGAGCACACCAGTGGACCGCACGAAACTTACGTTAGCACGGCGACGCCTTCTCTCGACGCGGGTGAAGTGTTCGCGTCGGTTTGCGTGTGCACGTGACCAGAAACCCGAATCCAGTGGACACAGCCTTGTTCAGAGTGAAATGTAAGCAACAGTCTGGCGAAGTGCTTCGAACCGATTATTGCTGTGAATTTCATACGAAATACGGCTAGTTGTGAACTGCTTGTCGAATTCGGAGCTCGCGACAAACTGCAACTTTGACTCGCTGAAACTCCAGTGTATGTGTGACGGGCATTGAGGGGACAGACCAAAACAACAGAATTCCTGTGTGCCTGCCCTACGCCGTGTCAGCGACCGCGCCTCCATCCAGTCTCATCATGTTACCGGACCGGGTCAACACCCAGACAAACAGTGTTTCCAATCTAGTTCCCAGTCCGTCCTTACTCGTAAAGGACATGCTGCACAGAGCCATCTGCAGACCTCGTGATCAGCATGCTCTCGGTATGTAGCTCCTTTCGAAGTCGCATCTGCGAAGCAGAAAAACCCAAATGAGGCCGAGACGGCGAAACGACGAAAATCGGGAAAAGAAGGAACAACACCCCTAGAGAGGCGACAGGATAAGAGCGAGAGAAAGACTTCTACCAGAATCTGACACACAACACCGAACCCGCGGACAGGGTGAGCATCTTACGTGATTCCTGAAGGCAGGAAAACGAAGGTCCTCTACTTTCTTCACACAGTGCATTCTTTGGAAGTATTTGTACCATGAAAGTGAACCCTTCAAATGACATCGGCCACCTGCCATCGGACTGCATGTTTCTTTCTTCTGGTAATGTGCGACTAGAGAACCGCGAACTTCATCGCAGCTGGTCGCCACCGTTCTAACCAAGTGAGCTTTTCCCTGCCTTTTCCTGTATTTTCTATTTGAGGAATAGTAATGTGAGCGCACGGGCCTTTCGCTTAGATGGAAGCACCACACGCCGACGACTCAAGCTGTAGTGAGGAGGGTTTCAGCGTTTGTACCTCCTACAGATACACGGAGATGAGTCACGAAGGAGAAACGGAGATAAAATAGGCAGTCCCTAGCCACCTGATAAGTCGACATCGACTCGAGGACGCCTTGAACGAACGAGCAACTGGCAAGCATGATCAACAGACTGTTTACCTGCAGTGCTTTGAACTGGTTGAAGGCGAGATGAAGACGCGAGAAAATGCCCGTGGCGCGCTCCGCGACAATTCGCTGAACGATGCACCACAAGCCCCTACGCGGAACAGAACGTACGACCATCACACGCACAGCAAACCAAAAAACACTGATCCCTCCGTCGGTGGAGTTAGCGGCCAAACGACGTATGCTCTCAGTAAGAGCCCCATATACGGAAAAAGGGTGTCGGCACAAGTGATGGGTTGGGGACATTGTTTCATATCACCTAAAGGATATTTCGAGCAAGGTGTCTAGTCCAGAATGGACCCGCGGAGAGGCCGTTGCGTCCGCGTGCAACTTCCGGGTGAAACTCGTTTTTTCACATCCGCAAAAACGGGAAAACCTACACACTCAGCACATCTCGTCCTTCGCTACTCGCGACAGAAGCTCACATATGTGAACATACAGAACGGGAAGGGGCATGTCCAAAAGGACATGAAACCGCTACCAAGACATGCGCCATCAAATGCTAGGTCACGCTTACGCCTGGTGTGCGAGAAGAAGAAGCGTCTGGACGCTAGCGCCTTGAAGGCTAGTCAAACTGCTGCCGTCATGCTTGAGGAGCAGGCAGGCTCGCAAGAGTTCCCGGCCTCCTTCTCCAAGAGAAACTCGGACGTCAGGTGAGTAATGTACCAGGGGCTGCACGTCCACGTACCAGAAAAACAGCATATGATAGAGTCGCGGCAGCCGAGTTCGTGAATCGCAAACGCCCAAGAAGGTGCATCTTGCCTGGCAGCAACCACGATTTGGCATTCGCTGACACTGTGCACGGCCTTTGTCGAGTGATAAGTCTCCTTCGCGTTTCCGAACTTCCCGAGTGACAGGAAGTATACGCTGATCGTGTTCGCCTGGCAAGGAACATTAGTCATTGCAACAGATAAAGTGTTGGCATGCCTCTGAATGCAGGCGCTGGCTTCGCCCTCATGCACGATGCTTTACAGATAGGACGTTCTCGCTCTACCCCTGCAGAGCACGCGAGATGAGAGTAAAAATGGAAGTGAGACAGATTTCAAGGCGCAACTGCCGATCACTGATGAAACACAGACACAGACACCTTGGGAAGACTGACCTCAGACTGGGTCCCGAGAGTCGCAGCGAGCGCTTCGGGATCGTTCAACTCTTTCAGGTCGTCGACCGTCACCACGGGGCGTTCGAATTGGCCATTCTGGAGGGCCATCCGCGAGCTGTACTCGACGCGTGGCGCCTGGATCCGAGTGCCTGTGGACATAAGACTACGCAAGAGGCGCTTGTAGCATGCAACATGCGAAATTCCAACGTTGCTGATATTTTTTGAACTCGATGTTGGACGCCAGCAAGTGCACAAGATGCTTGTACGTCTCGTCAAAACCACCGGGACGCAGAAGATACAACGGAATTTCAGCTTGGGAGTGTCTAGCCGCCCCCCCTTCTAGGTAGGACGATACTACCCTGCCTGAGCACCTCCCTGTGCCAGCTCTCTCTTCTCAACTCTTTCCTCTTCTTCTCTGTGGTGTTTCGTGGATGCGACGGCCCTCAGAGACACGTTGGTACCGTGACGCTCTTGTGTGGGGATCGTACTCGATGAAGGCGCGTACACAGACCATCAGAGTAAGATCCGTACCTTTGCTGGCACTTCGCCTCCCGTTTCGTGAAGGACCCTCGACACCACGCCCCAGACTGGGCTGTTCAGTTGACCCCTCAGCTGCTGCTGGGACTGCCTGAGGTGTTCGACGGGGTTCGGGCAGAGGAACACTCGAGTTCGTCTCCTCTGCTCCTCTCTCCTGTCCTCTTGGCACCGACGGTCTGGACTCCGGAGCGTCTTCGCAAGACGATGCCGACACGACAACATCATGCTTTTGCTTCTTCTCCGTTGAAGCAAGGCCGCCCAGCCACTCTCGCGCTCGTCGCTTGGCGTGTCTCTCAGGGAGAGAGAGAGACTTGTTTGGCGGGGGGGAATCTGGATCCATCTCTAAATCCCTCGGGTCTTGGAGCTTTCGCGATGGCATGCAATGTGTGTGAAGACACACGCGGTTTTTTCTGTGCGTACGGCAGCCTTTCACACAGCCACCGTTTGACTATTCGGGTACGACGCAGCAAGGTTCAGCATCACCAACTCTTCAACTTTCTCCTGTTTCAGCAACCCAGGAAATTTCGCCACAGTAATCGGTGCCGAAGCAAACCCGGCGATTCAAGAATTTGTCGTCAGATTCATGAGATCGGAAACCGCTGCCTCAGCGGCCGGGGGCGCAAATGATCACCGTGCCGGGTAAAAAAACAATTTATGTACGCATAAGCTTGAATAAATATATATAAATAAATATATCTATATATAGATATGCAACGCATTACGCCTGCTGTGTGCTAGAAGAGGAAAAAGAACAGCAGGGGTGAATGAGCGGGCGGGAGCCTGTTGCGGGCCTGAATGCGCGTAACGCCAGCCAAAAGAGAAACAACGGGCAAGAACAGCAGGCAGAAGGAACTAAATCAAACACACGCATGTGTACGCCTGTGGGAACGGCGCACATCATGAAAACAGGTATTTACAGTTAGAATTATTTTACACGGTGTCGCTGGTACCACTGGTAAAACCGCTTCCGTGCGCATGAAACTGCATTGCGTTCGCTACGTGTACAGGTCAGCTCTCCGTCACAAGTGTAGAATCGGACACTCCCAATCTCCCTCTCGCAAAAATGCCAAGAAATGGAGGAAGTGAGATAGCAGACACAGAGAGGGGCGAAGAGTACGTTGTCGTTTTTTGCCTCCTCGTTGTCAACCGGGAGGAGTGCGACATCACAGGAGAAAACTGCTCCGCTCCGCGTTCAAAACAACGCAATTTCGCGGCGCACTTGAATCAGGGAAATCGAACTTTATGAGGAGGCTAAGCTTTCATTTGCCCGCGTATTGTCCAAAAGCAGAGTCCTGGACGTGCTTCTGAAAAAACACGAGCCTCCTCAGCCACCAAGCAACCAATCGGCAGTCGAAGTCGTCCCGCCTGCCTCACACAGCACCGACCGAGCTGCAGAACAGCAAATATCCTCGCGTCCAGATGAAAACTTAAAAGAATCAGCGCAGCTCCAGGCTGCCTCATTACTGGAGGGAAATGCGATTGAATTTTATAAGCAAATGCGAGAAACATGCTGTGCCCGTTCAACTCCTGTGCATGCACAGGAACAGGTGCTCGTGCAGTGGCATTCTGTCGGAATATGAGTCGAGATTGACGGAGATAGTCTCTCATAAGACCGTCAGTCACGTTGCTTGATGATGAAAGGACCAAAGTGATAGCGAAGGTTGCTTCTTGGATGGTCTTTTGGAAGCACGAAAGAGGGAGTTCTCTTGCAGTAGGTCTTCCACGTCGGAAACCTTTAGGCGGGTATGTGCTGACTTCAGACACCGCGGGCTCCTTTGTGGGTCGTCCATTCGATTCGACTCTGCATTTCTGCCTCAATTCGTCGCTGTTGTAAGACACACGCATTTTCCCTCTGCAACATATTCTGGAACCTACATTGTTTTCATCTGTTTGCTTCCCATGTCTAATGAATTTTGTTTTTCAGGGGGGTAGTGTGCATTATGTTCCGCGTAGTACTGGCTTCTTTTTCTTCTTGTGACAATGCCTCTGCCTCCTTTTCCGCCTTCTCTTTCTCCATCACTTAAGTCCCCTTGTTTCAGTAGAGTCTCCGAGAGACTCGCATCACAAGCATCTTTCCTCTCCTGCGGGAAACGGGTTTTTACTTCGGTGAAAACGAAAACTAGCGGAGACGGAGCCCGTGTCTGGCGGCGGCAGTCCTCAACTACGGAGAGCTGTGACAGTAGACCACAGCAAGAAAGAACGGAGCGGTGTCTTTCGAGGTTTTCATCTGCGGGATTGCAGTCGATTACACTGCTGGGTAGTCGGCAAACTCTGGCGTTTTCTGGCTTTATCGCTGGTGCACCCGGCGACGCAACTGCCCGCCCGCCGTGGCCCTCGGGTTACCAGACTGGGAACAGCGACAAGGGGCGTTCGCTTTCGCCGAACGTGAGCCGACAGCTTCCTCGTGCGGATGTGGAAAGGACAGAGGCCACCCAGGAGGGTGTTTGCTATGAAGCATTCGTCCCTCCCTCTGGTCGCATTGGTAAACCAGTAGACGCAGGCTATGTCGAAAACTCAGAACAGTGCCCGGATATCGGGGAGATATTGCTGTCCACGCCCACTACTCTCGTTTTCAATAAGGACAGGAGAGACCGCAGTGCATGGAATGGCGGACCGAAACAGAGACGCGCTTCTTCAGGGTCGTGGCTTTTTCCGGGCAAGGTCGCAAACGAATCTCTCAAGTGAGTCGCCGTGACCGTCGTGAACTCGCTGTTCGGAAGTCTTTTTGATGTTGCACATGCGCTTTCTTTTATCGAAGAGATTCAGTGCCACAAACGCTATTTCGAATGCGTCTGCTGAAGAGACTACAGCTTGTGTTCTCACGCGGAGATATACTCACGCACTGGTGCAGTTCCAGTTCGATTTTAACAAACAGCATGTGGTCGTAGATGAGAGGAGAACATTAGCACACTATTTCTACTGGAAGCTGCTCCGAACTCACATACACTGGCTTCGTTAACTTTCATTGTCCCGACAACGTATATGGAGGCCCTGAAGAAAAGAAAATACGACACCGAATACAATCTGTAAGACCACAGTTTTAGAGCTGTCCGGAGTTCCACCGACAGCCTCCCCGCGATGTCGTAAAAAATCAGCTGTTGCGCATGCGTGCGCTTTTATTGAAACAACATAAGTACGCTTCTATACATGTGTTATCGCATTTGTTCAGGTTATTCAATGGGATCGACGTACAAGCAAGTGGAGCGATTGCGTTCTTTCGGGACTCATCCCTTCTGAGCTTGTCTAATCTCGGTACTCCGCGGTGTGTGCCTGTTTACCTTGCTGTCCTCCGGGGGCATATGCCGGTCGACGTCGTGCACTGCCGATCGTCTGTGTGTCGCCCTTCTCCGGGGTCCAGGGAGTGGCGACTGGCGGGAGAAAGGACGGAGGGGAAAGCTGCTTACTCCATTTTCCGGCCCATTGTGCAAGCTGCGTTGGAGGCGCATCCTGTAACACTCGTCGAGATACGGCTCGTTCAAGGTAAGCAGCCGACACCCTTGGCACCCACTGAAAGTTGTCTTTTCCCTCTTTGGTGCACCTGCCTTGTTCTGGGACATTTGCGTGGTGCTTGACGCAGGTCCGCCTATAGTGCCACGCCTGCATGCTGCATCTCTCGGGCACTCCGTAATAGGCGATCCAACCTACGGCCCGGAAGTGCACAGGCGACGTCATCATCGGTGCGACAAACCACTCATGCTTCATTGTTGGATACTCAAGATCGCTCCACCGTACGCGCAAGAGGAAGTTTGCGTCGAGGCGCCTGATACGCTGTCTACCGAACTCGGCATGAAGCCTCGCACTCTGGCTGATTGTTCTCTGGTGGATGACTCCGTCGTCAACCCCGTCTTGAGCTTCTTCGAGAATCATCATAGCACAGAAGGTATTGATGTGAACGCGAATGCTGACACATGCGTACCCTCGGGAGAGTCACGAGGAAATATTGCACGTAATAGAGCCATCGCGGTTGCCTGCGATTCGCCCCTAGTGCCGAGAGACATCGTGTCAAACTCTAGTGGCCCAAAGAATCGCGGGCTCCCTTCCAAATACGGCGACAACAACACCTACTGGGATAAACTTGGAGGTGGGTGTTGATCCCTGTGTAGTCTGGTGACACGCGTCCTCGCAAGTGCGCATTCAGTCGCTGTATATTTTCCTCGGTACTGCACACAAGTTTCCCAGTGAAACTGCGTGATCAGTCTCATGGAATGCAATGCGTAGCCCGTTGTAGTGGGTCGTTCGTACTCAACCATGCGAACACTCGGGATGCCCCTGCATGGCAGTGTACACTAAGTGTGCCGCCATTGATGTCCGATCGGAGATTGGTGGGCGATAGTTGCCCCAAGGCATACACGTCAGCGGAAGCCGTCCGCCGATTCCAGCTGGCAGACAGCTCATCTGCCTTCCATATGTAAAGGCAGTCACCAGTGGATTTCTCTTTCCCTGTAACAGCACTTAGCATTGGGCCTGCTGACACAGATGTAATCATTGTGGGCAGCCCTTTCACCTTGCACAGTCCTGGAGCTTCCAAGAAGGGACACTGGACTGGCACCGTATTTTGTGGCGTTCCGTCCATGGTGTCCTCTCTGGGCTTGTAAAACACCTTCTCTGAGTGAATAGTTATTTGGGAAGGCGATCGCCTGGTGACTGTCGATACGTTCGAAGACCACTGCATCAACGAAGGAGGCGGACTGAACTTCGGTGCACATCCAGCGGTGAGAACCTCACCTCGTTTAGTTAAAAAGATGGTGTGCCACATTCCGCACGAAACTTGCTTTACTGGATCCGGTATCGGTACAAGCTGGGGGACGGACATACTTTCGGTGGATGAAAGGCCCAGCTGTCCATGCAAGTTTAAGCCGAAGCAGTAAACGCGGCCGTCTGAAGAAACTGCCGCGGCATGAGCGAAGCCACCTGCCACGCTAACCCACGAAGAAATATTCCCTGGTGTGCATACCCTGGTGGGGACTAGTGCGTCTTCTTTTGAGTTAATGCCAAGCTGCCCATATTTATTTGATCCCCAAGCAAGTAGAATAGAACCACTTTCATTTTTTTGGTCGGTCCCTCCTGAATCTTCTTGGTCATTGTCTTCTAGGGCGAAAGAGAAGTCATAGCCAGCGAAAACGCGGATACGCTTTGAAGTACAGTCTTGGACAGGCACAATAACTGGTGTCACTTCATCTGTTAAGCGCCCAGTTCCTAGCTGACCGTGATGGTTTTTGCCATATGAGAAGATCTTGCCCGTGTCGGTACTTAACAGAACGTGGCTGAGACCGCATGCAACACACACGACTCGCCCGTAACATGATAGAATGGTGTGGGTCAGAGGGTTGGTCACGCGATGACGAACGACTGATGCCGTGTTGTTGTGCGCGGTATCGTCAGAAAACGTTGTTGAGCAGGTTTGCCTTCCAAAGAAGGAAGAGAAAACTTGGCTGTTGAGCGAGGAATCCACCGAGACAATGGTAAAGAAGTCCTCGCACGCTGAGACGGTACCAAGAATTGCGAGCTCGCCTGACAAAGTAGGATGTTGAGGTAACGACAGCGAGTTTCCATCTGCAGCCCTCACAAAATACGAAAGTGGTTTGCTAAAATAGCATGGGACGTCGCTGTCAAGATTGTCATCTCTATTGAATGACCGCGGCGAGGGCTCCGACTCAGGACACTCTTTCTGTAGAGGAATGCACCTGCGGGAGCACGTTTTTTTGTGCTCCACGCTTCTCATCACAAACATCGGTTCTCCAGAAATTCCCATCATCCTATCCAGATACAGAAAAGTACTCTTCTGTGGCGTCCAAACTTGTGCTTCCATATTCCTTGCGAAAGTTTGGTGTTTCAAGACACTGCATGCGGGGATTTGTAAACGGGTAGCGTGCGGTACTGTGGCGGTGGTAGTGTAACTGTTCATACACCGGAAGCTAGAGCGGCATACGTGAATTATCCGCTGCGTTGTGTGGCCGCTATGCAGCGCCCAAGTTGTACAACTTATATCCTCGTCCCCTGTGTCGCTGAATAAGCATTTATCACAGCTCTTAAAAGTCGATATAACGAGCTGTGAGGTACCCTTTTCACAATGGGGTACAGAGTGGTGGCGAGTCTTGTGGGGGGTTTGTTCCTGGCGAATTCCATTGGCAGTGTTTCGGCAACTGAATGGTGTCGGGCTGCTCCAGAAGATGGCAGGCCCGAGTACGGAGTGTGTCTAGCAGCCGGAGAAGGCTCTGCTCGGTATATTATCGAGATCGTTCCTGTCGTTGGTCCCGGAATCGATTTGCAGTGAGCGAATTATTGGCCGCTGCGGCAGAAATCCAGGCTCGCTTTCATTTCAACGATACTACAGAAGCAACGTGAAGCTCACTGTGGCAGGAAGCGACGGAAGTGAAACCAAACCGATTCCCATAGCATCGGAAGCTTTTGGCACAGAGAAACGGTAGGGATGCCTACTGTCACAGTTCGGCACTTCTGCATCAGCGCGGTTTTGTCAGAGTGACTGTTGACCGGATTGATGTTGGCGACCCTGAGTCTGTCGGCGTCTTCATTACTGGAAACTCCGCCTGGAAGTGTAAACGCATTACAGTGTGGAAAGACTTCCGCTACTGGTTATTCGACTGCACTGGAGTCTTGGACCCGGAACATCGGGACGCTGTGAGTTATGGTGATGTAGTTAACCGTCGGTACATATTATCAGTCGCTCAATAGATATTCACAATGTCAGGCAATAAAATGTACCAAGCGATCATGCAGACAGGGAACGACGAGCACGGTATGTATTTAAAGCTTCCTTGAACCCCGATAACAAGACTCATATCAACCGATCTGTCGCTTCGATACAGCTGGCACCTCCGGAGGCATAGAACTTACATTAATTGGGAGTGAACGTCAATCATCTCCGAAGCTACTCGTCCAGGATGTTCGCCCCGGGGCTGAAAGAAGGATTCGATTCAGAGCAGCCGACGGTATGCACAGGTTGCACCTTTCGCAGGGACAGTCTCTCCTATTCATGTCTTCAATCTCAGTTGGCGACGTAACGGCGCTCGTTCTTCGGAACACAGCGGACACCGATCCGTGGTACTGCGAGTTCGTCCGTATCAAGACTGACGATGGCAGGGTGTTCGCATTTAATGTCAAGAGATGGATTGGCACCCCTTACGAATCTGCGATAAGAGTGTCTCTCAAACCCTCGGGGGATACTGACACTCCTGCTCAAGACGTCGAGTGCCACACGAGAGCTCTCGAACTATACAGCCGGTGAGCTGTACATCTGAACCCTTTTGGGCCATTCTTGAGAAGTTTGTCGTTACAGCATTCCTGAAAACATCGGGATCTTCAAAGTTCGCTGTCCGATGAACTGCCAAGCATCAACCTTCGCCAGTGTCGACGGCTCTTCGATTCATCCGATGGCGAGTTCTATTTGTGCCGCGGCCATTCACGACGGTGTCCTCTCCCCTTCCGGTAAACAACACCGCCTGCCTCGGAACAAATATACGAGTTGTCACCGCTGTACAAAACAGGTGGAGAAGTCGTTGTTTCGGTCGTTGGCGAGCTGCCAGAGTATACTGGGAGTACTCTAAACCCAACAGGTTCGTTCTGTTTTAAACGAACACATTTAAGGCTCAGTGTTGTAACTCCATTGTAGGCACAGTTTCCACGAGTTTTAGATCCTCGCCAGATATCCCTAGTGCAAGCTTCTTTGTCTATCGAACCGGTATGAGCAGTCTGCTGCCAAGTGGCGAAGTGCTTTTTCCATTCCAGGATCTAATCAGATTCCATTGACGAGGTGGACAAGGATGTTCGAGTAGTCGATGGTACGCGCTTCGACTGCACACTTATTTTAAGCGGCTTTATTGGTCTTACTCCCCTCAGCTTATGGAAAGCTATCTTCCACCGGGCGCCTGGAAATCCGACGCAACGGCGTTTGGGGTTCAGTGTGGTGAGTTCAGTATCAACGAACACAAACTGCAGAGTTACGCCTGAGTGTCTCACCGTGCAGCAAGCAGGGTGATTTTACAGTTTTCACGATTGACTCAGCTCGGAAAGCATGCCACGAGCTCGGTAGGAGATGTTGAATGTATTCGGAAAGCAGGTTCTTCAACGTGCGGACATGTGACAGGGTACCTTCACGGCATGTACCTAGAGGACGGCTGCGATTCTGTGGAGGGCCAGTACGTGTGTGCTGGCGCCAAGTATCCTGTTTCTGTCGCTGGTAAGAGAATAAAGTTACTGCTTACACGGCAACGCAAGAGAGTGTAACATGTGTCCGCAGGTGTCATGGTAATTTTTGGTTCGCTCAACTGTTCCAGTTGGTAGAAACGAACCTTGGTGTGCAGTGTATGGGACCTGAGAAAAGCCTGGCTGACTGCACGTTTGAAGAGCCGCCTGCGCGTTGCGCCGACCACTCTATGGATGTAGCCGTCAGATGCACTAATACTCCTCCGGCAGAGCCCCCGCTGGGAAGTCTCCGCATTGTCGACGAAAGTGGGGCTCCAGCTACAAATGGAGTGGGCAGACTACAATTCTACAACGAAGGTAGGTCGAGCGCGTGTTCAACATTTTCGTACCGGCCACCAAGATGGCGGAAATCAGGGTGGGGAAGCGTGTGCAGTGATGGATGGACAAGAGAATCTGAGAAAGTTGCCTGCCTTCAGATGGGCTACACCGGCATCAAGGTTTGCATCGCATCATACTTGCGTTCTTTTTTTTTCTTCAAAAATGACTTTTCATTCAGCACGGTGGATACTCTGATGACGGATGTGACGATGTCAACGGAGTCAACTTGTGTGGACCTGACACGGAAAAGATTACTGCTTTCGGTGTAGCCTGCGGAGGTGAGTGCTATTGGTACAAGTCGGCATAAATTCGAGTGCACCATACGCACTTACTATAGGCGAGGAAACAAGTTTGAGACACTGCCCCCATGAGATATCAAGCGACATTTACTGCGTTCATGAGGAGGATATCATTGTCGGCTGCCGCGGTGACGGAGATCCTTCAGGAATGGGCCTGTTCAGGACCGAGGATATTCCGGCTTTGTCGAAACGGAGCTTGCCACCGAAGATCGAACTCAACTGTGGCGACCGCCCTCTATCGCAGAAGCAGATGGGTGGGCAAGCTGGAGCGATGTTTGTAGCCACGTGTCCTGAGGGCTGCAGGTAGGCATCGGGGTATGATAAATCAGGTAGCCCAGTGGTTACTTCGCTTTATTTGCAGCGAAGAGCCGGGCTCTTTGAAGGGAACTTACATCTATACAGATGACTCACCAGTAAGATCATCGCTTCGGTTGTCTCCTCTGGCGTGTGACTGCATTTCAAAAATAGATTTGCAAAGCGGCCATCCACGTCGGAGTTGTAGGACCCCTAGGCGGCAACATTGTTGTTGTGCTGGGAGAGGGACAGGATTCTTTCATGGAATCAGAGCGCAACGGCGTCAAAAGCGAGTCCTTTGGGCGATACGATCGCACATGTAGGAACTTCTTACCGACCTGAGAGTGCCACATGGATTCAGTGACCTTTAACAGTTATGGTGTCCATTCCCATCAACTCTGTGAAAGCCCGGACAGCCAAGAAATACGTTGATGGGGCTACGTACGCTGGAAGATCGGCAATCCCTGGTGGAGGTGACGGAAGAGAGCATCAGGTTGACCTGTTAGCCAGCCAATAAACGCACCCTATGTTCAGGAAAGTTTCCGGCGTTCAGAGAATCTGACACAGTCACCCTCGTAGACGTCTTGCCCGAGAGGTTCCGTTGGTTTGCTCCGGAGGACTTCACTGGTGAGCACGATAAGAACTGTTACCCATCGGAGAACTTTGTTCTAACTGACAGGGACCAGGCTTCCGAGGTCGACCGGAGGATTACGTGGACACGGAGAAACTGCCTGGTGCGAAAGCGCTAACAGGTTTTTCAGACTTTACCTTTGCTCTACAGATGGCTGTTACCGGTGAGCCATCAAATCACCGGCCATCCGGCTTCCGTGTTTACGAGAGCTATGTCAGGAGGGAAAAGGAAATGGAGGTCCATACTAACCCAAAGTGGTTGTGAAGGCTTCACTTTCGCAATCGACGATAAGGATGAGCTCGTCTTCGAACAAAATTGTCACCCCAAATTCATAAGCACTGGGATAAAGCCAGCCATAGGAGGTGGGTAGTGTTAAACCAATGACACCACCTCGCTAGCTATAAACGAGCCCATCCGCAGAACCACTACATATTGCTGTCTCATATTATTCGCCTGAAAAAGTTGTCAACATCTACGTGAATGGGCGACAGGTTGTTTCGGAGAAGACTGATTTCGATTTCAACTTGAAGGTAAACTTGTGAGGAGCTCCACTTGCTGTTGTGTATCACAAACCACTTTATTCAGAGCAAATTAATAATCGGACGTGCTGCGGATTCCGAGTCTGAGTATTTTATTGGCCACATAACCGCGCTAAAAGTTTTCTCTTACGCGCTTTCTCCGGAGCAAGTACGGCGCGTAGCAGCTGAGGCAGGTTCTGGACTCGGCGCTGGCGGTCCTGTCCCCCGCGGAGAACGACGTACAGATGATGGGCGCGTCTGCTTGTCGCCATGCTCCTCAGAGGAGCCTCTTCTCAACGAAATACCGAAGTCATCACTTCCAACAAATCCAGCTATTCAGCTGACTTGCGAAGACACTCTAAGACGCGAAGAGTTCAACGGAATAACGGAGCAGCGCTTCCTTGTTTCATGCCCATCTGATTGCACATCGAAGGTTGCACAAGTTTACGGATCCAAGGTCTACTCAGAAGCGAGCTCCTTATGCAAGGCTGCCCTCCACAGTGGAGCATTGGCCACACAGGGAGGAGAAGTCATCATCGTGACACACAGCGGTCTTAAGTCGTATTCTGGTTCGACCGGGAAAAATGGTTAGCTGGAACCAAACCATTGATCATTCTACCAGTGTTTACGCAGTTTCAGGGGTCAGTAGCGTGGGAGAAGACGAGCCGCAGCTCCGATCCTTTTCCGTCCTGAAAGCGCCGAATTTTAGAAAATTGACTTGTAGAGGTACCATTCTGACGTTTATTGATAATAATATTTTTTATCACCTGACTCATCAGATGATGGAGCATTTGCCCTGAAAATGAATCCCGGAGACAAGGAACTTGTAATCTGTCCTCCTGGTTCGTAAAACGACCAGTATTGTTGTATATACTCCAGATCATACTTTCAAATGATAGGTTGCCTTGCCGCAAGCGAAGGAACAGTCTACGGAACAAGTGAGCTCGTTATCTGCATATTGTCACCACATCCCCATTCCCGAACGTATAATTGTTTATACCTCAGAAGTGTACAGCCCGATTTCGTCTGTCTGCAGAGCTGCAATACATTCTGGGCATCTAGTGAGTGACACCTGAGACCATACCTTTTGCATAAAAGTTCAGTGTGCCATTACATCGGCTTGACAGACGAATGAGGGTGGTGAAGTAGAATTGCAGGCGACTGGGCAGCATGAGGAATTTAAAGGGAGTGACAAGAATGGAATCCAGTCTGTAAATAGCGGCTGGTACTTGAGAGCTATCACTTTTGTGCGGGGAGCGCCAGTAAAGCCGCAGCAAGAAGAGCTGCGGTGACGTCATGATCTCCGAATGCTAGTGTTGGGACCGTGACAGCCTGGTTTATTTGTTGTGGCCTGTTTTGTATCCTTCGTCCTAGAAACGAAAGGGTCGCTTCAACCTGTTTGAGGTTTTGAGTAACATGACTGCCTCACACGTTAACACACAAGGTGACTGCTAACTCCGATGGGACTCGACGGAGCATGCGCTGGTGCAGTTTGAGATGAAGCATCTGTGCCTGATCCGTCGTTCATTGAAGTTTCACTTCGCCACTCGGAATCATCTTGCTTTAGACGATAGAACAACATGTACGCGTCCGAAGAGTGACATGAGTCTGCAGGCACACGCACACCTCACGATTCCAAATATGTTCTCCATTCCGACAATGCGCTATTGACGACCGTATTTGTCCGTTTAACCAGCAGGCTTACCTTCTGATACGGGCTGCACCCAAGAATCGTTGAAATCGTACCTGCATTGAGAGCGTTAACAAATAACACAGCCATAAAAAAACACGAAGAAGCGAACGGAGGCGCACACAGTGTTGCAGCGATTCAGAAAACAAAGTTGTGCGTGTCTGGTAATGGCAAATGCATCTACAAATGCTCTTCTGTGGGTAAGCCAAAAAGCTCACCATCTTCCTCGGAGCTTTGCGTACGCGAAGTAGTGGCCTCCGCCAAGCTCCCCAGAGTGAACATTCACCGCCACCAGCTCGTAAAGGGGAGCCAGCCCTTGCTGCACCGATAAGAAGTAGACATGACACAAATCGTTGTGCGCAGTACATCCCAGATCACCGAAAAACACAAAAGCTGTATGGCAACATATGACACGTCTCAACTCACATCCTTTGCGTGCATCATTTCCAGGCTCTCAGGGAGAATGTACGGAGTCATGTCCAGGTAGTCACCGGCTGCAAACAACACGATACGAAGCCGAATATTGTTGATGACAAAATAGCTGACGCGGAGTTTTTAGTAGCTGTTTGCGATTGGTGACTGACGTACCTTTGTAGGGAAATGTGACTTTAGTGCCGATTTTAGATCGCGTAAATCGACTGCATGGATCCAGTCAAAGAGACGAGCAGACGCACGTTCAGCTCATGCAACCGATTCCTGCAGGAAGCTTTTTGCTGTGGTATACTTTGAATCTCGGAACCCAGTAAACGCCCATCACGGTTATGTCGAAACTGAGAATTCCTATTCACCATGTTACTGAAGGGTTTCTCGTCAACTCTCTCGGTGGGTGAAGGGAACGGGGGTTCGCGGAAGTGGTGCTTACCCGATGTTGTGAAAACGCTTCAGATGAAGAATCAAAATCTTGGGCATTTTCCAAAGGTCCAGCTTCTTGTAGGCCTGGACATGCTCTTTGCACGAGCTGCAGTACCTGCCCAACGGAAAAGTTGAAGTCACACAGGCCAGAAACGTACATACGGTTCTCGCAGCAAACAACGCGAACGCAGCGGAATCTGAGGGTTCGCAGCTCACCACATGTTTTCAACGTCCAGTCGTTCTTGCTCCGAGAAGAGACGCAGGCAATCGGAGATGTCCGTACTTGGCTGCACCTCCACAGCTCCCATCATCCTAATGCCTTCTGCGGGTCCCACCTTTTCGCTGTCTGCGAACGATCCCATGTCGGCATAGAGTAGAATAACCTGCAAGGGAACAGAATTACACAAGGCGGTTCGCCTGAATTCGGGTTTCTCCATGGATGGACCATACTGCTTCCTCTCATCAAGAGTCGGATCAAAGAATCCGCCAACAACCACTCACAAAGTCTCCCGTCTTGGGTTTCACGTTCGCCGACACAAGTTGGTTGTCGACTGGGAGAGGCCGCGGCTGGTTACTCGCCTTCCCTCCAATACCGTTCGCCAGCAAATTCACGCCCTGGCTGAGAACGCTCTTCTGTGCTTCCTGCGCGCAAAACCCTGAAGGCTGAGGGCACACGCAGTCGAACAGAAGTCGACAAGAAACGGTATCCACCGGTTACGAGCATCCTCGCAAAGGCCTCCCTTTAGAAGACATATGAACGCTGCAGGCTCTTTGAAACGACTCTCGTCGCCGTCTGTCCAGCAGGGCTCACCACCAAGAGCTTGACCTGCCGAGTTTCGGCTAGGTCCGACTGCCCCGAGAAGCTCCGAATGAATCCAACAGCGTGATTGATCAGGGACTGTCCCTGCGGGCTGCCTTCTTCTTCACGTGGCTGAGTCTCTTCCGGCCGCGAGCTGGACTTCTCTTCTTCACTGCTGTCGTGGTAGATGGCCTCCACTTGCTTGTGAAGCTCCTCGCATGTGGTGCCCGTCGGGACAGGCAACAACACTGGCATACACCGCTGGATTGGCCTAACGTCTGAAGTGGGGAAAAGGAGATGCGCAGACAGTGGCGAAAAAACACTGACGGACACCGCAGCGAAGAGGAGGCACGAGACACTCCCAGATCTCTTTGCGCCTCGGTTTTTCTGACCGCTACACAAAGATCCGCGACAGGGGCGGATGTGACACCTATACACAAACATCTGTAACAGTGAATACATGCGTGGATGTATCCGAGGAAGCGATTCAAGTTCTCCGTGTAGTTCCTGTCCCTCTTTCTCTTCTTACCTCCAGAAGGGGTTCTGAAGACGGGGAGGACGAGGGCGAAAGTTGTGTCGGTCTCGGCGAGGCCTCTCGCGCCGAGGCAGGCGCTGTTGGACTGCAGCAGAGTAACCGCATGCGTGGAAGAAGATACTACTGCACCGTTGACTTCGTTTTGAATCGACTGATTCCCTCCTGTCGTCTCGCTTTCTGTTACGCTCCACTCACCCTTCTCTTCTTGATGCGGTGACAAGCTGCTTCTGGGGACGGCTTCTCGCTGTCACCTGACGTGTGACTGTCTGTCTTCCACCGGTCTTCACTTGTGTCGCCGTCCCCGGCGGCAGTCATTGGAGGCGTCTTCGTCTCCGCAGAGTCGCTCGTGTGTCCTGCAGATCCTCGGGCGCACTCGCCTTTCGCTGTCGGCTCCGAAGAATACTCATCGACAGCAGCCTCTGGCCCGTCCCTCGCAGAGTCCTTTCCGGAGCCGGCCTCAAGTTCCTGAGGGGAGATGCCACAGCAAGACACGAGTCAGGACGGAGTGTACATGCGCGGGACGCTTCGCTTCATGTGTTGACTGCGAAGCAGAGGCTTTTCCCGCCACAGTGAAGAGAACTCTCTTCTGAGCCGCTTTCTCTGTCTGACTCCGAGATCGTCGAGTTCGCCGTTGAAGTTCAATTCTGTGACCAGACACGCCCACACTCGGAGAAAAAAGCATTCCAGTCAGTGGAACGTTGGTCGTCTGTCTCCTGTCTCACCTGAACGATCCGAGAGGGCATCAGCCACGCAAAGATGTGCGACGGCTTTCGGTCGAACCTGAACCTCACCTGCGATGAACAAATGCCATTAGGAAAGGGAAAGCTCTTCCTGATCTCTGCGAACTGTCTTTCCTCACTCAAATGTACAAAGGCGCAAGCTAAAAAAGCGAAGTTGAACCTTCCGTACAAACGGCAAGAAAACGCTATTTTTCAAAGAACGCCTTTATGAAAACAAATCTTCAAGAAAGATTAAAATTATGCTAGGGCTCCTGCGTGCCACGAACTCACCTTCGTTGAGGCTTGCAGCACCTTCTCTGGTGAGAGACGATGCAAGCCACGAAAACGGAACACAAAGTAACTCCTCTCTAAAAAGACGAACACTTCAACTTCGAGGTTCCGGCTCGCGAACCGCCGCAACAGGCACAAGAGAACGTCTGTGGCAGAAAAACATGTTTAACATTTTGGTATCTCGCGGGCGACGCTCGTGTGACTCGGGAGGATGGCGCCTCGCATCTGATTGGTTCAGGCCTTTTTCTTTGAACACATTTCGAGCTGTCTAGCGCGCCAAATGCGGGAGTTTTCTACCGGAACTTTAGGCCCGGAGACTCTCCTTTTAGGGTCGCGACCCTCAGAGATTGTCGACAGGGCTCACAGTGTCCTCTGCTGTAAAGATCTTGGCGTTCACATCCGAGAAATACACTCCTGCAAGGTCTTCTCTGTTTTTCGCGACCATGAGGACGTTGTCCGCGCTCAGCTGCGAAAGTTCCTTCAGCTGGACGTCTGCGGAGCGACGGAGAGAAGACAGAGAAAGCCGCAACACATCCTAAAATGTCGGCGGGCTCTGATGGAGTCAAAAAGAAAAATCCAAGAGACGAATATTTAGAAACACTACAAAAAAACGACGGCTCTCCAGTCTCACAGGACGCTGTGTCTTGGTCGATTGGAAAACCTCTGACAAGTCGATTTCTCAACAGTGCCCTTTACCCAACTCGTCGTCCCCCTTCCTCATCAAAGCCTTTCACCATCAGCCAAGACACATCTATACATCGAAGCCTGTTCACTATATGACATAAATAAAAATAGGTGCATGTGTGTTTTCAGCGGCAGGTGACGGTGTGTATGTACACCCGACGCGAAAAGGGCCGCCACGACGAGGAGACTCGCAGGAGACGCAAGAAAACATTGTCGAGAAGCCGCACGAGATGCTCAGACATGCTACCAAAGAAGACGCACTTGACAAGACGTTCCGTCGCAAGACTTCTTTCTCCTCGACGCTGAGAGTCTGCATCGCTGCATCTGAGACAAGACGAGCGACAGTGTCCTGAAAAAGAGCGTAGGAAAGAACAGGGAAGCCCTGCGACGCCGTAGGATTTGAAGGGTTTTGAAATGCAGAGTCTCGCTTGAAACCGCTCTTTGTTTTCCGTGAAATACCCCCAGCTGTTTCCTTCTGCACAACTCTGCACTCGAAAATATACTCGCTGCATGCAGAGATTCGGAGCCAGCCAGAAAACGCGTGTGCGGATGCATGCCTTCCTCTCTGTTTTACACCACTGGCCACGCAGACTTGCTTCGCTTGAAGGATGCGATTTCCTTCTTCTCCCTACCACGCAGACTTGCTTCGCGGTGTTGTAGTCGAGGTTTCCGGGGAAGGCGCGCTGAAAGCAGAAGGCTTCTGGACGCCCGGGGTCGACGCCGAGAGTGAAGACGACCTGGTGTCTCCATTCGGGAGGCACAGGGAGAGAGAGGTACATGAACGGGTCAAACGTGACAGAAACTTTTCTGCATGCAGGGCACTCGAGGCGCGAGCGGTACTGGCCCTGAAACAAGTCGACAATCACCGAGTCGTTGATTTCTTTGTGGCGCTGCCATGAGAGCTCAGCCACTTGCGCGTCTGGCTTCTCCGGGCCGCCCTCGATTTTCGACTGAGAAAGAAAAAAGAAAAGCATGGTGCCGAAAGTACAGAGGGAGAAGGCCAAGAAGCAAAGAAACCGAAGGAAGGGCAGAAAAACAGGGGAGCAGGACAGAAACAAGAGAACATCAAAAGAAGAAAGTCAAAAAGAAGACAAACGCAAGATATCGAGACTGACAAGCCCGCTAGGTCATCTTGTCTCAGCTTTCCTGCCTGTGTAGACTTGAGGCGCGAGTCAGAAACCGAGCGCGAAATGGTTCTCCGCAGTTAAGAAGTGAAGAAAAGATGAGGGCATGAACAGTCGCCACTGAGCAAGCTTTGCCACCACAAAACAAAGAAAACGACAAACTTTTCTTCTCATGCATATCTATCTATCTTTATATATATATGTCTATAAATCTATAGATATATGTGTTTAGGAGAGACACGCGGACGTTAGGGACGGGGAGCCCTCCCGACTTGTTTCGCTTGACTGCACTTCTTTGTTTTCCGAACATGTGCGACACACCTCCCGCAAAGCTCCTCCCATCTTCGCTGCCGGGTTCCGGCGGCGCAGGAACCCGGCAAGAGGAAGACCTCAGGTGTATGTACACCTAGAGAAAGCCCTGTGTGCGAGGTTCGGAAACTCCGTGTTTGACTTCTCACCTCGTAGTACGGTTTCTTCTTGATGCGATTAAGGTCTTCGTGGAGACCATCGAGAAGAAAAGCAATTAACTCCTGGGAGTCTTGTTGGTTGTAGCCCAGAAATTCCTCCCTCACACGTCCCACTGCCGCCTTCAAATCCCGAGGAGCGAGCGACGATTCACCTCCGAACCACATGTCCTAAACAAAGAGACAGACGGGCGTTTTGCTCTCAGGTCGAGGCTCTGCACACCCAGAAGTTCTTAAACGGCGCATGCTCAACGACATGCGCTGACTTCTCTTCAAATCAACACGATTCTCTCGACGTTCACAAGTGTATAACTGCACGATCATGTTTTCACCTCTACATCCTATGAATGAACACGTACCCATCCATATAGATATGCGCATATATATATATATATATATATATTTACATTTACAGATACTCCTCTGTGTATGCGTGCATGCACGGGGAGACAAAGACGACTCTCTTTCCTTCGTGGCATGTGTGTACGCGATTTCTGCATAGCGTGTTTCTCCTGTCTGCTGGACAGCGGCTTTCAAGAAGCAGGACCGTCGATACGAAGGCGTCGACACAGAGACGAAGAGCGGAGCACGATCCAGAAGTCCCTGTCTTCTCGTTTTCCCTCGAAGCTGCATGCACCATTCTTCACAGAGGAACGCATAGCTCCCCTCTCTTCTCACCCGCAGCGTCGCGTGGTAGGCCCTGGCGAGGCGGCCCTGTGTGCCCATGACGTTCTCTTCGTTTATGTCTGCGACGAACTTTCCACTCAGAAAGTAGTAGGACAGCGGGAGAACTTTCGAGAGACACTGAACTGCAGAGTTCAGGAAGCACGTGTTCCCCAGGTTCGACAAGCCGCAGATGCCGCCAGACGCGAACATTTCGTCGATGTTCTCCGGTCCACGCACCTCGCGGAAAGACGAGCTTGGAAGCCCCTCTGGCCCCGGGAAGAATCTCCGAACCCCCGAGTGCTTCTCGCCCTCCCCTTCCTTGTCTGCCAGCGCAAACTGCGGCGATTCTGGAGACCGCTCCCCCGCACTCAGACGAGCATAAGGCTCCCAGGGAAGAGGCAGCGGCCGACGCTTCTCCGGGCGATCTGAAACGCATGCAGAGAAGACTTCACTTTCAAACTGGACTGCATGCAGAGCCTGGAGATTCAGACGCGTTTGAGACGCATGCAGAGACTCTCCTTAAACACGAAATTGGACTGAAAGGCACGCAGAGTCTCTCCGCTGGCATATTTCGGAAGAGACCGGGCAAGTGAACTAGAGTCCACGAAGCTGTTTCTTGAAACTCGCACGTTCGTGGTTTGAGCGAGCTGACCTGAAACGCATGCAGAATCGCCATTGTCGAGGTGGCCGTTCAAGCGCGGAGTCTCCCCTGGGAGATGCACGCAAGGCTTCGAGAGTGCAAGACGCGCTTCGGCGATCGCCGACGGACAGACGAAGAAGGCGACATCCCCGTCGACGTCTGCTTCTGAGAGAGAAGCAGTTGGACTGTCTGTACACAGCCGCCGGAGGTGGGTGGCGCCCTTCTCTTCGGGGAAGCCCACCAAAACAGTCCAAGTTGCGTTGTTCACCAATGCAAGGACCTGGATGCGAAGAAAGACAGAAGGATGTTGAGTGAACGTGAGGAAAGTCGGGGCGAGAAGCGAGTCTGGATAGAAAAAGACACTGGAGAAAGTCGGCAACTGCGAAACATTCACGTTCTGTGGAAACGAAGGACCTCCCACGAGAGCAAAAACGAACTCCTCCTGTGTAGAAAGAAAGATGGCACATGTGCGGTGACCCTCTGACGAAGAAAGAACGCCGCAAACTTCTCTGAGAAACGACGTCGACACTCTCCTCGCATGAACGACATATGCTGAAGGAAGACATCTTTCACTGTCATTCGAATGTCGAGTTGGAACGACGGATTTCCACCTCAGCCTGAATCATCTCGGCCTCGCCACACACGCGGGCTAATAACTGCATGCAACTGAAAATGCTTAACAAACGTAACCCACTCGCGTCTATTCTACTCAGCAAACGTACTGCTCGTCCACTTGACACAATCGCGTCTCTTTTACTAAACACAGTCGCGTTTCCTGCAGGTAAAACTGGCGTAGAAGACACCTGCTGGTCCCGACCTTTGTGCGAGCTTCTTCAACAGTGTCCCCGTGAGAAAAGAGGAGATTGCCAGCGAGGACGAAGGCTGCACTGTCTGAAGAGTCCGGATTCTCGGGTGTATAGACGCCCAAGAGCAGAGGCTGCGTCTCGACTTTGAGACGTTGACCGTCGCGATACACTCGCCGAGGCACCTCGATATCTGCCTCAAAGTGCTGCATCAGCAGGCGCCAGAACTCCTCGTTTACCACTTCGAAGAGTTCTCCCTGAAAAGGAAAAAACGAGTAATTTCATGGTTGACATAACGCGCAAGAATGCAGAGGCTCGTTCACTATGTAACTACGTGGAACGAGATATAAGCAGCCAGTGTACAGGCATGCAGAAGCTTAGAAAAAGTTCTGAAACACGCCCCACACACATGAGTATACACAGGTGAACGCAAAAAACATACACACATCTGCGAACGCTGCCTACAACACAGGCATATAATCATGTACATATAATACACAAATTTATGTGAATGCATGAGTGAATGCATATGCCACATACAGACATACATATACATACATACATATATGCCTATAGATATATGTACATACGGTTGAATAAAGCGGCTTTGGAATCGGCTTTTTTTGGTAGACCAGTTGAACACCTGCATTGGAAACTGTGTTGCCGTTTTGAGTGAGAACATATCTCCACTTCTTACTTGCGCAAATGCGACAGAGTCGTCGAGACGCGTGGACTTCGTCGCTCGCGGTCTGTCTCTGCTTGCCGCACTCAGCAGAGGCCGGTTCCGAATTCTTAGCGGCAAATCTTGAGAAGAAAGACCTGGACTCTCTGGATCTTCAGACGTCCCGTAACTCGCGAGAAGCTGCAGATTGTCGAGGAACTCTCGATCTACAACGTACCTAAAAAACGAAACAATCCAAATAAGGAAACACTAACTGCACATGCATATATACACATATATACATATATGCATGTACATGTATGTACGTGTGTCTGTTTCTCTGTGTGTATGCAGTATATATGCACAGATACGTATTTTTGTATAGACGTATGACTGTATACAAGTGATTATGCAAAGATTTGTATACATACCACCTATAGGAGTAGTTTTGCGTCCTGCTCTTCTTTCGTTTCCTGCTGTGTTTGGACATCCTCCCAAAAGAAACAACGCATTTTCCACAAACACGTACTCATAACATACACATGCACACCTTTACACACGTATATATATATATATATATACATATAAATGTATATATATAGTACATATGCAGACGGAGATTGATGGGGATACCGAAAGACGGAGAGACAACCTTGTCAACAAAGAAGAGATGCTCACAACGCAGACAGACACCTTACAGAGAGACAGCAGAAACGGACTCGTGAGACGCATGGACGTTAGGAAAGAACTATTTCTTAAGAAACTCTGATAGATGAATCATCGAGACGCGAATACACGGATTTATATATATACGTATACGTGTGTGTCAAAAGAGCATTGATAAATACTTTTACATATATATATATATATATATACACGCACGCATATACATATATATAAATATATAGAGAGATAGAGAAGCATTTCCTCGATGAAAATATATGTACATACATATGCCTCCAGCGCTGTATATATACATATGTAGATATAAGTACATGTATATTTGTGAGAAGTGAACTGGAAACGCGGACTTCGAGGAGAATGAAGAGCACAAGATCTTTGGGGAATGTCAATGAAGAGGCCATTTTTCTTTCGGCATTTTCTACGTTTTGCGTTTCAAATGAAAGACATACTACGCGCGAGAAAGAAGAGCCGCTTCAGAAAGAAACGAGGAAAAATGGGTCTGGTGTGAAAGAGAGAGAAGGCCCGGTGTAGGCAGGCACTTGAGGTTCACGAACCATTTCCGAGAGATCTCGGACGACCTGAGATTCGAGCTTGACTAGAGAACGCATCTTTCCTAGGAGAAGATACAGTACTCTTTCTTCTTTGAAGTCTCTTTTGACTTGTGCATTATTGAGGTCGATGAACTGGATTCTGAGTGTCGATTTCTGTAGTCTTCTCTCTGTTCACAATCTGCTCAAGAGCTCACCAACTTTCGTCTTCGGACTGAATCAACATGGGCTCTGAAAACTTTCCCCAGATCAGCCTTGCGGCCTCCTGCGTGACGCATGGCTTCTTCATTATCGCCGACTGCCAGTCCATTTTCCTCACGAGGCTCTGTCCTCTGTCTTCCTTCTGCTGATATCGTTCAGATCTCGAGAGCCGCTTCGTTCTGTCTTGCAGAGAAGAGGGTCTGTCTGCCTTCAAGTCAGCCTTCAGAGGAGCTGCACATGTCGGGAACCTTCTCTTCGCTGTCTGTGGTTTCCGTGGAACTGCATGCAATCGAAAGAGCCTCGTTTGCAGGCTCGACACACAAGACGTTCCCGCTGTGGTGCCGCGTGAATCTGCGAGGAGAGGTCTCTCTGTGTGGAGGTGAGTCGCACGCAGGGGAGGCGGAAGAGGGACGAGGAAACGAAACTTTGGGGGCAGAAACTTGGTGAAAATTCACGCGACTCTGAGCTGTATATACACCTTACACACTTCAGTCGATCGATACTCAAAAAAGCGAGAGAAGGAGAAACTGGGGGACGAGAAAGGGACAAAGAGAGAAGAACACCGAAAAGGAGAGAAGAAAGGCGAGGCCGTCGCACACCGTTTTTCGAGCCAACGTTCCAGGAAATTAAAAAACAAAGAACAGACTCTTGAAACATATACCGGAAAATCGCACATTCGGGGAAGAAGCGTCTACGCTGTCGGGCATCTTTTCTTCCCGCAGCTCTCTCTCCGTTCCCTGAACGTCTCCCAGGAACGGTCCTCTTCACCTCGTGCTGGACGAGACGTGAAAGCGGTTCTTCGGGGATCTTGTGAAGTTCAGAGAGTGAGAAAAAACAGTACCAAACAGTCGTCTTTACTCGTCCTCCACTGTCCGCCTCTCCCGCCTCCTTCTGCGCCCTCCTGCGGAAGCCTAGATAGCAGCGCGGAGGCCCAAAGACAAGCAGAAAAACCGGAACGAGAAGAGAGAGGGCAGATAGGAAGCACCGAGAGAGAGAGAAGCGCGGACAAGTATAATGAGAAAATGAGAGACACACGCATACTCACAACGTATTTTCAGTTCGTTTATATAGGGAGAGCGATTTGGTAGCTAGTTACGGACTTTAAATGTGTGCGTCGATGGCGATCGATCGGTGTAGGTAGATCTACGGAGAAGGAGGGCAATGTGCGACTGCCCTTTGTGTTGACGAAAAGCAGCCATCCACTTCTGGTTTCTAAAGTTGAAGTGAAGTAAGTCTTCCGGCTTCGCCGTTTCTTCTCTTCTCTGCGTGTGATGAGACAGAGAGGAGAATTCTTTCGAATCTCACAACGTCTTCCTCTCCAGAGAAGGTTGAACTACGGAGGAGGAGGGTGACGCTTTAGCGCTGTAATTCCAAACTGCATGCATCTCTAGAAAAAGGCTTTCCTTCGAACTAATTGAAAACACCTCGTCTTAACATCGCCTTCCCTCTACCTCTCTGGCGCCCAGGAACTCTCAATAGAGTGTTGTCGTGGTCTCTCTTCGTCTCTATGTCCATCTCTCTCTCTCTCGACTTGTCTGTCCAGCTCTCCGTCTCTGTCTGATGTCACATTTCTACCTCTCTTGCCCATCTCTCTCCACCCGGCTCTCTATATGTCTGAAAAACGGATATTCCTTTCTATCTCTATCCGCTTTTCTCTAGATATACGACATATATACAGTACATATACATATATCTACCTCTACTTGTCTCTACCGGACAAATATATATATATATATATATATATATATATATACATTCTCCAATGCCTCTCTCTACATGTTTCCTCTTTCTCTCTATCTCAGATATATATATATATATATATATATTCCTCTCTGATCCGCCTCAACACTCTTTTTCCTTGTGTCTGTAAGGCCGTCGCTGGATGTCACACATGAACTGTTTGTGTCTTCATCTGGCCACTTCGTTTCTTATTAGCGACGAGGAAGCCTCTCTTTGTGTCCCAAATCTTTTGCTTGGTCGAGCAATCGTCTGCCTCTGAATGATTGTTCTGTCAAGCTATCCCCTGTCTCTAAGAAGCTCAAAAAAAACGCATGCGTAGGCGGCGACAGCTTCAGAGTGTGTTCCATGTGCGGGAGAGACGCACCGCGTTTCTGCTTCCAGAAACAGCTGGAAATTTCTGATGAACGACAGTCATTCTTGCGAGTCCGGAAATCTGACTCTCTTGGAAAATGTTACTCGCAAACTCATTCTCTTCATTCTTGCATTTGCTTATATTTTCTTTGCAGTTCATGTAGACGTCCATATCGACTCAGATGCATACGCGCGTGTGTATCTTGCATATGCCTACACACAGAAATCGATATAAACACACATGTATATACACACATATAAATAAATATATATATATATATATGAATATTTTTATATTGATGTGTACCCCTGTGTCTCGATTGATGCACACACGAGGAGATGGATACATCTACAAGCAAAAGTATAGATCTCTGTACATGACGATATTTGCATGTGATTCACGCGCATTCTCTTCGCGTGCGTTGCTGTGTTTTGCACACAAGCTGAGACGGTGGAGACACCTGCGATCTGTTACACGCTCGAAAAATTAACTTTTGTCTCTCAGATTGTTCATGTTATCCAGAGCGAGCTGGAGGGCCTGGATGCCCTTCTTCCCGAAGCCGAGCGCCATCACCGACATGTACAGCTGGTGCGCCAAGGCTAGGCCTGAGCACCAAAGCACAGTTCATGCACTGTTACATGCATGTTCATCTGCTTCGCTAGATCTGTTCAGGTCTACGTCTCCGACTAGGTTCTTACCATCGATTTCTAGCTCTCAGTACGTAGTCGTCTATTTCGCTGCCTCCCTGAGTCAACCTGTCTCTCTGAGCACATCTCTCTATTGACTCATCTGCCTGTCTGTGTCTGCCAGACTGCCTGCGTATTCCCTAACTCCCTCTGTCGCTGTACATCACATCATCCTCTCTGTCGGAAAACCTAGAGACTCTCTGATCACGCGTATGTGTCACAGTTGGTGCACTGTTGTGCCTACATCGGTCGATCCAAATCTTCTTGAAGCAACGCGCGACACACGAAAACATCGATGGTCATGCAGCACTAGCTGTTTCAAGACTTCGCGTGCAGTTCGCGCATGCACACCTGGCAGAGCGAGGTTCGCGTGGCGGGCCTCCGTGAGGGCAATCTGCATGTCTTTCACGAAGTGCTCTACAAAAAATCCCGGCTCAAAATCTCCTTTCAGAATTCGAGGTGCGTAGTTCGACAGAGACCTGCAACGGAAAAGGCGGAGAGAAGAAAAAGAAAACCATCGGCGAAAACAGCGGAGAAAAAGAGTTCGCAGACGCCGTAAGCTCCATCGACTCGCCGAGCCCGCACTGCCATACAGCGTCTCCAAACAAACGCTTCTGTCCGAAAAAAATTTGAGGAAAGCACAGGCCTCACGACAGAATAGGCCAGGATATTGATAATCCACTCTTCTCTACTTGTAAGTCCACAAAGCTACATATGAAGAACGAAGTATATTTATATGCTCTTGCACATACTACGTGTGCACATAAATTCAAGCATGAACCACACTTATATATATGAGCATATGCAAATGAATATGGGTGTTATCTACAAATATATTCCATAAATTCAGACTCATACAGATAAACACGTATAGGTGTGTAGAGAGACATGTACACTGAATACATTCACGTAGACGTTTACATGTCTACAGGGGCAACTGCGGAGTAGTAATCATAACGGCTTTTGTTTTTGTTTTACCAGCTTCCTGCAGCGCCTGTGGAGACTGCAGCGAGAGTTTTTTCGACATCCAGACCCATGCGACGTGCGTACAAGAGGGCTGAGAGAAAGACAGAAAGACGACAAACGAGGAAAGTCAGTTTCTCTACAAGCGGAAATGCAGCGTTCGCGCTTGCAGGCAAAACGTACGGCAACCGAGCAGTCAAGGACTCGAGTACAGGGATCCGGAGAACGGAGCACCGGGCGGAGAAGAGAAAAGGAAAAGAGGAAAGGAAAAGAAGAGAGAGATACTGGAGAGAAGACGAGATGAACAGACAGAAGAAAAGAAAGAGGGTGAAGAGACAAAGGAGAAGAGCATACGCACTGAGTGGAAGGGGAGAAGGGGAAGAGACTGTAGGAAGGAAAGCAGAGGTCGGCGAGAGAGAGAAAAGGCAGAAATACAGCGAGAATGATGAAGCGAAAAAGGATGAAAAACTTGAAGACTCACCCTCGACCACCCCAATCATGTTGGTGGCGATTAAAATCTGATTTGTCATTTTCGTGTGTTGCCCTGCATGCATGCAGTCCAAATGGTTCGCAGGCGGCTCGAAACAAATTTTCCCTCCCTCTCCAATCCGGCGAAAAAACCACGAAGAATCGCCTGTGGAGCTGGCAAACAGAGAGAACATAACAACCATCGGGAGAACAAAGAAAAACAGAGATCAACAGAGAACGACAGCGGAGACAAAAGAGAGGAGAGAGAGAAGAGGAAGAGAGGGAAGAAAGAGAAGAACAGCCGCAGAGGCGAGAAGGCGAGAAGGAAGGAAAACACAGAGAGGCATGCAACGCGAGCATGCAGAGGTCTACAGCAACGTGTCTCCAGAAGAAAGACAGCGCGGGTGAGGAGAGAAATCAAGAGCTTTGAGCCACAAAAACTGTCTCCGCAAACCTGTGCCGGGTCCTCCGCAGAAAGTAAGCTGGTTTCCTAAGACCTCAAAGAGAGGCGAAACTGCGACGAAGGCCTCCTTGTCTCCGCCCGCCATGATCGACAGACGCGCCTCGCGAGCTCCGACGTCTCCTAAAAACGAAAAGCAGTGGAACGTGTGTAGACGGCGAATAAGGAAAGAAGAGAAATGAAAGCACGAAGAGAAAGAAAAATGGAAACACGAAGAAAGCGAAACAACTACACCAGGGTGGCACAAACGCATTCTACCGGCTGAAACGCCTCAGGAGCGACAGGACACAGACGAGATTGCCGTCGCTTTCAGGCTCCTGCACAAAACTCCTTTCAGTTTCCTTTGCAGCCGACATCGATACACAAACGAAACGCAGTCACATCAAGCCACCCGCACATATGTGTATATATATGTATATAAGTATATATGTATTTATATGTATGTATATGTATACTTTCTATGTGGGCAGCTTTCGTCCCACACAAATTCTTACATGTGTACTTCGCCGTACTTCAATGCATGCATCGACGCATCGAAAGATGCACACATGTGACTCTTCACCGCACATGCATACTCATATTTGCATATGACAAAAGGTATTTCGATGCATGCGAAGTCTACGCCTATACGTGCGTTGATACGAAGCTCCATGTCTGTATCTGTAGATTGTACGTTCACGAATACCCTTTTCTATGAGCCTTTACATATCGATGTGTATAGAGTTTAGGTTCATACACGCAGTTGTCTGTGTTCTTGAAGGCAAGCTAAAGCGCCTGGCCCATGCGAACCTCCGGAAACTGGCGCATCCAGAGAAAAAACTCTTTTCTTTCTTGCGGCTTCGTGGAGCTTCTCAGCCAGACGCGGAGTGCTGGTCGTCATGTCCACGATGACGGCGCCCTCTCGCAGAACCTCTAGAACGCCCTCACCGCCCACTGAAAGACACAAACACACAACAGAAAAGCCGTGTCGTTTTTCTTGTGTTCTCTTCTGTTTTCCTCCCCCTCGCTTTGTTCTCTGGCTCGGTTTTTCTCCCTCTCTTTTGTTCCCTGTACGCCGCATTCTCTCTTGTTATCTTTGCCTTCCTCCATGCTTCTCTTGTTCGCTTCCATATACAATCAAATACATACATAGATGTACAAATACATATATATATATATATATATATATATGTCCATACAGAGCCAGATATTCCTATGTAGACACCCAGGTGTATCTATGTATTATGACGAGCCCAGCTCAACAGGTGTACGCATTTAGAAGTAAATCTCTATGTAGTCATATGTGTGTTAAGACGAGATGCACGCATTCTCGCATTCTCTGTTTTCATTTGGAAAGGAGACAGACGGACAGTAAACTTGTTCGACATCCTCTGGATGGCCGACGATGCTCATGACGACGTCGCTGCCTTCCGCCGCTTCTCTGTAGCTTCTCGCCACGACGGCGCCAAGGGCTTCGAGAGGCCTGCATTTCTCCAGAGTCCGGCTGCCACAATGGTGGAGAAGGAAAAGAAGAACTCCAGGAAAAGATCTCAGAAGGAAAGGCGTAGAGTGCAGACACGAGAGGGAGATAGAAAGAAAGACGAGAAGGGAGTCGAGATGCGGATGGAGGGGAGACAGAAGGCGAACAGAGAAGACGATATCAGGAGAAGACAGGGGAGATTTAAGGTGACGGAGGAAAAGAGAGTAACGTGTTTAGAGCAATGGAGAAGAGGATGGCATAGGGGATAGGGAGACGAAAAAGGTAGAATGAAGGAGACGAGGAGGGACGCCTAAGGCGGTCGGTGGAGGGAGAAGCACAGAGGCGAAGAGTCAACGATTTTCGAGACGAGAGAAGAGGAAATGGTGCTTTTTCGCGTTAAAACGGTTTGATGTTTAGCCTCTGAGATCGTGAAACGGCGCCTTCCTCACTTGAACACCTTCACTGTATAGCCTGCGCGGACGAGATGGGATGCCATGGACCGGCCCATGACTCCTAGACCGATGAAGCCTGCAGAGGAAAAATGCACTCTGACTCCATGCACTCCCCTTTAACTCCATGTACTCCACTCTAACTGCACGCACTCAAGATCGAACTCGTCACGCGACGCCATTTGTCTGAGAGTTGTACACAGGAAGAGAGGAAGAGAGACGCACCTGGATAAACGCCGAGAGACCCAGACAGGCAGACTAAGAGAGTCACACAGACGGAGAGAGACAAGTAGACAGAAAGACTGGTGGAGCCAGACACACAGGTAGACACATACAGATTCACGTATCTAGATAGGAAATAAACTCAAAGAGATAGCTGACCAGCTACAGAGAAGCAGATACACACAGGCAAGGCGAGACGGCATAAACCGGTGAAATGAAAACGTCTTGAGCAGAGAGCTGCACAGACGAAATGCACACGAAGGAATCCGTTTCTCAGCGTCCATCTGCATACAGTATAAGCTTGAATAAGACGTCTGCTGCATGCAAATGAAGAACTCACCGATTTGCGTCTTTCCAGGAACGCAGTCAACCAGAGCAGCCAGCGCCGCTTGGCGGTCGTCTACAGACCAGGTGCCGCACCTCGCCATCGAGACAGAAAACGCGTTTTCTTCTGGGGACCTCTGAAAGACTGTTCTTTCAAAGACGAAGAGCAGAAGGGAGGTCGAGAACGAAGAAAGAGGTGGAGGAGAGAGGTGGAGAAGAGAGGAGAAGAGAGGAGAGGAAGGAGAGGAAGGAGAAGGAGAGAAGCTTCTGAGAGAATGGAGAGAAGAACACGAGCGATTCCTTTTCACGAGAGAGAAGAGACAGAAGAGAAATCGAAACACAGAGTTTCGCGACAGGGTGGAAGAACACCGCTGCGGTCGGCCACTCCGGAAAGCTGCCGCGAGCGACGCAGACGGTTGCGACTCCTCGTCGACAGCTTGCAGAGTTGCAGAGGTTCCAAAATTCCTTGAACGAACAGGAAAACGACGCAGATGAACGAGAAGACAGAGTTTGCTAGTACGGGAACGTAACTTTCCACCGCGCTAAAACCAGGAACGTTTTCGTCGCTTCGCCAGCCTGCACACTCGAGCCGAAGACTTCGAAGTCCACACTCGGCCAGGTGTACATACACCTCAGCATACACTCGAGGCAGACCACCGCAGGAAGACTCCGTCTTGGGGTAGTCTGTCTCTTCACGGGATCGGCTTTTTTCTCTGACGTCTTTTAAGATGTGTAGAGAACTCAGACTCACATAAAAGACCCTCGCATGCACATCGACGACGATTTCTCTCCAAAGTTCGATGCACACGACGCGCAAGTGTCCAGTTCCGACTGTCGGTGAGGAAAGTCTGCGTTGAAGCGAGGAAAGCGGGAGATCTTCGTGGTAGGAAAGTTGCTGTTTTTCGCTCGCAACAGATTGGGAGACAAGACACGAGACGCACAGCGTAGGCCTCGAGTGCATGCGTCGTCGGTGAAAAGCTGCAGCTTCGCTGTTTGGAGACTCGCCATATGAGGGGTTCGGATTTTCGCGTCTGCATGCGATCCTTGAGTTTGCTTCTTCACGTCCCGGTTCTCTCTCCTTTCTCTCTCGACCCTCTCCACTTGTCTTCTTCTCCGTTCTCTCTTCGACGACGGAGCAGTTTCTCTTCTGGACAGAAAGACCTCTGTCGCGCCGTCGCCTCCACCCCACAAAACGCGGAGGGATGACTCAAGCGATAGCGCGATCAAGCCGAGAAAATAACAACTCCTCGGACTTTTTTCACTTCCACGGTACCACCGTTCGCTTCTTCGACCGACGATACGCTGAGGAGGCGTCTTAAGAAGAAAGAATTCGACAGGAAAAAGAGAGTGAAGAACAGTTCCAAAGGAGAGTGGCAGGTGCGAGAACAACACCGCAGACAAGGGCGTCGCCGTTCTCCTGCGAGATTCGCCTTCCTTGCGCTTTCTTTGTCTCCTTCTCCCTACTCTTCAGCAATTGTCTCTCTCTTTTCCTGTCTCTTCTTATCTCTTTCCTCCTTTCCCTTCCTGTCTCCTTTTCTCTCTTCTTTTTCGACTGCAAGATGCCGCCGCCGTCGAAAAAGCAAAAGTGGAGGAGGACGGATCTCTCTGCCACGGAGCGGCACGTGGAAGACTTGGCTCTTCACGAGCGCGTCGATCGACTCGAGGCTGCTGGGGAACTCTTCACTCTTGACACAGAAGGTGAGAAGCATCAACTTTTTTTTCATTCTAGGACGCATTCAACGCAGCCTCTCTCCTCGCTCTCTGCTGACCCTGATAACATCTGCCTTTCACGCCTGAAAACCTCTCCTTCGTCTTTTCTCTCATTGCTTTCCTGTCTCTTCGCTCTGTCCTCTCTCTTCGCTCATTTCTCTCTCTTTCTGGTCTCTCGTATTTTTTCGCTCGTTTCTCTGTCTCCTATCTCTCCTCTCTCTCCTCTATTTTCTCTCTTTTCTGTCTCCTCTCTCCTCCCGCTCTTCCCCACATCGCCTTCTTTCCATTTTCTTTCTTCCTTCGTCCTTTAGGAACATCGGCGGCTTCGAACTTGACACAGCGAGCTCGGCGACTCGTGAAAAGTCGATCGCTTTCTGCCACGGGAGAACACGGCGTCCGAGACAGTGCATGCCTCGCGAGCTCGAAGGCCCCCCTCCTTCAGGTTGTTTCTAAACACCACAGACAGCACATTCTAAAAGTTCTGCAGCGAAAAGCTGACGCAGAGAAACTTCAAGGCGCAAAAGTGAGGGATGCACTCCGCGGAGATTTCCTCGCTCGAGACGCCCCTGTAGTTGACTGCCTGCTCGTCGAAACGTCGTGCTGGTGAAGAGCGCCTCCCATGCACTTGCATCCGCTGCCTCTGTTTCGAGTTGAGACGCTGCTCAAATTCACCGAAAACGTTCCTCCACATTTCAGGTCGCGGGGCCTTGGGGCCGCTCGACGTTGCAGCGATCTCTCATGCTCAGAAACAGCTCCTTTCCCCCACTCGTGTCGTGACTGTCGATGTCGCTTCTTCTGGTCTCTCCCTCGTCTCACTCGAATCTTCTTTTTCGCTCCTCGCCTCTCCCTGCGTCACTCCGAATCTCTCTCGAGACGCGCATATATATATATATATATAGGTATGTGTGCATATATAAATATATGAATACATGCATATCTGCATATGTGTATACATGTGCATGCATATATATATATATATATATATGTATATATATGTATGTTTATTTGATAGTAATTCCGACTCTTGAAAGTGTCCTGACAAGCCTTCGATGTTGCCTGGTTTGTGTTTCCTTCGTCTCGTTTTCCGCGTGCTTCGTTTCCATCTTCTTGCCGTCTTGGAGCTGCTCCCATCCGTTTTTTTTGATTTCGCATGCAGACGTCGTCGCACGCCTCTGAGAGAAAGAGCGCGCCCACACCTCACAGTTCCTCGCTGTCTGCCGCCGACATCTGGGGTGCCTCTATCGTCGCTTCTGAAAACGCGAAGAAGAAGAAACACTTGCCTTCGTGGCTTTCTTCTTCTTCCTCGTCTTCATCTTTTTCTTCCTCTTCTTCTCCTCAAACCCGTCCCTCTTCTCTCGCTTTAGCTCCAGTTCGGACGGCCGTGAACTCGAAGACGGAGCTGGCAGAGAAGTCGGAAAATTCGTCGAGGAAACGCGAGCGCGAGGAACCTGACAACGAGACCTCTTCTTCCTCCGACATACTCCCCAAGTCCAAAAAACAGAAAGCTTCTTCCTCGTCTTCTCCCTCTGCTTCCTCGACTTCTCGCTCTCGCGATAAGGTGCCTGCTAGAAAGAAGAAAAGACCTGCCTTGACGTCTCGGGCACTGAGAAGCTTCGACAGCCTCCGCGCCGTCGTCCCTGCTGTACAGACACCGGATCACGGAGAGTCGTACAACCCGTCTCCAGAGGCGCATGCGCAGGCGCTCTTGACTGCAGCTGTATGTACACTCGAAGAGCGAGAGCAGTGGCAACAGACGGGCGCGCATAGCCGCAGTCAGCGTGTCTTGCCCCGGGACCCTGAGGTCCTGGAGGAACTTCTTCTTGCGAAAACTTTGCAGGAAGAAGACACGAAAGGCAGCTTCAGCAAATACCGGAAACCCGTCGACGCAGCGCTCGCGAAAGTCCTTCCCCGAGAAAAAATCCAGGAGCTGTCTGAGAGTCAGAAACAAAGAGTACGTCTCTGGGTTCGGAGTTCATGTTCACAAGAAGATTCACGTTCTCTGGGATGCGTCTCTCATCTCTTCTTCAACTGCTTGTACACTGATGTCATGTATAATCATATATATATATATATATATATGCAATTATATATATATATATATGTAAATGCATTTTATTTATCTGTATGTATATTCATCTGTGTGCGCATAGATCGACGACGATGTATTATTGGTCAAGCCCATCTGGTCATCTCGTGGTGCTGTATATTTTCATTCCTCATTTTAACTAGAGCCGCAAATTCAGCGTATGCAGGCGGAACCATGTTTATGTATTTATGCCTGTATTATGCCATATATATATATATATATATGTATATGCATACATATATACATATGTACATACTTTTATATGTATATATATATATATATATATGCGTGGTGAATGGCGCGTACTTGTGTGGGTGTTGGAGCACCTCGGAAGAACCGGTGCAGAAAGTAGTATGGGTGTTTGTTTTTCTTTGTGTTAGCTTCTCTACCGTCTGGTCGACGGAGGCGAGAAGGTTCTCCTCGATGCGGACGGAGCTTTGCGCCTAGTTGAGGAGGAAGTACAACACAGCGCAGGCGATAGCGAAGAAGAGAACAGCGAGGAAGAAGCGGATGATCCAAGCCTCTTCAGACAACCTGGTGAGAAAACAACTGCGTATGGCCATACGGTTTTCCTTTTGTAGGTATTTACATGTCTGTAGATGCGTATCTATGTACATAGATCTCTCTCTCTCTCTCTCTCTCTCTATATATATATATATATATATATACATATATACATATATACATATATATGTGTATGTATATCTGTATTCGTCCGTGTACTTCTGCATTCATACGTGTCTACAGATTGTTGAGATGCGTCTGTGTTTTTGTACTTGCTATTGAACGAGCGTTGTCCTCCGCATCGTTACAAGCTGCTGTGCTCGTTATCGAGATATCGGTAGGGATGTACAAAAACATTCATACGTGGTGGTCCAAGTGTCTAGATTATGTGAATGCATGTCTGAATCTACGTATAGTGGATATACGTACCAGATCCCTCCGTATGGCTAGATACATATGTAGAACAGCATGTGCTTGAAACTGAAGACTTAAGCGTTTGACGAGTTGTTTTTTCTCAGTGCGGCGAGAGAAGAAGAAGACGCAAGCCGACAAGAATCGTCACCTTCGCTTCCTGCAGCAGCAGCGGCGAGTGAGTGGAGAGTCTTTGGATGCATTGCTATCGAAAACTAGGTCGGCGACGAAACGGAGAGTGGAGTGTGACTCATGTGAAACCAAATGAAGAGTCTTGTTAAGCGCGAGGAAAGCTCTCGATGTAAATTGGAAAACGCAACTCCCGATAGACCCGATACCTTGGACTGCTTGATATAGCTGCAAAGGCCCGAGTCAAATTCTTTCTCCCTAATCCATCAAGATCGAGAGTCTCCTCGGCGCCGGGGCAAAAATGTTCCTGCATCAGCGTACAGAAGTGCACACATAAAAAACCATTAATTTCTGTCGGACTGCATGCAATACCACCAGCAACAGCATAGCGTGGATATGCAGAGATCTCTGCATCTCCAGACTTTCGTCGCTTTAACATGCAGATGTGCATTTATCCACATCTATAGTTACACCTTTCTGCGTGGGGGTCTGCACAGTGATCTACAGACAAATATATATGTGTATGTATAGAAGCAAATGTACATATATATGCATACAGTGTACATGTTTGAGTAGAGGTTATCTATATACATACATATACATATATATATATATATATGCATAAGAAGATGTGGTTTCGGGAGAGGTTTGTAGACTTGAGTTTGAGAATTTCTGTTTAGAGGCTGTGTCGTGGCATGCTCCTTCTGTGTTCAGAGAGCAGCGAAGCTTTCGTCGCGAGAACGTCGCGCGGCCTTGGCGCGTCTGGACGATCTTTTGAGGGAGTGCGACGAAGACGAAGAAGACCGTCAGGAGGCGCAGAAAGACAAGTACGCAGTCGTGAACCCAAAACGCTTGAATGCCTGCATGTGGGTGTGCAACCTGCTCTTTTTTCTCTCTCTTCGGTCGTTTCAAAACTTCGTTTCAAAACGCCCCTTTCTTCTCCTCCTGTTTCCTTTTCTTTCCAGAGAGGAGCGTCTGAAGGCGAAGATTGAGGCCGCAAAGCAGGGTCGCGTGAAACTCCGAATCGGTCGAGTGAGCCTTCGTTTCTTCTTCTCTTGAGTTGAGGCGCTTTTTCTCTGTCTCTGCTTTGCAGGCGTCCGCTGACAATGCCATTCCGTTGACGTCTGCTGTGTGTTTCCGAATGGCGTACATGACCCTGTTCGGTACGATTGTGCCCATGCAGCGAACTAGGCGAGAAGGACTTCTCAAAGGAGAAGCAGCTTCTACGGGTCGCTTTCATGCATTCTCCAAGACACTACATATGTGGTCGTGTCCGCGCTTCTTGACGCAATCAAATAAATACATAATTATATATAAACATATATATACATCTACATCTACATCTACATATATATATATATATATATCTGGTAGAAAGATATCCGCAGTTGGGTTGTTAACAGAGACATATGATCTATATGTAAGCCTACTGGAATCTTCCTAAAGTAAGCGTTTGTGCGCAATTCCAGTTGCACGTGAGCATCGAACCGCGAGTGCACGATGTGACCGCCGCGTACGGTCAAAAGCAGTTGAGCGCGCGAAGATACTGAGAGGCGACTTTCGGGGGCATTTTCTTTTCGGAAGCTGCGACGAAAACGAATCGTGGACAGCTGCGCTTCCCAGGCCAGAAACGAAGGGACCCCGAGGTCTTTGCATGATATTTGCATCGATCAATTGCTCTGCAATCCAGTAAACCGACAAGTGTGTAGGTGTGTCTGTTCAAGCGCGGAGCCCAGGTAAGAAACAGTCGAACGATTGGCGGCTGCGCATTCTTGTTTTTCTTTTCAGAATCGCTTCGTGGAACCTCCGCCCGCTGTTGCCCTGCCCGACGATCTCTCTGGCGGTAGTTTGAGGACCATGAAAGTAAGTGGCTGTCGAATTGGAATCGCCTTGTTCTCTCTTGTTGCTCCTGCGATGCTTCGGCCTCGTCTGTCTCGACCTTGTTCCTTCTCCGCTTTTCCGCCTCCCTCCCCTCCCTCCACACCTCATTCGCTTTCCCTTTCCTCCACCTTCGGTTTCGTTTGCGTTCCGAGTTCTCGCGTTCAGGCTTTACGCGGCGGCGCCTTGTCTGCGCAGTTGACGTCTCTGCAGCGTCGGGGCTTGGTCGAGCTTCCACCCACAGGCGGCGCAACTGCTGCGTATCTGCGCCGCGTGCAGAAAGACCGGTCTCGTCGAATCAGCAGCAAGAAGCCTGTTCGCAAGAGGCAGCTCGGAACGTAGATCTCCGACGCACGGCGTCGAGGTTCCTTCTCCTCCCTGCGAAGGACCTTCTCGCGAGTCCACCCCCACCACCGCGACGACTCTCTCCTCTCGCGTCCTCGCTTCGCAGCGACGTGAGGCACTTGCATGCATTGGCGCGCGCGGAAGGCAGGCGAACCGAAGCGTTTGAGGGAGAGAGAGAAAACGTGGAAGCGCGCGGCCGCGGTGTTGCGCATGCAGAGCTCCAGAGACGAGCGAGCACACCACGCGTCCTGGCGGATGTTGCTTCTTTACTTCCACTGTCTCTGCTCGTGTCTTGTGCCTCTCTAGAAATGCATGTTCTGTCTCTCAGAAACGCGAGGAAGTCTCCAAATGTTCAGAGTCCGTTTTTCGAGTGACTCCAAACTCGAAATTCGTCTTTGCTGCTGCTCATGCACGCGGGTGTGTTGTCGGGATGCATGCAATTCGAAGCTTCTGAACTATGGACTGCGTCTGAAATCCCCTGCATGCGTTCGCTCGAGAAACCTCCCCAGCAGCTGACAGGAGAAACATCTGCTTTCCTCCCCCGGACCCTGCAGATATAGGGCATCGTTCCGGCCTGCGCAGTGTTCCTTCCCATCGCGTCTTTTCAGTCTTTCTCCTTCGCTTTCCCTTTCGGGGGCTCTCTGTGTTTGGGGTCTCTCTGTGCACTATTTTCGCGCGTCCTCTGTCTACCTCTCGTCTCTCTTGCTCTCCCATTCTCTCGCTGTGTCTCGTTCGTACTTGCGGCTCGAGCCTCGCGTCCTCTCTCTTTCACTTTCTGTCTCTCCCCCAGTCTCTCTCTTATGCTCTCTCTCTCTCTCTCTCATTTCCTCTTGCTTCCTCGGTTTCCTTCCTCTCAGCTGCTGCCAACACTCGCGCGTCTTTGGCCTCCCTGCATGCGAACGCAGATCGCGTTTGCCTCCTGGAGCCTTTCCACTCGTTTCCAAAGTGACTCTCGCGGAGAAGAGTGAAGTGACGACACTCTAAAGGGAAGCAAAGTTTCCTTTGTCGTCTGCCGAGCCACTCGATTCAGCAGAACACCATGACTCATTCCAGTTTCTCGTTTTCACAAAAATCGTCTTGCGCGCTTCCAACAGACTCTTGCGCCTGAGACTATCACACCAAAAATACACCCGAAAAACGTACAACACCCTCAACTCGCGCGTTCCCCGATACATGCATATATATATATATATATATATGTATTTATACAATTATAAATATTCAGACAGAAACATACAAACATATATATTAGATATATATATATATATATATGCATGTTTACTAGACGGATATGCATGTATACATAAACGTAGAAAAAGACAGAGACATAAATTTGTATTAGGCAGACATGCCCATATATATATATATATATATATGCAGAAAGAGACAGAGAAATGCAGAGAAAGAAATACAGAGTAGTACGGCTTACATGCATGTATATATATATATATATATATATTGATATATGTATATGAATATATGTATGTATACGGATGAGGACGAATACATGTGCATGTGTCCACGTATGCGTACGCATTCAGTATCCTCGTTCTTGCGACGAAGAAGACTTTCGTGACAGCGCATACATTGAATGCACTCGATCTCTGCTTTGCATGCTTCCCTCCTTCGCGTGCTCCTCAAAGAACACAAATGCCCTAGCGGAACCAGAGATCTGCTCAGCAATCATCGACGGAGTGAGCTAAGTAGACACGAGACAGTTGAGAAGGCTTTTTGTCTGTCTCGATGCTTGCTCACATGAGGTTCTGAACTTTCTCGAGCTTCAAGGTCTCGCGACGACCCCCGACAGACCCCCCCACCTGCCACCGCTCCGCGAGCGTCTCGGCTCTGGGTTGCCTTTCTTGTCTTTTCCGGCATTGGCAGCTAAATCGCTCGCCTCTGCCTTCGCCGTGCGAATCAGCCACCAGTCGCCATGCGCGTCCTTCTCTGCATGCACGAATTGCAAGCCTCCCCCACAACGCATGCACTCTGCAATGAATTCCTCGTCCGCCGTCAACGCCTGAACGCGAGGAAACGCCGCCACCTCGCGCAGCGGAACCCCCACCAAGACGTCCGAAGAAGCGGATGACGAGTCGGAAGACGAATCGGCAGTCGGCGAAGAGTCGGACGGTGTTTTTCGATTTGTGTTCAGTCTCTGCTGCTGCACGACGTTTGCGACCTCCGCTGGGAGAGGCTGGACGACGGAGCGCAAGTGTGTGTCTTTGCTCCAGTTGCTTGGTGAAAAGTAAAAGTCGAGTTGTCTTCTGAGAGCCTTCCGGCTTTGCTCGAGTTTCTCTCGGAGAATTTTCAGCGCGCTCGTCTTCACGCATGCATCGACGGCGTCGAGGTCCACGACCAGCGCATGCGGTTCGTCTCTTTTCTCGTCGCCTCCGAAGTCGCCTTGTGCCTTTTCTTCCTCAACAGTCTCTGCTGTCTCTGCGTTGCAGTCGGCGGCCGTCGTCGACGACGTTCGGGGAGAAACGAGGTGAAGCAGAACATCCCCGTTCCGCGCAGTTTCTCCCTCTCTGTCGCCGACCGAGGGACTTGCTGTCGAGTTCCGCGTTCCGCCCTGAAGGGCCTTCTTCGCCCGGGAGGTTGCTCGTGGCTTCTGCATGTGCTGCTTGCATGCGTCCAGCAAATCCCGAGGCAGCGGCAGATGAAACGCCCCCGCCGCCGCGAAATGCCGCACCAGCAAGTCCGAGCCGTCCTCGCTGACAACCACCTCGAGTCCTGAAAGAAGAAAGGCCTCCCAGGCAGTCTCTCTTGTCTTCTCCGAACGACTCGAGGACCTTCCTTTCAGCGCAGCATCGGTCTCCACACCTGCAGAAGCACTCAACGCCAAAGCAGAGGAGGAGGAGGGAGAGCCAGCCGAAGACGGAGAAGAAGAGGAAGCTGCAGTGGAGGCGGGAGAAGAAGAGGGAGAAGAATTTGAGTGGCTTTCGTTTTCTGGGGGGGCGGTCTGGGATGTGAAGCGCAGAGGCGACTCGGAAGGCAAAGCGTTTCCGCTTATCGCCTCAGGGACGGTCTGCTGTTGCAGGGCGAGAAGTCTCTTCGGTTGATACTTGAATGCTGCGCCGCTGGCTCCACCGTTCTCTCCGTCGACGGTCTCAAGTTGCGAAACGTTGCCGAGAGAGGCCGCACCCGCCGACGCCGTCTGGCTGCTATCCAGGCCTTCGGCGTCTGCATGCACCACTTCCGGAGTCGCTTTGATTTCCGTCAGACTCGACCAGTCCCGCCAGGAGCCTGTGCCTCGCCGCCTGGCCTGGGATGTACATCCACCCGAGGCTGGGGGGCGGTCGTTCGGGGCCCGGTGCTCCCAGAGACGCACGCGGCCAGTCGCCAGGTCTTTTTCTTCGACGCGAACGAGGCGCTCGCTGCTCAGAGTTGGCAGGAAGCCCTGCAGGGTGAGGAAGCACACTTGAAGCCACTGGTGGATTTTCACCTTCTCCAAAGAGGCAGACGGCCAAGGGATAAGTGCCTCGGGAGCGGGAGGCGCCGTCCATGACCCGCCTGTCTCTCCTGTCTCCTCTGGTTTTCCTGCCTCTTCTGCCGCCTCCATCGGCGTCTCCTGTGTCTGGGGCGAGGCCCGCGCCGGGTGCGCGTCCACGTCTATCTGCTGGGGATGCCTCTGACTGCGGCCGCCGTTCCTCGGCTGCATGCAGCGCGAGTCCTGACGCGCATCTGCAGACGCGACTGCTTCGCCAGCGCCAGATTGACGCACACCCGAGACTCGCCCGGCAGCGAGGCCGAAGGCCTTCGCGACGACGGCGGGCATGCGCGCCACATTGGGCCTGCGCAGCTCTTTACCGGCCCTCGGTGCCTCGGCGCTGTCGTCGCTGTCGCTGGAAGACACCTCAGTTTTCCTTTCCTGCTTTCCCTCGCTGCTCGTGCCTCGGCGCCCTGCAGAGCCTGCCGCGGTCCCGCTGGCTTGACTCGGCGTCTGGCGCGCCTGGCCAGCGGGGAGGGGCGTTGCTGGCTTTCGACTCCCGCCGTCGTCCCGCGTCTTCTTCGGATCGTGCAGTACTCGGGGAGCCGCGTTCAGCTTTCGCTTCTCTGCAGGGGACAAAGGATCCCTCTTCCAGCAACTCGTCGGGGCTGCAGAGCCCGGCGCTTCCTCGTCAGAAGAAGACGAAGAAGAGGTGGAACTCTCGTCGCTGGAGAGGGCCGCCACCGCGGCCCGCTTCGGCCCAGGTGTACATACACCCGAGGCAGGGCCTCTCCCGCTGGCCTCTCGCGCTGCAGCCTTCGAGGGCCTCCCAGGCGTCGACGGCATACGCTGGAGCTTTCCTCTCCTCTGAAAAGGTTTTCGGGGAACTTCCTCTTCGGATTCTTCGCTGCTCTCCTCTTCGCTGCTCTCCTCTTCGCTGCTCTCCTCCTCGCTGCTGTCCTCCTCGCTGCTTTTCTCGTCCAGGGCGTCGCCGGCACTCAGCGCCTTGCATCCCTTCTTCACGTGGTTGGCTGGACGTCCACCCGAGCTTCGGGGGTCTGGCGCTGAAGACCGCTCGCGTTTTCTTGCGCCCGCGGCTGTTGCGGGCAGCAGCGAGTGTCTCTGGGCCTCAGCAGAGCCGCGGAGAAGGCCCGGCGACTCAGCTGTCTGTGCAGGCACTGGAGTGTACAGACACACCGTCACGACGTCGTCTTTGTCCAGGAGGTCGATGGGCTGGTTGTCGGGAAGGAGGAAGTTTTCGAGGCGCAGCATGAGGTCGACAGGCTTGCCGAGCGCGACCTCTGCGGCTCGAGAACTCGCTGCGAAGCAGGAGGCGTTGACATTTCGGCTGTCTTCACACGCAGAAAGAGCGAGAAGACACGAGGGAGTCTTTGGAAAGCGGCCCTGAGCGAGGTCAGCGAGAAGCGCTGCTTTCAGCTGGCCAATCGTCCGTACGCTGCGACGATCCACAAACACACAGCTGTCCTCAAAGACTGCAAAGGAGATTCCAGAGACGCATCCACTTCTCTGCAGAGACTGGAGAGAAGAACACAAGCACGCAGAGGACGAGGAAGAAGCAAAGGTTGAGGAGGGAGAGGAGGAAGAGTTCCCAGACGAGGAGGATCGGATCGACCGGGGGGCAGTGGAGGACCCTGGAGGGGCTTGACATGCGTCCCCTGCATGCACAGGCTCGCACTCATTTGAACCTGTTCCTTGACACGAGGCACACACCAGGCCAAGCGGGTGAGGGGCATGCGCACCCGCCGCTTCTCTCCCAGGGAGAAAGTGGGAGCAGAAACGCAGTTTAATTCGCATCTTGAAAGTAGTTCAGCCGCGCTGTATAAACATGCACATATATATATATATAGTTGTATATATTTGTATATATGTATGTATATGTATGTATGTATGTATGTGCTTGTGTGCATGTAGATTACCCGATGAAAACAGGTAAAGTTTCAAGTGAACACCAGAGAGAACTCGATCTCTCAGACTACCGATTCTGTACGGGGGATCGCAAGGTGCCGTTTGAAACGGCGCGACTCCGTCCGTCGCGGGCTCTGCACGCTCGACCGCGGTTTCGGGGAAGAAAGAATAAGTCGTCTCGAGCTTGGAAAATGCAACATCAACGGCTCGACGCCAGCGAAAAAGAAGGAGGGAAACGGAGCGAAAGAGAGGGGGCGAGAGAAGGGAAGAGAGAAAAACGGGGCGACACCGAGAGAGAATGGAAGACAAAGATCAAGGGAGGAAACAGAGGCGAAATGGAGAAGAAGTGGAACGGAAGAGAAGATGCCCGTTTTTTTCAGAGGAGCCACGGAGGCAGAAAGCAGCGTGTCTATGTTTTTTCGCGCAAGGCGAATCCTGTTCGCAGAGATTCGCCGTAGAAGAGAAAGAACTTCACAGCAAAGTGGAAGGAGACGGAGAAACAAGTCTGAGGTTTTCCAGAGAGTCTCTGTTTTCTCAGGACAAAAGACAATTTGCATCTTTTCGTCGAGAGATATGCATGTATCGATTGTGCTGTTGCAAGTGGGAGCGCTCGTCGCTCCTCGCTCCTCGCCTCGAGCGAGTCCTTCCCTTTCGACCTTTCCGCTCCTCGAATCCGAAGAAGTGCAATTCCACCTTCTCTCTGCCACACGTACTGAAGAAAAACGTCCTCTGCCGAGAGCGCCAAGCTCTTCGCCTGGCGGGGCGCGAATTCGAAGCATCTGCATGTCGTCCTGGACAGTTTTTTCTCTCTCTCGGCTGTCCGCGAGGGAAATGTGGGGTGGCAAGGAAACCTGACGGCGCGAGTGTAGGCTTCTCTTCTGCAACACAAGACGGGCAAACTGAATCCTTCAATGGAGAGCGAAAAGCATCAATGCCTACTCACACATCCATAGAATTCGCGTCCAAGTGAATTGGCGCAGGCGCGTCTGCAGCTCTGCGGCGATGCACAGCTGACGTTCCTGAGCAGAGGAGAGGGTGAGGGTGTCGAGACAGCCGGGCTCGAGTCGCCATTTCGGGGATTTTTGTCGGTGGTTCGCGCTTCGCTTTCGAGGACGCCAGTTCTTCTCGGAACGTGTCAAGAGTCGAGCCCGATCCTTTCTTTCTCTTTGCTCCGGAGAAAAAGGCGCAAAGTGCCTCCGAGTCGACAGCCGCAGACGCGGCGAGGCGATGTGCACACAGAGCGAGACGCAAAGACACTCAAAAAATATTTCCCTCTCAAGCATCTGCCGACAGGGAGCCTTCGACGCAGTCACAACTGAGCCTTGAAACATTCGCCGCCATTGTTTTTGAGGAGACATCACCTTTAGAAGAGAATTCACGTACGTGTGTATGTTTGTTCGTTTCTGCGAATGAAAACAAGTTTGCGTGGTACTGGTGAGAGACAGAAAAAGTGGATGGTTAAAATGCATTCGGGAGTCTCTGTGTGTCGAGGACAGCGAGCAGGAGTGTTTCAAGTTTTTCACTTCAACCAGGCAATTCCTATGTTCACATTTTCAAAGGGAACGATACTTTTCTTCCTGGTTTTGCTCTCAAAGCTCCTCGACAGACCTGCGCATCTCTCGCCTACTTCAAACGCTTCTTTTTGCCGTGAAAAAAGCTCGACTTGGTCTTTCGTTCCTCTTTTCTCCAGCGTCTTCCCTCGCATGTTCCGGTTTTAATCCCCTTTCGTCTTTTCGCGGCTCTCGCTTGCGTCTTCCTCCATATTTACGTCAGTGCCCCTCCTCTTTCTTCGCCTCTCGTCTCCAAAGCGTCCTCTCTACAACCTTTTCCCCCTTCCGCTCTCTCCTACACTATCTGTCGCTCTCTTGTGCTGCTCTTCTCCTCTCCGTTTTTTGTCGGATTCTCTGTCTTCTTCTCTGTCGCGCCTCTGTCTCTCTTCCGTCTCTCTTTCTTCCGTCTCTTCGCTTCTCGCTCGCTGCTGCCTTCCAGCGTGCTCCGGCTTGCCTTTCCTCTCGTGGGCGTGGAGATGGAGGGGAAGAGCGCATGCAAGTGGCTTCCTCTGGAGGCAGATCCGCTGCTCTTTGCGCAGTACGTCAACGAGCTCGGCGGCCCAGTCGCTGCCGCCGTCGAGCACGGTGGAGAGACAGAGAAGAGACACGAGGGTCACGAGGCACTCCTCTCCTTCGAGGACGTCCTCGCTCTGGAGTCGTGGGCGGCAGAAATGGTGGCGCACCCCACAGTCGCTGTTCTGCTGCTCTTCCCCATCACTGAGGCGACGGAGAAAGGCCGCAGAGAGCAAGACAAACAGACGGCCGGACAGTCGCTGAACAACGTCTGGTTCACCAAGCAAGTCAGTCTCTCTCTCCCCCGCAGAAGCCTCGTCTATCCTCCGAGAGAGGAGACGTTTTGGTCGACAAAAGAGAGAGACACACAACGAAGAAACACACACACACACCTCCAGCACTGTATAAATATACATAAATATACATAAATATATATATATATAGGACTTTGTCTCGATAATCTCGTGCTAAAAATGGCGCATATGCATATATATATATATATATGTATTTATATTTACATATATATATATATATATATATGAGACAGAGAGAGACAGCCGTGTGATGTCAGTTCCTCTGTCTGATTCGATTAATGGCAAGATGTAGTATGAGTCATATCTTTGACTTTGGGTTGGCATGCCCACGGACAATTCGGTTGTCTACCAGTGTGAGTGTGTACACAAAGACTCTGGATCGTCTCCGTGTGTTTGGGACACAGCAGCGAGGACTTCGGTGGTGACTTCCCGGCTTTTTTTGTCTTCTCTGCAGACTGTCGGTAATGCATGCGGCACTGTGGCCCTGCTCCACTGTCTGGCCAATCTGCCTCGTGAAAAATTTCCTCTGCAGCCTAACCGCTTCCTCGAACACTTCCTCAGTACGTCAATCCAAGCACTCTTCAGCGTACATGCATGCATAAACATATATACATGCACATGTACATGTACATATATATATATATATATATAATATATATATATATATATATATATATATATGACCGCATGTGGACTGAGTGCCCAAGCGGCTTATTAGGCTCGAGGATGCACTTTATAGATATATAGATATACTGATGCATGTGATGTGTGTTGACTCGGAGTGCGATGAGCTAAAGAGAGGTCTCAACGGTCGTTCCTGTCAATTCCTCTGTCATTCTGAGCATGTCTACTTCTCCATAAATAGCTCCGCAGTTTTCCCTCCACATAATGCATTCACAAACATACACATAAACATATGCATCTTTAAATTTACATATATATATATATATACAGAGAGAGAGAGAATATGTGTTTTGTTCTTTGCAAGTGTGGAGTTGTGCCTGCATGTTTGCTGCTTCACGTGAGAAGACTCGCAGCGAGCGTCGACGTTTGATCCGGTTCTGTTTCGAGCTGTTGCGTGTTTGTGGGACTTCTTTTTCCAGAGGAGACTGCAGATCTCTCCCCCGAGCAACGAGCAAAGGTTCTCGAGACAGATCGATCCCTCGCCTCTGCACACAAGAGTTTCGAGCAGCAGGGGCAGTCGGCTGTACCTCCACGCGAGAGCGACGTCGACACGCACTTTGTGGCTTTCGTCTTTCACGAGGGACATTTGGTGGAGTTAGACGGCAGACGCGCCACTCCCGTCGACCACGGCTCGGTCGAAGGTGGAGCGACTCTCGAGGACGCCGCGAGAAACCAGCGTCTTTTGAAAATGACTCTGAACGTCATCCAAAAAGAATTCGTCGAAAAATGCCCAGGAGAGCTCCGCTTCCAAGTCATCGCCGTCGGCGACGCCAAGGCCGCGTAGCCGCTGCGAGAAGACGCCTCTCCTGTTCATGCGTTCAAAACCACGGCAGTCGAGTTCTTGCGTGTCGCGCATGCAGAGATAAGGAAGCGTGATGTCGTGGATTCCCCTCTGCATGCGCTGGGAGGTCTTGTGAAGCATGTGGGCCTCCCGCTCGATTTTCCCCGCGATGCTTCGAGGCGTGTGTTTTCGGAGAGAAGGCGAGAGAAAAAGGAAAAACTCGAATAAAAGTAGTCGATCGCCGGAAAGTCGAAACGGCGTTGAGAGATGTTTGTGCTCGCGCCAGCAGCTGCGAGGCAAGTCCATTTCTTGGTCGGATGGACGGAAAAAAGTAACAAGGGACAATGCTCCAGTTCACATGCTTGGACTCACGGAGAACCGAAACGCGGAATCTCACATACACATTCGTAAACATATATATATATATATATATATACATATATATACAACTACAGATATGCATACTGTATATACATATATATATATATATACAAAGATATAGATTTATATACAAAGTAAATTTAAATTCATGACCGTCGATCTAAAAATGCACTCAAGTTCACGCATATGCCTATACCTACGGAGTTCGGTGGAGACACTCACAACTCTTGGTGGTGTACATTTAAGATAAAAAACGCAGGCCTCACGCTCGGTTTCTCTGTGAGGGTGAATGCGAGTGGAGAGCAGATACCCCTCATGCACAGAGGCTCGACGACGCCGGGGCGGCAGTCCTCCGTTTACCAGAAAAACGGACAGAAACAGCGACAGGCATGCTCCTAGAAAGCCGCGTGATCGCGTTAAATCCGCGTATCTCTAACTGCGAACTCGAAAGCAGCAGACAACTTCAAAAACGTCCTTCAAATACATGTCTGTTTGTACACATATGTATATGGATAATACTTATGCATGCATACATACACGATTTGTAGGATGGGTCTAGAAAGGTGGATGTACAGAACGATGTGCGAAGGAGACGGAGGGAACTCGCGAAAACACGAAGAAGCACATCGCCTTCCGTACACTCAAATACGCAAACTTTTACCCATAGAGATATATGCTCATATATGTATATATATATATATATGTATATATATATATACGTTTGGTGTGAATAGATGTAGATCAACATTGATGTGGCTTTTCGACTTTTCACGGAGAGACTCTCTGTTCTGATTTCAAGGCGCTTGTGAGCCTTTCGAGAAGAAGCTCGATTCTGCCAGTTCGGCGTCTCTATGGTGTCCAGACGCGACGAATGGAGTGCACGCATGCCGCCGGGCGCGCGACTCTGCGAAATCAAATTCCTCGGATACGTCGCTCTCCTCGCCGCTTCCGAGCCAGCGCTTCAGCCACAAAACAAATAAAAGAGAAAATGCAAAAGAAATGGAGAAAACGAACAAATAGCGAGAAAAATGGAACAAAAATGAGAAGATATGACAGCGAGAAAAAAGAAGAAATCGCAAGATGAAAAAACCAGAGCAAAAAGAATGAGTTTTTTTTCGAGAGCAGTCAGTGTGCTTGTCTCTTCTCTCTCTTCTCTGCTCTCTTTTCTCTCTCTTCTTTCCAGCTCTGAAAGACGCCTGATTGTTCTCACTGTTGACTAATGGAAGAACTGATAGGGAATTAAAACTGCACACCTTTCGTGGAGACTTTTTCTAAAGGAATCTTATCTGCTCGATGTGCCTCCGGGCGACGCACCTGAAGATATTCCCGGTCGAGTCGGTAAAGAAAACGAACGCATGCACTCACAGGACGCCCGCGTTCGTCGAATTCTTCTGAAAATCCAGAATTTGAACAGACGAACGACAAAGTCCGCACTCATTCGCTGATGTCACCTCACCTAGAGAGATATATAGAGAGAGACATGTAGATAGGTAGAGAGAAAGACGGATACTAATAAGCGAACGTGAAGGGAGTCTGTAGAGAGATGGGCTTGAATAGAGAGATGCATGCACGGATGTTCGCACGTATATATATATATATATATATATATATATATATCTGCGTCGGTACACCCCAAGCTCGGCGGCATTTTGGGATTCGTCTGCGGGTGTATGAGTCTCTCTGTGTACCTCTGGAGAGGCCAGTATCAGGGACACGGGGGCGGCGCTCAACCTGAGATCTGAAGTCTCTCTCTCTCTCCCACTGGTGCGCATGCCACTGGAGTGCGTAGGAGTCGTGCTCTTCTGTCTGTGTGTCGAGTCTTCCTTCTCCTCGTGGTTGCCGGCCTTCGTGCTCTGTTCCTTCGTCTTCTCTGCCGGCTGCCGCAGGCGCGCTCGCGAGCTCGGAGACAACGTCTGCGGCGCCTGAGGTGGACGCGCGGCATGGAGGAGCTGCAGAGGTCTCTGAAGTCTCTCGAGTTCTCAGTCTCCTCTCTTCTGGGCCTTCCTCGCTGGAGCGAGCGCGGAGGCGCCCGTCTCCCGAAGGGGAATGCAGCAGCAAAGCCGCAGACCCCTCGGCGTTGTCGCGACGCGGCAAGACTGCACCCAACTTCAGGGCAGAGTACTCGAGGATCGAACCGACTCCCAGAGTCGTTATCGCCACCAAGACCAGCGTCGTCGTCACCACCAGATCCTGAAAAAAGAAGCGAGTTTCACAGTTCGAAGTGCCCCAGAACAGAGAAGAACGCGAAACAGACGGAGACTCACGCCGACCAATCATCTGCAAGCGCACCCAAACCAGCTCGTCTCCTTCGTACGCGTCCACAAGAGGGCGACCGTGTGAGCTGGGTGTCCAGGGTAAAGTTTAGACGTAAGGCGGCTCAGTACTCTACGTTGCGAGGTGAATCGAAAACGGTTCACCGTCATTGATGCGGCACAGACACGTGGAAGACGCAAAGGCCAGCGAACCACCGGTCCTGGATGGGGACGCTTTCGGGTGTACTTACAGCCGAACTCGAGAGGCAGTGGAAGAGAGCCGCGACGCGTGATTCGAAAGAGAAGAGAAAAACGAGAAGCAATAAAACTCATCATACGCGTACACATATACATATATATAAATAGGTGTAGATGTGCGTCGAGATGAGTAAGAAGCGTGGGCATGCAAAGGAAGAGAGAGGCTACCGACGAAGGGAAGCGAAAAAATCGTTTTCCCTTTTTCCAGGAGTCTGAATTTGAACATTACTTTGTTGTGTCTGCAAACGGCACGCCACATGTCGTGGCTGCAGGGAATTGTCATGGCGAGTGCGAAAGCGACGGCGCCGCGCAAGCCAGCTAGCCACATCAGGACTTGTTGGCCGCAGTCGATTCTCTCTTCCTCTTGCCTGAATCTGCAAAAGAAATGCAAAGACAGAGAAACGCGTCTCCGCATCAGGCACACAGAGGTGTTTTCACTGTGCTTGGATTTCCGAAATTCTTTTCTGAGTCGAGAGCCGCAGACGCGTGAGAAGACAGCTTCGCTCCACGTACAATTGAAGTGAGGTCAACACATATTTGCCGCTGCATGCACATCTATCTAAACAAGTAGATGCGCAAAGATACACCCATGAAGGCATGTGTGTATTCATATATGTATACCTATAGATAAAGGTATCGGTGGATGTGTTTCACTACGTACGTATCTGTATCAATAAATATAAGTATGTACATACAACTGTATCACGAATGTCATTTTGTGTCTATACACGAACATATTGTCTATACACGAACATATATACATATATACATATATTTATCTACGTATACATATATATATATATGTACTATACTTTGACACATATGTAAATGTATACAACTCTGTGTGCACCAGAATTTAACGATGAGCCGCGCGCATGAAGGTGAGTTTACAGAAGCAAACATGTCTGTGTCGATGGAAAGACACTGGAAGCGGGAAGACAGCGACCGATCGAAATCTGATAGGAAACGTGAGGTGTCGATTCGTGAAAACGGACTTGTTGCTGACGAAGCAGAGAGGGAAGACGCAGGCGACGCGACTGACTGCGCATGCGCCGAGGGAGATGAGGACGAAGAAAATGTTGAAAGTTCTTTCACCTGCAGAAACCCACGCGGTTCCGTTCTGTTAGTGAAGCAGGGCAGATCTTCGAGAACACACCAAGAGACAGAAGGAAAGCGAGGAAAGCATCAAGGAAAGCAATTGGAAAAGAGAAAGAAAACGAAGAAAGCGTCAAAGGAAGCAAATTGAAGAGAGAAAGAAAGCCGCTCAGAAAACAAGTGAGCGAGGGGAAGAAGAAGGAAGACACGAAAAAGTATCCAGGGCACTGAATATGGAGATGAAACGCATGCCTACAGACGAAACACAGGAGAAAAACGTGTCTGTTCGGTGTCAGGTGTACATCCACCGGGCGTCAAAAGTAAGACCGCGCGCAGAGATGACTGTGGAAAGCGAGGTGGAGATATAGCCAGACATAGGGATGAATACGGATTGAGATAGACAAAAGCACTTTGATACAAAGAGAGAGACAGAGAGGGATAGATATAAATAGACACAGATGGATTTCAATGAAAAACGATAAACGCGAAATGTCACGGGAAGAGCTCTGAGAGGAGGTGAATATCCATAATGACGTCAAAACGGTTTCTGCTTTTTTCGACTTACCGACGCCTACGGCGGCAACGACGCCAAGATATGCAAAGACAATTTTTTCGCTTATCAGCGCAATGGTCTTGAAGACAGTGTCGATCGAGTATCTCGATTTCTTTGAGAGATTGTGTCTGCCGAAACGTCAGAGACCACGAAAATAAAACAAAAGAGGAATTCCCTTAACACAGACAAGGTGCTCAGCAGCATTGACTCCCCATCTCAAAGCACGAAATTCCTTTCATCAATATACATATGTATATGAAATATATCTACATGCATAGACACAAACAAATCTATTATGCCGGTGTATACAGATAAATACATACGAATGCATATTGATGTATAAATGTGCACGTATGCATGTGTATGTTTTTCTTATACAATTCTGAACTTCTACGTTTCTGGATCATCTGAATCGATATATTTATATATATATATATATATATGGATATATGCACTTGGGTGGAAATAACTTTCCAGCCCGCTACGCGTATCAGCACAAGAGCCCTGGGATGTCTTTGTTGTCATATCACCGCCACACGAAAGTCCACTTTTACGATTCATTAACCGAGGAAGGATTTTCCTTTCCCGTGACTTTCTCTCGCACGACACCGAGGCCTTTTTCAGATGGAGGGAAATATTCTTTTTCAAGACTAGTTTTTGGTGTGTTTAGAAACACTCGCTTCCTTCAATTTTTCAGAAAACGCTTGCTAGGGATCGAATATTCCGGCACATTTTCAGGGCATTCTGTTTGACACCAGCGAAAGACTTATTTTATCTCTTCAAGAAGACGTCTGCTGACAAAAAGGGGACGCCTACACGTTGAAGTGTCCAAGCATCACTCCGCAGAAGAACAGCGCAACGACGCCTGAGAAGCCAAGCCACTCGGAGACGCCGAACGCCATGTAGGCCGTCAGCAGCGTGATCGCCACCTCGTACTCCGGAAGCCTAAAAAAGGGAGAAACGGAGAAAACAACCAAGATCTACAAAGATCAATACCTTGAAAAGAAGGTGATCGCATACCAAAGAAAGGCACACGAGAAGAATAGAGGAGAAGAAGAACGCTTTGCAGAGGCCCAGCGACCTGTTCACAGAGAGAGCTTGAGGAGCTGAGAGAGGCGGAGGTCGCGAGGGAGAACGGGAGATTCCCGCATTTGGCTTTGACAGAAACGCCGACTTCATTCACATAAAACCTACTTTTTCAGCTGAGAGTGACGGAAGCAAAAACAGCAAAGGCCACCCATGCCGAGGCCAACAACGAGACTTCCGACGACGACAGCCACAAAGTCCGCGATCACCTGAACGAACAGCGCCTTCTCCAAATGCACAAATTCGTCACGAAATTGCAAACACAAAAAACCTCAATATGGAGTTCCCACTCCCCCCCCCGCCCAATCCCAGAGAGAGACGGAGACAGGGTGTCCATGTGTGCCCGTGTCTGTAAGTATTTTAAGGTAAGTCTGCATGCGTTGTACATACAGATCCATCACTCTCTCTCTCTGTGTAAGCATGGATACATTTATGTGGTTGAACGGCTGCACCTTTTTTCAACGATGTTCGTGCACGGGTTTGGGCGTATTATGTCTCCGTGTTTTTTATGCAAGTCCAGCATCCCGCCTACACACAGAAACCTTTTCGAGTTGACAGGTGAATCCTTGATGTGCACAGTCCACCTTAACAAACAAGTACTGGACATCTATGTGGACGCAGATGTTTTCTGCACAGAGACTCTCATTGCACGGGGATTTGTGGAGATTCCTGGGACTCGTTTTTTCAGAGTGAAATCTCTTTTCGCGGCCACTTTTCCGCGTACATCGATGCCAGAGACCCTCTGGGCGACAGCCGCGTCGGAGGTGAAGAAGAGTTTCAGAACGCTGCGAGTAAGCGCTATGGACACTGCGTCGTTCAGAACGCTCTCCCCCATCAAGATGCTGTAGAGGTCCACGCCCTTCTTCCCCAGCCGAAATTTAGGACTTCCAATGATGCTGAGCGTCGCGACCGTGTCGGTGGCACTGATCAAGGAGGCAAACGCCCACGAGAAGCCTCGAATTTCATGCGCCGGGCCCTCCAAGCCGGAGATGTGGGCAGTCGAAAAAGTAATTTGTGCCACCACCACAGTCGACAGCAGTGTGCCTGCGGAAGCGAAGGAGAGGCGCGTAGGCTGTGCCCACATGAATGAGGGAGAAAACAGCAAAGGGAGAAGAAGCCCGCGCCAACGGCAACGCAGAGAGACACAGTCTATCTGACGAAGCAGTCGTGCACCAGGAGAGAGATGAAGAGACAGAGGCGGAAACCGCAAGATTGAGAAAGAAGTGGAGAGCGACGGAAACCGACACAGCAGTCGGCATTTGTGGAGAGACTCAGACAAAAAGAAATAAATAAAAGCAATAGGCGACTACATTTGAAAGCAAATAAAAAAAGGAATCTAAGTCCAAAACGAATATAAATAGAGACAGTCAGGTGGGTTAAGACGCGGGAAGGCACCAGCGAAAGAGTTCTGGGGAGGGCATGTGGAAATAGTTGTGCACCTTACATGTTGACGAGAAAACGGTGATTCGCTTGCAGAGTCGACAAGCGAGAGGGGGAAGAAAGAAGAAGGCAATGTTTCTAACTGTCTGCATCTATCTCTGGCTGTTTATCTCACGCTCTTCGTCTGCGTCGACATACGTACTGAGCCGAACTATCTGGTGCTGTTTCTCTCACTGTCGTCGCCTTCACTGAAAACCATCGCTTACCGAGGATGGAGAGAAGAAGGATGGCGCCGAGGTTGTACAGAAACGCAGCTTTGTTTAGACAGAAGCCGGCCTCCAAGACGATGGGAGGCAGAAGCACGAAGTAGAAGAACTGAGGGTCAAAGTGGAGGAACGAGTTTTCCGACGGGGATGGGCCGAAGAGCCGGGCGAGGAGCCCGAAGAGGACGCCGGTAAGCATGGCGGCAGCAGAGTCTGGGAGGTGGGGAATGACATTCATGTGGATGAAGTACCCGAGAGTGAAGCAGCAGAGAAGGCAGAGCGCGAGCAACAGCATGTTGACGTTGGTGAACGAGGCTGCCAGGCCCTCGGCGGCCGTCGGAGGAGCTGCCGTCGCCAGTCTGGAGGGGGTCGCCTTGTCTTCTTTCTTTTCGTCCGCCTCATCTTGGGTCGAGAGCGAAGGCGCTGCTGAAGCTGGCGAGGAAGGAGAACTGGGAGAAGCCGGCAAGGCGTCCGCCTCGTTGGAACCTGCTGATGCTTCAGTCGTCGCAGAAATGTCTGCGGAAACGCGGGGGGCGCCTGCCGGGGGTGCTACGCCAGGTGGGGGCAAGGAAGGCTGCTGGACGGCAGAGGCAGGCGGTGGGTCGGACCTGTCAGTTACCCCAGAAGCGTCTCTGGAAAAGTGCAGCGTGGAGTTTCCGTTCGAGAAAAGAGACGGAACGTTGAACAAGCCGGTCCACTGGCCAGCGACGTTGCCGGAGGCGGACGCGGAAAGAACCGCAGGCAGCAGAGGCGACGCCAGAGGGGCAGCCGGAAAAAAGGGGAGAAGATGGGCAACGAAGGCGTAGAGACTCACGAGTAGGAGGCAAGATGAAAGAGACGGACGCAAATGTTTGAACAAAACCGAGTCCTCCCGCGGTCCGCTGGAAAGAAGAGGAAAAAAAGGTGCCATGGTGAAAGTTAGGCGAGACAGATCGGCGACACGTGACGCATGGTCTTGACTGAGGCGTATGTACAGTAGGGGACGCGTGCATTTTCCAAGGCAACTGCGCGTCGGCCGATCCCACAGCCGACCTTTTACAGAGATCTCTCCGGCGAAATCAGTGGCGAAACGCAAAAAACTGGAGGACTAAGGTCGACCGGCGTTCTCCGTCGCTCCGCCTCCAGGTCCCCTCGTCGAGCTGCGTTTTTTGCACATGAGTTTCCGCGCCGCCGGCGAGCACCGCAAAGGACGGCGACTCTGTGGTGAAACCAGCGGTAAGCCAATTCTCCAGTTTGCGTTTCCGTACCAAAAAAGAAATTTACACAACGAAGAGTCTTTGTTCAGAGCAGCAACGCTGCCCAAAACACGCGGAGAACCTCGAGCTCCCGCGGTCTGCGAGGGTCGCATGTCTTGATGAGTGGCGTCCGGTGCAGGGACAGCTGCCTCTGCCGCCTCTAGCGTCGCCGGTTGCGGAGCCGCGGTAGAACACTAGTGGAACTTTGCGGAGACGAGTTTCAGAAGTGAAATTTGAAACTGGATCGCACGGGCACAAAGGGTGCGGCAGAAGTCCGAGACAATACGAGAAAACGGCGAGGCAAAAGCGCCCCCGGGCCCCTTCCCGCCGCGCTTCGAGGCACAGCCCACGTGCCCCTCCCAATATATCTTGCCGGTGTCTCCAAAAACGCAGAAATCCAAGGTATCTCAAAACAAACATGTGCACCTTCAAGCACGTCCACAGAAGCTTTGGGAAAGAATATGAGGGACCACGGCAGGCGACAGTCTCCCGGCTCAAGGGGCGGACCAGACCCCTGTGGTTTTTTGTCTTGGCGCCGGAGCAAAAAAACCAAAGCCTCTCTCTGTGTTTGGATCAGACCGCATGCAATGCGCGTGTCTCGAGAAACACCGATGCGCACCACCTGATTCGAGTGGTATGAAACTCGAAACCCGCCGTGTTTTTGTCATCCCGTAATAAGTTCCGCGTCTCCTGTTGTCAGGGTTTGAGGAAGTCTGATACAGAAAGGAACGGTGATTTGTAGACAACGTGCCGCACCTGCCCCAGTGCGTTCCTGAAAGAGGGGTTTGCCGTCTACATGCTGGTGTCGGTGGTCACCTACGCGACACTGATAAAAGGCTTGCCCTGTTCTGCGTGTGTTGTGAAGCTTCGCTTTACCGATAAACTGATTTTCCTTCCAACTCTGCAAGGACGGAAGAGGGAGAGATTCCGCAGCGAAAATCCAAATAAGTATTTTATGGAGCAACTCTTACACGTTTCTTCCCGAAACACATCGGAGCATGTAAACAATCTTGTCTCGAGGGACGCCCAGCGCTACTACGATGTTACTGATCATACTAATATCTGAGCTTTGCCGTCGTAACGAGTGGGGGATCATCTCCGTTCTGAACGCAGAGCTCCGCCCACAAAAAGGCACAAAAAGCAATGAACCACTGGCGGCGAGTAGTGCGGGAGAAACCTAGAACCACGCAGAAGCTGTGGCCAGACTTTCACAGTCCGACGGTTAACACGATGCTAGCCAAGAAGTCAACAAACAAAATCCTGGAAGTGGGGAACCTGTAGTCACATGGAATCGATTTAGAGAAGCTCCAAACAGTTCTGTAGAAGAGAATCCACGAGGAGTTGGTAAGGGTGCTTCAAGAAACAATGCAAAATGGAAATACCAACAATACGGTCAGAATCCCCCAACATGCCGAGACGTTTAAACAGTCGAAAGTACGCGGAAACCACTAGCAAAATTTGAGATTCTCCGTAGTAGTGGGTTGCGTGCTCGCAGCCGTTTCTGCGTGCTTCAGGTTCTGGCATTCTTCACGCATAACGGAACCCGTGCATATACTTTTCCGTGTAGATTTCCCGCTTCTAATCGCTTGTTGGAACGAAACATCCACTAGCAGTGTGAGATCGTCCGTTGTTCCGTCCTAAGTATCTCAAATTAAGGCTGTGCGGGTGATGTTCGTGATGTTGGCTTGCGTCTGAGTACTATTCTTCGTCCCACAGTCTGAAAAGACACCGTTCACACGCGAAGCGGATTCTTGTTTTCGACGTGAATCAATCAAAAACGCGACCATCGCTGTTGGCTTTCCCTTCAGATTCTGGGGGGACGGTAAAAACGCTCCGTCTAGCATGTTGAGGTGTCTCAGCTGCGCAGCCCGTACCGGCAGGGACACAGACAGAAACCGGTTCCTTTTCATTAATTCACATTTGCTGCAGTGATTAATTTGGTTTCGGCAGAAGTCTACGTTCATTCTTGCCTTTCGCGCAGCCAATGCCTGCTTCTACAGGAAGGCACTAAATGTAAGGGGCCTCGCCTGAGTCCGTTGCGTTTGCTTTGCCATCTCTATCGGTTTCCGTCCCACTTCTTCGCCGCTATTGATTTGAGTCGACCGCTTTTCGCATCCCGATGCCTTGGTGGAATTCCCCGGTGGGAACTTAGTCACAGAATCCGGAAGGCAAGGTATCTCCACTGGGGCACAACCGTGAGTCTGCAACGAGTCTTGGCTTTTTTTCTTCAGGTGCAGAAGCAGATTGAAAACGATAAATTTGCTTGCTAGCGGAGCACGCGCTTCCCTACTCCATCGTTCTTTTAGTTGTAAATGGTGCAGAATAGGTGTGAACACTTTGCATATGCGGGCGCAGACACGCAAATTAGCTTGACGACAGTGCCGCGAAATTTCGTGTCCCTCAGTCTTTCCTGGCTTGTTGCACCGCCGTTTGAGTGTTTGTGGGAACACGCATTCTTTTGATGCGGATAATTCCATTTTCAGCCCTCCCTTCGAATGGTACGAAAGTGTGAACTACACGCCTTTCACATCTGTCGTATGACCTTCACTTTACTAAGCTCCTTCCTTAGCCTGACCGGAATACTTGCGACGATCTGTCTAGGTTAACGACAATGGAGTTGATAATGGTCGGTTTCTCCTTACTAAGTTACGTTTCAGTCATGCTACTGACCGTGCTATCTTGGGGTTCTTGAATCAGGGTTTGTGTAGCTCTCTCGCTACACACTGAGCAAATTGTGTTACTCTAAGTAATTGCAAGGTGCGTTGTGTAAACTCCTCTCGGAACCACTTACAGCTTTTTGTCTCAACTTTGTCGCAGCAGTGCTGGTAGTGATCCACGTCACAGTCTGACTCTAGATCGACGCGGAAATCTGTGGCGACACGCACACAACTACAGATACTTTCAGAGCCGTTCTTTCCCGTATGCGGTACTGGGATTTCAGAAAGCGAGTTACAAGTGGAGTTGAAAAGGTTTTTCAATTAGATGCCGCACAAAAAGCATCAGAACTTCGGCGGTCCTGCTCTCGGAAGTTGCATGTAGCCTGCATTTATCGCGTTTCCCTCCACGAGCAGCCAACCTGTAAGAGAAAGACCTGCTCTGAAGTGTGCATGGAGTTTACATGCAGCGTACATACACGCACAGAGTGGTCCACTGACCTTTACAGAAATTTTCACACGAAAACAACAGATGCCGTATATATCAGTGGAAGCCCGTCTAAAATATTGAGGGAGTTAAACGATGAGATGCCTGCTCTGCCGGCACCCCTTCTGAAAAAGCAGAGGAGCAATTTAGAGACTGTTCCCGCGTAGTTCCGGGGAACATGGCAACAAACGAAGCACGGAAACGCATGTTGCTGGCAGGCGCCTTCTCTATCCTAGACGGACTGCGAAACGCATGTAACCTCTCCAGAACGCTTTCAGCCTCCCGCCGGTTTTCGAGTTTGAAAGAAATCCTTGACAGCGGTGGTTTACTACGAGGACAGACTTTTTCTGGCAGTAGGACATAAGTAGCTAGTCTCGGAGAGTCGGCTTTTCGGTCGCAGCTGCAAAGGTGCGCCTCATCAGTGGCCACAAACCACGCTGAGATCACCCAAGTGGATTTCTCTTGAAAAGAACAATGTCAAAGAACCCAAGTCAAAACGGAAAGATCTAACCCAGTTCAGTGCGATGTCTATACTCCGCAGAAAAAAAGGGTGTTTTGAAGGAAAAGGAAAGCAAACGAAACACTCCGAACGCGTCTCCAAAACGCGCCTTTTCTTGCCGAAAAAAACTCTCAGCGATCGCCGTTCAAAATACCCGCAGGCAGCGCTGGCACCGACCAGCTGTCCTCCACGCATTGCTGCGAGAATAGCGCACAGGGGCAAGACGAAGAGAAATTGAGGCTTGAGAAAAGGACACAATGACGAGGACGATGGACATCTTTATGAAAAAAGCGGTGGATTTCAATCTCCTGCGACGTAACACGTAGAGCGTGAACAAATGACAACGCAGAGAAACAGAGAAACTCCAAGAGAGACGAGAAGCAGCAACCGCGACTCCATCAACACACAGAGCCCTCCACTAGTGATTCGAATCTCAGGTGTAAGTCGTTGTGCTTCCCCCTGCCATCGCGTTTTTTCTTCGCGGAGAAAAGGTGACTTCACCGCTCTCCTATCACAATCACGCATGCATCGACAACGACTTAGAACTGATCTCCACACTGTGAACTTTTGCCTCCAGAACGTCGACTCAACTCCAACTCTGACCAAATGGCTCTTCCTTCACTGCTCTCCAAACTCAAGCACTTCGTCTAACCGCCTTCTATCCCCCCTCAGGAACACCCGACATGCATAATACAATTCAGAGCCAATCCCGAGCACCTGTCGACATATATATATATATATATCTTTACAATTATACATATATATATGTATATATTTTTTACATATATACATCTACATACACGCATGCATGAATACATATGTAGACATGTGTAGACATCAGCATATAGGCGTATATACAAATGGTGCCGTGTGGTTGTGGACAGCGACAGGAGGGGCTGTTTCATTTCTCGGATGTTTGCGCAGACACCCGATTCCGTTGTCCTTCTGTTTTCGATTCCTTCACAGAGAGCCTTACAAGGACGAGACGGTCGTACTCCTCTCGGTTTTCAACGAATATCTTTGCCGCTTGAGGATTTGCAGGCGACTGTGGGTTCGGGTCACTCAACAGACTCTGAATACTTGTCAGAACGGCGGCAATGTCGTACATGGCACTCCACTGATTCTGCAAGATGTCGATGCAGATGCGTCCATCCGCGTAGACGTTCGGGTGGAAGAGCCGCGACAGAAAACGCACCTTCGGCGGAAAAGCCGGATAGTCTTCCGTGAATGTGATAATCAAGTGAAACGTCCCGCACTCCCACATCGTGTCTTCTGGGCTGTACGTACACCGGAGCCGCAGGCACAAACAGCGCAAGAAACGAGAGGTCGAAGAGGGGCAGAAAACGCACAGGACAAGCAAGGAAAACTCGACTGGGAAAGGCTCTGCAAGAGTTTCTCGAGGAAGCGACACGAAAGAGAACGTGGAGGAACTCGAGAGCGTCCGCTCCAAAGCATGTAGATGAGAATGCACCACAGCAAGGGAGAGAAAGGGAAATCAAGGCCCAACCCAGAGACGGTGCGGTGCATGCGTCTGGTCTCGGCCCTCCCTGTTGTGACGTCTGAGAAAGTGAAGCGCCGGAGAAGGATTCGACTCGTCTCACCCGTGGATGATCGCATGGCAATGCATCATGCTGTCCGCAAAAGGCGACGCGCGAACACCGTGGGGAGGGTCGCGCGTGACTCGCGAAATGTCTTGGACGATTCGGCGTCTCTGCAGAAGACGCAGATTCCATGCAGAAAACAGTCTTTAAACGCCTCGGTACGTTGACCCTCCACGGCAAAGAAGCATCCAAAGAGATCCCTCCGTGAAAAGAGACAGAGGAAACGGGGACCTCTCGCTTCGTCAAACGATACTCATCCGCGGATAAACACGAATGTGTACAGACAAGTGCGGGAAGTCTCGTCTTTTGTGAAAGACAGCTGCTTCACTGGGTGCGAAGCGCGGCGCGCGCAGTGCAGAAACCCTCGAAATGTGAAGAGCGAAAGGAGAGCCGTCTTGCCTGTGAGACTGCGGCGCAGACGCTTACCGCCACTGTCGACATTTTGTCCCCTCAAATCAAGCAAGCAACCACGCGGGGGACTCTCAGGAGAGGCAGAAGGAGGCCTTATTTCTCCCAGAGGAAGCGAGACGCTGGGCAACTGAGGAGCATCAGAGGGCGAAAGAGACGCTGTGAAACCATCCCTGGGAAAGGAACGCGGACACGCGACACCAGAGATCAGGCAGGAAGATGTGAGCGGCAAAACTGAAGCTTTTTTGCGTTGACGGAGAGCGCGGGAGAAAGAACAGGAGAAGTCATGGGCGAGAAGAGAAACCCTTTCGTTTAAAAAAGATGGAAGAGTTGGGCGTAGAAACACCCTCGCTCGTTTTGTCACCACTTGTCTCGTCCTTCCCCCCTCTGTAGGCCTGTGGGAGATGAAAAAGCACGCTTTGACAGAGACAGATGTCTTCCCTAACAAATCCCCTTTTCCACGGAAGAAACGGACAGTCCTCGTTTTTCTTCGAGCGACGGCAGCGGCCCTTTGCAGAGGTTAGACGACGTGGAAACTCAAGACAGAGAAACGCGGGAAGAGTGTAAGAGAAAAACGAGGGCCAAAAAAGAGGAGTAGAGAGAGGAGCGAGAAGAGACACTCGAAGCAAGCTGCTGGCTTGCTCGATTCCAGTTTCGCAGACTCGCGGCGAAGGCTTCTTGAGACAGCAGCGCGAACCACAAACAGACCGAGGACGAAAAGAAGGGAGAAAGAAGAAAGAGAAGCGAAGAAAGAGAGAAAATGAGAGAACAGCAGATAAGGAAGAAGTGGTGAGGAGAGCACGTGGTCGTGCGTCTTTAAGCGAATTGACCTCTGTTCTTCTTGAAATGGAAACCCATGTAAAAAACGTTTCCAGAAGAAAAAAGAGGAGAGTGAAAACAGTGGAAAGAAGGAACATCTTCCGTTGATTCAGCGAAAAGAGAACGACGAGAAGCATGCATGCAGCGAAAAACTGGACAGAAAGCAGCTTCACTCTGTTCGTGTCTCTTCCGTCTCCTTCTTCTTTTGTCTTTATTAGCAGGCCCTCTCTTGCATCTCCCCCTCTCTCTCTTCTTTCTTCTTCACGCCTTTGTTGACCTTCTCCTCCGTTTTCATCTGCCTTTCTTGGGCGTTTGCGTGTCTGCATTCCGTTGGTTTGAGACGGCGACACCGGTATCAGTTCCAGAGACGAAATGTAGAGGCAATTGCAGCACAGAACGAGAGAAACAGTTCCTTCATAACTCAGTAGCTGCTCTGCCGCTACACAAGTCCACATCCACACAAAACGCATTTGGTCGAAACATGCGCGCACATCTCTTTGGGCTGTCTAGTAGCCTCAGAGAATTGAGGAGTAGTTGTTTCTAGCTGTTCAACGGCCACTCCCGTCTGTTCACATATTTATCATAGATATGTGTTTCGTACTGCACTATGCATAGATATATGTATATTTGTAGGTGAGTGTACGCGAACCATGGGGAATTTCACAGATGATTGTCTGTCTCTGTTTCTCCCGATCAATCCGCAGTAGCTTGGCTTCTGCATCTAGAAAGAGATCTCAGATTCAGTTGAAAAAGGAGTGGGGATTCCACTTTTTTCTGAGCTGTAGAGGCACCTGAAAGACTCACGGGAATGTGACGCGATCTCTCTGCAGTCACTCGGTTCACAAATGCGAAAAAGCTGCGACGTGTTCCTTTTGCCCTTCCACAGCATGAACACAACTCGACAGACTTCGCCTTCTCGACTGGTGCTGAGTGCTCTGGGCAGAAAGAATTCAAACTTTTCGCATTCAGAAATTCCTCAACGGGGAGCTGTCTCGATCCGCGCAGCAGACCACATCCATCACCCAGAGGTGGCAGAGGCTGCCCTGTCTCTGAAGTGTACGTACACCCGAGAATGCCGGGAATTCGACTCAGGTGTCGGTGCAAATGAAACAACAACGGATAGAGCGTTTTTTCCATGCAAAATCTCGTCCCCTGCATCCGTGGAGTCAATCCGCGTCCGGATTCGAACTCCGCTGTCGTCCGTCGAGTGAATGGCCAGGGTAACACGAGACGAACAACTAGGAAATTCACAAGGCGCAAAAAAGGGTTACTTCTCAGATTCGCATGTCGACATCTCTGGAGTTGCGAAAAGCTGTGCACTGTACGTCCAGCTCTCTTGATGGGCCGGAGGCGCTGCGACACTGCGGGTCACATCGGATCTTGTTTGTGTATCCCTGAAACAGTGAAGTCTTCCAGATCTATTACATCTAGAATTGTACTAGTATTTCGTAAGTGTAGGAAGGCGTATTGCGAACTGGAGAATCGTCGAAGAATCTGTGAAGTCTACATACATGCATCTGCCTCTTGTTTCGTTGAAAAGTGAACGCGTCTGCACCTGCGTAAACGGCTTCCGGGAATGCAAATTGAATATCACAGTGGAACATCCGTGTGTTGTGGTCTATAGATTCACATGTCTTGTTCTACAAATTCATATTTTCTGAGGAACACGAGCGCGTTTCCTGCTTTATAACTTCTGCGTATTTTCTGTGGAACTGTTGTTTTATGAGTTGTGCATCTTGTCGAAAGATCGCAGGTTCAATAGGGATTGAGGGCGTTCGGTGGAGAGAAAAAGAAGCCTTACAGGCGTCTCTGCACAGGCGGGACGCCTTGAAGAAACGCGTGACCGCGAAAGAACTTGAAGTGAGAACTGAAGGAGACAACATAAAACCTGATAAAACGAACATCTCCTCCGAATGGAGCAATGCACTCGCTCCTCACCGTCATCTCTCGCTCCGCAGTACACACCCCGGAGAAACAAGCGTCGCGAGTTCAACCACATCCAGATATGCATAGAGTTAGAGAAACATATGGAGAAGAACGCTCGTGCATGCGTATGTGTGGACAACAGCGAGGACCCGAGAGAGGACAGAGAAGAGCGCCTCCGCGTTCGCGTCTCGTCAGAGAGAAACAAACAAAGGGATCGACAACAAAGATTTCCTCTCACGATCTCACTCGAAACGCGGGGAGACACACTGAAGACAACCGCAGCGCCACGAAACGTTCAGTTCAAGACCCCAGACACGACACAGCGAGAGAAAATGAGCGAAACGAACCTGAGACAGAAGGAGAAAAAGCCAGCACGTCCAAGAAGTCTTGAGAACTATTTCTTAAAGAATCAAAAGCTGGCAGAAAGAGCCGCGCACACGCACATCGATCCTGGAAACGTTCCGCCGAGCAAAGCAGCCGGCGGAACCCTGGACCAGATCTCAGAGAGCAATCTCCCTGGTCTCTCGGGTGTATGTACACCCGGTTCGGTGTGGCGGAGACGAGTTCGGTTTTCGTGTTTCTCCCAGCCGCCGTTACGCAAACTACTGGCACTTTGCTGCTTCGGAATCATCGGGGTGGGGGCACAAGACCGGCGGTGAAAAGAGAAAAGCAAAGAGACAAAGACACACTGAAGAGCTTCAGAGACTGCGAAACGCATGCGCCTTGGTGAGTGCTCGGGGTTCCTCATTGAGAGGAAAATGAGATCGAAGAACAGAGGAAACGCCCACGCAAGCCGATGACTACCCGATCTTCTTCCTCCACATTGTGATTTCCTGCTTCTTGAAATACCTGCGGACAACCAAGGAGGAAAACGCTCTTTAAGTCAAACTCCCATTTCGTGACGCGCTTGCACGCATCAACTCTCGGCATTTGTCTCAAAACCTCGCACACTATTGCATCTAAGCATCCACGGAAGCATATATATATATATATATATATATTCACAGACAAATCTATATGCACATTTATGGCAGAAAGAAAGCCCGTGCAAGCTGCCTGTACAGACGAGAACGAAAAAGAACACGCGACATTGAGAAAAAACCGGAGAGAACAAGGAAGAGAGGACACGACAGAGAAACGACAGATGAGAAGAGAACGACAGAGATATGGCAGCAGATCGAGAGAATGAGAAAGAGAAGTCGCAGGAGATGGACAGAGGAGGGAGGAGAGAATCTGAGAGGAGAGAGAAAGACACAAATAAACAGAGACAATACTTGTCCTTAGTGCCTTTTTCACAAAAGTCTCACCGTCGGTCTTCTTCGTCGATCAGAACCAAGTTCAGAAAATACCGAACAGAGAATTTGTTCTGGACATTCTTGTACGTGGGCGTGAAGTCAAAGCCACTCAAGTACACGCGCACTGGAATGCACTCCGCTGAAAAAAGCAAAGCGTCCGCCACGAATTCCCGAATTCTCTCTCTTCGCCTGCCGTCTTATAGACGGAGACTCCACTCGTCGTATCGAGGCACAACACCAGCATCTTCACACACAGGCACACCTAGACACATAGATAGACTTAGGCAGAAATATGCGCGTATATACACAGATAGACCTGGATAGCTTTATACACCAACAGACTTAGATAGAATTGGGTTGAACAAATATAGACATAGATATAGAGATAATTCTGAAGAGGTGCATGTGGATATGCCCCCAGATATGGATGCGAGCATACCGGTCTAGACACAGGTGCATACAGATACAAATGGAAGTGGGCAGATCTACAAAGACACGTATAGGCGTATACAGGTTTACCCAGACACAAGCGGATACACAGATGAAGAAAAACTAAGGCAGAAGCGTCGCATTGTTTTTAGTGCTTCTGTCAACACAGAGAACTTCAGAAAGATGAAGTGAGCAAGAGGGTCTGCATGAAACTTCTCGGTCTTCCTGAGGCTTCTTGAGAACGACAGACGAATCAGAGGTGTCGGATCCACAACTGTTTTCAGCGAATGTGAAACGTACAGCGAATCGGCGCGCCGTCCATGATCTCGAATTTCGTCAGAGTCTCGGAATCAGTTACTGCGCTAGAGCCTGCAATCCAAACCGTTTCACCGCGCAACAGTACAAGTAACAAGTCAAGGTCTCCACACGGTTGTCTCTTCGCTCTCCAAGGAATATCAATGGACTTCTTGTATGTGAAGGCCTCAAGTGGCACCTCACATATTCTCTTTCTGCACACTATTAAAGCGCTTGAATCTGCCTCGAGAGCGACTTGCCCCCTCGTGTGTGGCAGTGAGATTTGCAGCAATCCCAGCAACGGAGAGAACGTGCATGCTTTGGAAATACACATCTACTTTCCTCATAAAACCATACAACATACGCTTGCTACTCTATGTTACCATATACATACATACATACCCACACAGATACCCACATATATACCTGCATACATGCACACTTATACATACGCATTTACATACAGATAGATATCCGTATGTGTAGTCGTTTGCATCCCTGCGTTCCCCATACATTACATCCACAAAAACATACAAGAATTCAAATATGTGAATATATAGGAAGTCTCTAACGATCTCTTTTCTTGCGCGACCGGAGGTGTTCCTGAACTTTCTGTGAGCTCGACTGCACGGACCCGAGAAGCCTGCTGTGCGCTTTCGAGACACAGTTTCCCCCCAGGAGATCGGCCTATATTCGGAGACTTCCGGGACGCACCTGTGCCGGCGGTCTCGGTGCGGATGATGTCGATCTGCATGTCTTTGATTTTGATGCGGACAAGCACGAAGTAGACTTTTCCGACAACCACGTCTCGCAAATGATACTTGCTTTTGTCGTACTCGAACTCGATGTGGAGACAGTCTTCAATGCCCACCTACGCAGAGACAGCCGCAAAAGAGAGGAAACTCTTGTCACAAAAAAATACATAGAAATATGAATGCCAGAATCTGGACATAAGCATCAATGCATGTGTGTGTCACTGTACACTTAGATATATATATAAATACACATATATACATATATAGATCTTATATACAAATACATATATGCATATATATACAAAGCTTGTATACATACACATACACTTCCATGGAAATAGACGTAAGCATTTCTTTTGAATACATGTGCATATGTATTTATATATATTCGCAATACACAGATATGGAATGCGGTAGGGACATGCAGAGCGGGGAGAAACGTTCTGCGTTCAAGAATACGACTCACCTCCATTTTGATTGTGTTGTTCACTTCCGGAGGGATGCCGATGTTCTGAACGACGAAGTCTTGCTCCTTGACAATGCTGCTGTACATACATTCCAGAGGCATGCAGTTCGCGGCCGCATGAGACACAGAAACATCGCCAGCGCGCTGACGAGGCGTGAAACAACAGAAACACAGAAGTTCTGTCCAGTGTTTACTCTGACGTCAGCTCTGTCCGACCAGCCGGGGGGTCTTTGTTTCTTCGTCCTCTCGTACAGAAACCTTCTCCCGACGGCGCAAACACGGAACTCCTTCTTCCTGGATTAGCTTCCTTTCTGTTTCAAGCAAGAAGACTCCTCGGATGCAACTTTCCTTTCAAGTATGATCTCCATAGACATGTATAGTAGCTGCAGACACAGTTACGAATTATTTCATCTACAACTGTGTGTGTGTGACATCGCGATTCTTGCGCCTTCATCATTACATATGTACATGTGTAGATAGATGTATCACCACATGCATCTGTATATAGACGCGTTTGCATGCACGAGAAGTCGTTGTACGGCATGCAAGAGTTCCGGACCTGCCGTAGTTCCGCATAATGGTGAGGCGAATGAAGTAGCGCAGCCGCACATGGATGCCGGAGTACGTCTCGTTGGGTTTATCGACGGCATTGAAGCGATACTTGTACTTTTTACTCTCGACCAAGACGCCTGGAGGCTCCAAATCCTTGGAAATCGAGAAGAAGTCGTACGAGTTGCTGCGGTCGTACAGCGTGTCTGTTGGAGTGACGAGAAAAGAGACAAGAACGGGGAACGGGAAAGCGAGTGTGGAAATGCGTGCAGATATGTCGTTTCTCCCGAGACGAAAGGAGGCCGAGCGAAACAAACGAAAAGGTGTCTCTCGGGAACTGCATGCGGCACCTTTCGGCTAGAAAACGCGAAAACGCGGTTCGCCCTCCCGCGCTTTTCCTGTAGAGTACATCCACCTGGGGCCTCACCAATTTGGCCGATCAGTTCCACCTTGATGCCATTGTGGTCGAGTCGCTTTCCAGGTTTCAAGTTCAGGATGGCGCACCCAGTCACATCTTCGCCATCCTGCAGAAAAAGTCGGAAATCACTTTCTCCTTGCTGAAGCACGATGGCAATACGCTGGACCGTGATGCCATTCTGTTACGTGGCAAGCGGTGCAATGAAGACGAGTGTGCATGCGTACGCCTTTCTTTATCTAGATGAATTTGAAGGCCGAAGAACGGACTCGTTATCAAGCGCCAGGAAGTCCTGGACGTGGACTCCACGAGCGACACCCGTCCAGGTCTGCTGCATGTTTTGATTCGCACTTCTGTTTCAGATGCATAGAAGGATGTCGCAGACAGTCTACTCCAAATAACGAGATGGAAGCGAGTCTTTCGTGAACCGATGCATCTGTTCAGCGATCCACAAATGGAAGCGCGTTTGCATACACGCACCAGTTCTCATTCGATGAACTCGTCTGTGCAAATGTATACATACATATACACATATATATATATATATATGCATGTGTAGATGGGTATACATCTGTAAGAGGACACTAGAGTTTGTGTGCACGATGAAACTTATCTCAGCTGATTCCCGTTAATGAGACTGAGAGCGGGCACCAACAGGTCTGCGCCCTGTCAACTGAATGTCCACCGCACCGAGAGAGCACGTCTCGAGACTACTCCCTCCCTGCGGGGATGCATGCCTCTCCAGGAAGCGAGTAATGAGTCACATTTTCTCTTCTGTCTGCGGAGACAGGTAATTCGAGAAGAGAGGCTGCAGACGGGAGTGTTTCTCGCTGATGCAACGCACACGGAAAGGCAAGACTCACGGAGAAAATGGGGACTCTCTCGCCCTTCTTGTCTCTGGAGAGGTACGTCGTTTTGCGACCCTCTTGGTCGATGAAGATCTCAACCGTACAGACACTGCCGAACAGAGTAGCCAACTGCATGCACAGCGGAGACACACCAGGCGGGTTCGATCCTTCTTCCACATCTGAGAGAAGGCTCTGTGAAAATCGCGATCCAGCACTGTTCACCTCAGAAGAAACAGAGAAGTAGAGTCGGGAGAGGCCGACCCATCGAAGTGCATCCGAAATCTGTATATCTTGTACACAGTGGCGGGGGGTTTTAGAGACACCCTGGGTGTTACTACAGTTGATGCAGTCACTCCATCTCGTTGTCGCGAACAGCACAAGAGAAGTTGGATCGGGAAAACACAGAGTTTCAAGATCTGAACCGGGAGTCCAGCGCGTACTCTGGACTCAGATTTATGACGGACACCGAGAGAAAGTGAGTCAACAGAAAGCAAACGACGCCGGCCTTTCTGTGCTACTTCTCATTCCCAATTTCTTTTGAGAAATTCCTTTCCGTCTCTCGAGTTGTAACTTTCTACGAGTTCTCCACTCGGAGTCGTCGGCAGCTCCGAGTCTGAAGATTTCGACCCCGTTCAGACAGCCTCGTTTTTTTCTTTTCCTTGCACAGAAAGTATCCCACGAGAGGCAGAGAAGGATAACCAAGATTAACAGAAAAGCGCACCATCTTGTCTCCAGAGGCACGGAAGAAAAGCTCGCCTGCCGAGCCGCCAGGTGCCGTGAGCTCTGAAAGGCGTTCTTCCCGACGTCTGCAGAAACAGAAAAACACTGCCACAGACAGCTGAGAAAGCGAGGCTGGCGACCGAGAAAGGGAAACATTTGGAATGTCAGTTATTTGCAGAGGGGAAAAACTTCAAACGCGCGATGCTCAGTTCATGTGTGAGCTGACCGTTTTTCTTCGCAGAATTTTGCACACAAGTTGCACTCTTCGCTGGGTGAAGAGCCTGAACGCAGAGTATGTGAGTTTCACCAACCTCTCTGCCAACGTTAGCTCCCTGCGGAAAGCATATTCCCTCTGTGGTGTCCACACAGCCGGGAGAAATTTAGGCGTTGAGCGCTAAACGCTCGACTGTGTTTCCACTCAGGCGCGAACGAGAACTGACGCGAAAGAGAACGCAGAAAAGGCATGTGAGGGAAGCGGGAACGAAAGGGCTGAGGTGTCTCGACAGCTGAGTTAACCACGCGGCGGCGATGTCGGGCACGTGAAAGTATGGAACGCAGTCGACTTCTACGGAGATTCTGTTTGCGCGGAGCAAGAATAAGGCAACGCAGAAGCCTAACAAGTAGAGAAATTCCGCTTGCGTTTCTCCCTGTCTGTCTCTGTCTCCCCCGTCTATGCGGGAAGGTGGGTGGAAACGCAGCGGCACCGACACTGGTACAGTCTTCATCGTTGAAGAAACACTCGTCAGTCGAGAGAACGGAAAGCTCGGGGTCACGTGACTGTACTTTCGAAGACATCGAGAGGGGAAGACGGTGAACAAGGAGAATCTGTCTCTATTGACTTAGAAAGACAAGGTCCCGCAAGAGGTGATTGGAGCATGCAGCACGAAAACCCGTCCTGCTGATGAAAGCGCGCAGCGGAACTGCGACAACTGACTGAAGGAAAGCAGAACAGGAAAGAAATTCAACTGTTTGAACAATCCCCTGTTCGACGCGAGAGTCAAGCTTACAGCGAAAGAATCTCCGGGGTGGTGTACTGCTTCTGCCTGAGAGAGCAGCGGCGAAGGCGCAGTTCGTGCCGTTTAAAACTCCGGATTTTCCCGGAAGATGCGATGCCGATTTGCAGGAGGAGACGGCAGAGCAGCTCGGCGAGGGATTCGAGGGAAACGGAAGAAAACGATCTCGCGTTCTGGAAAGGTCTGCTAAGCCGTTACCGGTGCCGCTGTTGAAGGCGAAGACACTGTGGTGGGAGGGTTGCAAGGACGTGGCAACTTCTGCTCAGGAAAGGCCCGCAAATCAGCGCCACTGACGCCGTCGAGAGCGAAAGGGAACCGAACAGTCCAACAATGTCTCTGTGGCGAGAAAAAGCCGAGAGTTTGGTGGCTAGGAACCTGCGAAAAGCGTTGAAGGCGGGAGCCTGATGCCGGGAGACAAGACAACGGCGGCGGTGCACGCGAGGGCAGAAACCGGGCAGAAACCGCGGCAAAGAAAACTCAGACAGAACAGAATTGCGCGAGAAAAACTCCGTGCGGTACATGCGTACGTGCCCTCAAGACAGGAATCGAGACCTACGTGGAAAACAGCCTCTGCTGCTTCTGAGGCAGTCGCTCGACACGGCAGAGAGGAAACGCCCACGGTAGAGCGTCGTAAGGCATAGCACAAGCGATTTCTTGTCAAACACACACCTTCTTTGAAGAACGGAAGTGGAGGCTGCGTAAAAGGGGGGAAACGGGAGAAAAAGCGAGTCTAGAAATCTGGGGGTCGCGCAAAACAGCCGCGGCGTGAGAGCTTCTGACCCAGCGTCCTTTTTCCACATCCGGGCGAATCGCGGGTGGCGTGCATAGCGCGGAAGCTACCGATTCGTTTTGACACTCTCAGTCTCGAGGTTTCGCTGCTTTCCAGGATTCCAGCCCCTGCCCTTTCACCTCCGAAACGCGGCGGAGGGCATCTGTTTCGGCGTCTTCCCCCCCAAAAACAGGTCGACTCACCAAGAAGTGCAGGTGCTCGGGAAGGGGGTGGCGAGGCCGATGTGAGGGGAGTCCCGGGGAAGGCAAGTTCTTCTCGGCGTTTGACTGCGGTCAAAAAAAAAGCGACTGGTCGACCGTCAAACCACTCGACAAGCAGTGCGCACACAAATGCATTCCAGTATACGCACCAGCGACAACTGGAAAGGCTGTAGCTCTTTGGGCGGCGAAGGAGGTGACCTTGACCGGCTGCGGTTGCGAGTGTGTTTGTGTTTCTCACTTCAAGCCACGGGTGTTCATCGCGTTCTTTGCTGATGCCTCTCGGCTGCTCCAGGCTGCCCCGGCTTTGCATCACATTTCCTCGTCAGGTTGGGTCTCCTGTCTTTCTGCAAGTTGCGCACACAAAGGACGCGCTCACAAACGAACCGGGCACCCATGAGACAGACACTGCCTTCAGCTTCGCTGGACAGCTGCCTCTTTAGATCGTACATGAACGGTATTTTCTAGCATATTATGTGGAGTCAAAAGTGATTCCGGCAATGTCTGGAACAGCAACCCAGGAAGTCAGTCCGTTGGCTTTGTGTACATCCAAAGTCTGCTGTCAGCAGGCAATGTGGCGGAGGTGCCTGCTACCGCAGAAGTCGAGACCAATGCACACTGTGCATTAGTGTGACAGGGATGATCAGGGCAGTCTGGGATTTTTCTTGGTAGAATTTGGAGATAGATATTTGCGTGGATCCATCCGAGCACGGCAGAACCCTCGAAAAGTGCCCGGATCTCCCGAGACAGGAGGGGTGGAGTCCCTCCTGCCTGGCCGATGCTCACTCTCCACCACTTTTCCGGAACGCGGCGTTCGAATCACTCGCGTGCATGTTTTTTTCGCTCGAGAAGCCGTTCATGGATGGAAGGTGCGCTTGCGTGTGGAGCCAGTGTTGAATTGTATTGATGTGACAAAGTACACGGCGTGTGTGTGAATGAACTTTTCGGAACCACTGGCAGCGCGGAAGAGAATGCTCCCACGGCACACGGCCGAATCAGTTTCGCTCTCGAGTCAGAGCACAAAGCCACACCATCTTCTCGAAGCCTCGGGCAGCAGAAGGTGCTTTCTGCTGGAAGCCAGTAAAGAGTACAGGAAAACAAGCTATTCCATCGGCTGTTCTGCGTACATATCCGATTTTTGAGAAGCTGTGACACAAGGAGTGGAGAAATTCGTCACTGGCTGCTACGTGTTTCGTGTTCACAGCTACCTGCACGCACGCTCCTCTAAAGTCACCTCACTAGAGAATCTACTGCGGGAAAACATGATGGAAGACTTGGGTGAATGGACGAAGAAAAGTACTTCTTTGAGACTCACGCGCAATGGAAAGAGCCTCCATTTCTTAGCAACACTGAAAAAAACATAGTTGGTCCTGATAGGGTTGGTGCCTAGATCACCCCTCGGTCAAAGCTCAGAGTACTTTGTGTGCAGCTTGTGCTGAAAAACGTAGGCTGGTGAATTCCCTCATTTCTCGATGGGTCGTTCACCGGGGCGGGCATCCGTCGGTGCATGACGGTTAGAAGAAGACGTCTTATTTCTGAAACGCCACGCTGCTGTACGACGCTCGTCTTGCACAGTTCGTGTTTCACACATCACCGGCAGAAATGTCTCACTGATTTCTTCTTATAGTGTAAGTGCTTCCTGGTACCCCGTGAACGCAGTAGTGGCACCCACACTGTGTCAGTTCCGACCCTGACGAGTTTCGCTAGCGTTTGGCCGATACAGGAAGGAAATCGAGCTGGAACGTGTACGGAAACAAGATCACAGTGACGCCTGGTGTCGACTTACAAAGCTGCTAATGTTGTGCTGTGATGTCGCACCGAGGGTTCCTACCTGTACGTGCGACGGACACAGAAGACAACCATTCGTCTTCAGATCGTTCAGGCCGGGAGGGTGTGCTCGTAAACGGTGGAAAACACAAACCGCTTCGAAGTCGTTGAAGTTCCGAACTCCTACTGCGGCAGCTCCAGCTCGAACCCGATATTAGTAACGGTTCATACGGTGGTTTGTGGCAAGCCTCATCCATGCTTTGCACTAGACCGCCGCATCCAAACCCAGAGAGAAAGGCACACAAGCGCGTTCTACTCTGGTGTAATATCTCTGTCGTGGCGAGAGAGGTGTGCCGTTCCCAGCCTCAACAGAGATTCTCGTCCACTTCGGCTTCTACTATTTCGCAGAGTAAGCTATGTCGTGACACTTTAGTGGAAGGGAACCAATGAAAATGACAGGTTTCCTGGTCATTTAACCGATACTTCACATATGTGCATGCACTTGAGACGGGCACCGGCGGCTGGGCAGCCGAGATCAGCGACTGCCGAAGGAGCGCTGTCATTGTTCTTGTCCTTTTAAAAGTGGAGCAGATCCGCACTTCATCGCATCTACAGTCGGAATATCTCGTAAAGAACTCCATTCCCAATTTTCGATGGCTATCGTGGCAAATTAATCGGCGAAATAATCGCAACATTCGCGGCACCACCCTCCACCCCCCAGCGTCCCTTGTCTTGTTGCATGCCGAATAACCGAGGGATGACGCGACACTGCAAGTATCGAGACGGCACGTTGCATGTCTATGTACTGCTTTCATACAGGGTTAAATGCATACAGTCTCTTAGCTCTGTTTTCTCCAGAACTGTTGACGTGGGTAACTGTCTTGCGCCCGTTTTGCGACACCTCTCTACCGCACTCGTGCGCTTTTGCGCGAGTTCTCAGGCCGACTTTGAATAGGTTCCGATTCCTTTCCCTTCCCTTCTCCTTCTTTTCCTTCGCTTCCTTTTCTACCGGAAAGTTTTTCATTTCTAGCGCGTGAAGATTTTCCACTCACATGGAACGACTTGCTGGGGAAATGGCGCTGCATGACAGTGTGTCGTAGCCTCTGGCGGGGGGGAGAAGGGAAACGCCGAGCCGCCTATTGTGTGTCCGCCTTGAAATCGCTTTGCACACCGGTAACTGCGTGACTAGAAGGAAGAGCAAGCTTTATGTGGCATTTCTGGCATGTGCCAGCCGAAGAATGCGCTCTCTCAAGTGTCCGTACACCCGGACGGAGCTGCTGGCGCCACGCCACCCCCTGCTGCAGTGTGTCATCTCTTGTCTTTCATCAGCACGCGGAGTGCTATCTCGTTTGCCGCGGCTATAAAGTCCATTCTCCTTTTAATAGTGATAGTCCGTTTTTGTTCTACTGTATCTCGCGCGTGTTTCCCAAAATGCCGCTTCCACCATTAGCCGCCTCCCTTGCGTACGGGGCGCAAGTAGGGTTGCGGTCGACTCTGGACGCCTGGTACAGCGCGAAGCAGCCGTACTACGTCAGTCTGGGGGAGTTTCCAGGCGTCTCAAATGGTGTTACGAGTGTTTCCGAGGGACCCACCGCTTCTCTGGAAAAGCTTATAAGTTCTGGCACACCGGGTTTTTCGTTCAGCACGTCTAAGGCTTCACCCTCGCCGTTTCAGGCCCCGCTCCCGTCTGAGTCCGCAGACGCGCCTCTTTTGCCTCTTTGCTGCACCGCCTCGCATCCGTACCGGCCGCTCTGCAGCTCGGAGTTTTCTCTGTTGCGCGCGTCCTCTCCAGCTGTCGGTGACATCGTGCACGCGAATGAGGAGGTGCTGCTCGTCGCGGGTCTCCCGCGTTCTTTCCCCTTGGGTGGCGGAAATCAGCCTGTGCCTACCTCCGAAGAACCGCAGTCAAGACTTCCTCACCCAGGCGCGCCGCTTTGGCTCCTCTGTTGTCCGCGTCGAACCGAAGTCCGTCAGTTCGCGCAACGCCTGCACAGCTCGCGAACATCTGGGCACCACGCATTTCCTACCGGGTCCTCGGGTTCCTCGTCAACTTCTGCCCTTCCTGCATGTACGCTGTTTGGTGCGCCGGACGAAGAAGACATCGGCGTCGTGTGTGCCCGCGGGGTCTGTCCGGACGGATCCGTGAAGAGTCTCCTGGCGCGCGTGGATCGCCGCTGTCGCTGGCGGCTGCTGCGCGCCGCGCCGGGCGCCTCGGCGCAGTCGCGCTTGGGGTCCGAGGGTGTGCCCGCGCAGGAGTCCGCGCATGCAGGAACCCGCTCCGCGCTCTCGGTCTTGCACTTGGACGAAGATGTTCTTCTTCAGAACTGCCATACCGGCCAGTTCCTGTCTCTGCGCATGTCCGACAGTGGAGACACCCCAGGGTCTGCTCGACTGGTCGCCGTCGGGAAGCCGGTGTTTGCGCCGGCGGGCGTGGACTTAGACGCCGAAAAGGCGCGACCCGTGTCAGGGGTCAGAGGGCCTTCTTCGGCCGCTCGGCTGCCGCAGCTGTCATCTAGCTCACTCCGCGGGTCCGTTCTGAGGACCGCGAAGCCGCTTCTCGGACTCGACCCCCCCCCCCTCATGCACAGTGGCTGGCGCATCGTCCCTGCCGGCGTCCGCGTAGCGCCGAGCTGGGACCGTGTCGTGCCTCACAGTCTCCTAGGACCGAGCGAGATCGACGACTCGCTGCTGAGACGCGAACGGTTCCTCGGCGTTCCGCTGTCGAGCTTGATCGCGAACGCATCAGACCCCGTCGCGACTCCACGCCTCTCTCTGTCGCCGTACGCGGACGAGGGCGTCTTCGGTGTCTCCGAGCACGCGCGAGACGGAGAAGGGTCTTCTTCCTGTCCTTCGTCGGAGTTCCGCCTCGGCGCCGGCAGGGGCCAAGCGCTGACGTCGCCTGTCTCCGTCATCGGAACGCCTCGCGCCTCAGGCGCCACTGGACGGTCTTCAGTCGCCGAGAGCTGGCGGTCGGTCGGCCCCGAGAGTATCGGGGAGAACGACTGGGTGATGCGCCGCCTCCATGCAGACTGGCCGGCGCTCACTCGGGAGGTCAAGGAGCGGTTTCTCCTCGAAGATCTTCTCTTTTGCTTGTCGGGTCTCGACGGCACTCTGATTCGCATTCTCGCGGTTGCGCCTGCCTGTGCTAACGCAGAACCGGACTCGCCTCCCTCTCAGCCTCCCTCTCCTTCTCCGGACCCACCTCTGCCTTCTTTCCACTTCTGGCTTCATCCGATGCTTCTCGGCAAGGCGGCTGCCGAACCTGCTCCCGACGTCGATTCCTGCACCTCCGTAACGTCTCTGATCCCCGGCAGTACGGCCCCGTCCTTCGCCGCAGAGCCTCGGGCTTCCCGCCTTTCGGAGAGAAGTGAGTTCGCCTTCCAGGTTTCGCAGGCGGCGTCGGAGGATGCGGCGCTATGTCAAATGCTCCCGCCGCTCTTGCCGGCTGCCTGCAGTTTGCGGCTGCTCCTCGTCTTCCTCGAGCTTGCGGGCAGACGAAACAGCACCTCGAAGGCCGTTGCCGGCATCTCAGCATCCTCATCGGCTTCTGATGTTTCGGCTGGCCTCTCAGGCTGGGGCGGGGAAGTAGCTGAAGCGTTCTGCGCGGCGATCAAAAAGATAGTCGAGGAGCTGGGCATCCGCGTCGGGGCCTGGGAGGGCGAGGTCCGCAGGGGTCGCCTGACCCTCCAGGGCCTTCGCGCCCAACTGGGGCCGGTGACGCGAGCCTTGGGCGTCGCCGAGGCGGTCGTGCGCGAGGCGTGGGGAAGGCGCGGCGGCGATCTCCTCGACGCGGCCGAAGAGGTCAAGAAGCGGCTGCCCTGCAACGACGCAAATCAGGAAATTTGTCGTTTTATCTTCGAGAAAGCCGCAGCGCCTCTCGCGAGAATCGTCGAAAACTGGGTGCATCACGGCGTCCTCAAAGACACCTACGGAGAATTCTTCATCCGGTGAGACGGAAAGCGGAACAAGCACCCGAAACCAAACAGGACAGACACGGGGGTCCGATTTCAGAAGCAGTTCCGTCAGTCGCTTCTTTGAAATTCGAATTCGAGCTCAGCTTCTCAGGAAGAGGCCAGTTTCGAGTCTACCGTGTGTTCGATTCTATGAGGGTCCTGAAGTTAAGACTCAAGTTAAGGTAATTGCTTCTACTCAAACCTCGTGTTGGTTTCTAAACACCTTATTCAAATATGTCTCCGATTCGAGCAGTTAGGAACCAGTTCATTTAAGTCGCGGTTGTGAACAGGCATTCCGATCGCACATGCTCTTCCTGGGAGAGGCGGCATCCCCTCTTGAGGTCACTCGAAGATGTCTTTAGATTCCCCATTCAATGCCTCGTGGAAATCTCGCCACTTCCAGACAGTGTGTCTTCGTTTGCTTCTGTCTGGCACTCGCCTGGTCCGCTCTCTACCCTAAAGCCGAAACAGCTCGACTGAGTGCATGCAGTCATCCGTGGATTTTCTCCCCGTTTTGCCGCGTGTGAATCTGCAGCGAAGACCCGACGGTCGTTGCCGAGGGCGAACCTTCGTTGGAATGGAGAGGCGCTTCCTTCTGCGTCTCCGCTTCAGGTAAACGCATGCAGGTGCCTATATGCCTAAATGGCCTCACAGACTTTTCTGGATCTGTACGAGGCAACACTTGCATCTGCAAATGCACTGGTATAAGTGAATATGTGTAAGTGGCTATAAAAGAGTAATCTTTCTCGGTGTAGACGGAATGTTCTGTAGGCTTTCTGGTGAAATCTTCTTAGGAATCCGGAGATAGGTCTGCTGAACTCGATCGTGTGGTTTGCTCGTCAGCGCGGACAGAACAACTCCGTTGTTTACGATCAAATGGTCTGAGCAGGTGCATCCACGTGTGAATCGCTCCCGCACTTGCTTAGTCTTCCCTTTTTTGTGATTTTCGTGCATCTTCTCCAAGAACCGAGGAGAACGCTGAACAGTCAGTGTCTGGTGCTGGGAGGATGAATCGCACGTCTCCCCCTGTGCATGCGTTTCCCCAGGAGGAAGTCAAATCGACCCGTCGAGGGGGACAGACGTCAGGCCATGTGCGGTGGATTGGTGCAGACGGAGATTCGTTCTCGTCGACAGGCTCGTCCCGAATTTCTTGAAGCCGCATGCACGAGACATTCACCGAGCTGGGCTGTACGTGTACGTCCTCAACAGCTGCAGCTACGCAGTAAGTGGGGAAAACGCCGGCGCAGGTTGACGAGCCGGGGGGAAGAATGCAAGAAAAGGGCTCGGCACAGAAGTGCATGTAAACATATCCACGTTTCTATGCGTGGAGGTATGTTGATAGAGGAGAAAGAACAAGGGGAGGATGGCGAGACAGAGGAAGTGTGTATGTGGAGATTTGCATGCATGTAGATAGCTGTGCACCTACGTGCAAGGGCGGCGAAGACATAGGCGAATATGGGATGTCTTGAGTGTAAGAATGAAGTCGTTTTTCATTGATAGAATCGAGGCCTCCCTCGAAGTCTTTGTGTGTCGGTAGGGAAGAAAGCATTCTCTTTGCTCGTTTCTCTGGGAACCTGGTCACAGCTTGCGCCCTTCCTGCTGCTTTCGACTCGAAAAAAGGATTCTCAAAGATCCGAAGCCAGTGAAGCATGCGTGTAACTGTTAACTAGATTTCTTCGTGATTTGCAACGCATGTGTACGAAGCTATCCGCGTAAAGGTCTTGCGCACATGATATGGGCGAGGTTTGAATACAGTTGCTGTTCTCTGTTCCTTCTCCATTGCTGTGACTCCTCACCCAGGGGGTCGATCCGATTTGCGGGTGTGCTTTAAAGTCGGGAGAGGTTTCCTCTTCATTTGCTTTTCTTTTCCCCTGTCCTCTTTTCTTTTGTCTCTTTTTCTTCCGTTTCAGGGTCTGCCCCCACCCTCGTTCTCGCTGCCGCCGGAAGTTCGAGCGAGCACCTCTGCGTCTTCTCTGCCTCCGCGTCTGCTGCCGCTTCTCCCGTCTGCATGCGCGCGCGCCTCCGCCCACCTCATGCACTTCTTCTTTCACTCGCTGCAGCTGCCTCGCACCCTCGAGATGCTCCACGTTTTCTTTCTCGTCGGAAGAGGAGACTTTCTGCAACAGTTCTTCGAATTCGCTGCTCCAAATGACTCAACTCCGGGCGCCGCGCCAGGCCTCTCCGCTGGCACCTGGCATGACACCCTTCAAGAAATTGCGGGCCTTGAGGGATGCATGGAGCAAGCCATTCGAAGTGTCAGTGGATTTGAAACGTAAGCGCGTCGACGCAGGGTTCTCCGCATACCATGTACATGCACACATATATACATACGTATATATATATATAACTGTATATATATGTTTATGTGCTTGTGCGTGTGCCTGTTTTTTTGTGTATTGTGCGTATCTACATATACATCTGTTTATGGATTTTCACAGATGTCTATACACGTTTAGGGATGTTTAGAGATATTTATACGTAATTACCCACCTCTCATTCAATGCAAGAGAATCATGCCTATCTCCACTTCTGGAGATGTCTATACGTGTCTCTCTGTAGACAAAGATACCTATTCGTGCAAGTCTCTGTATATGTGTATAACCCGCAACGCGACAGGTTCGTGAGGTTTTCTGTATGTGTAGGCCAGTGTGTCTCGCACTCGGTCTAGCTGTGCCCATATTTGGAGAGACGCATGCGTCGACAAGTGAAAGTCTCTCGGAACATCCAGAAGTCATTCGGCTCGGACGTTCTACGGTGCATGCAGACACTCCCAGGCAGCTGTATATGTGTGTACATATATATATATATATATGTGCATGTAGATTCATGTGAATGTGTATGCGTAGACTAGTGATTGGAGACTGAGTGGGTGAGTCGTGTATCTCAGCTCTGTGCAGAGTTTGAGAGGGCTCATAATCATAAAGTTTTCGTGGCTCTGTCTTGTCTTCGTCTTCCTGCAGACTGAAGGAGAAGATCTCCTTTTTCATGCATCCCGTTCCTTCGCTGTGCGAGGCGGCCCAGCTGCTGGCGCATGCACACGAAGAAGACAATCTGAGGAACCTCCTGGGACTTTCAAAGCTCTCGCGAGCAGTCGGAGACGAAAGAGGAACGAATGCTGGTTTCGGCGCAGTTCCCACCCGCCGCCCGTCGCCCTCCGGTACGAGCAGAGCGAAGAATAAAAAATAGAGGGGAGAACAGAAAAAGGAAAAGTGCGGTGCGACCGAGCGGATCTTTCAGTCCGAGTGTGTCGCTGTCGTTGCTGTGCCGTCGTTGGTCTTTTCTTCCTCCCCAGTTCCGCCTTCGCCTCCTGTCTTCTGCTGTTTTCAGTGTCTCCTATACCTCTCCACCTGCGTTTTCTCTCTCCCTCCCTTCCCCTTGTTTTATCGGTGTTTGGTGTGACCTAATCCATCCTGTTTTCTGTATCATTTTCTACGTCGTTTTCATCTCGCGGTTCTCTCTCTTTTTCTCTTTCCCTTCTGTCTTCAGAGTGGTGCAGGCGAGTGTGTCTACGGTACAGGTGCGGCTGGCCGCTGTCGCTTCTTTACACGAGCAAGGCATTATGCAGCTACGAACTCGTTTTTCGATTCCTTCTTCACATTCACTTGGCGCAGCGCCAGTTGAATCAACTCTGGATGCACATCCACGAGACACGCGTAAGTCGGAAACCCCGGCTCTCTTGGTTGCCTCCTGAACGCAGCCTAGGAAGCAAAACGCGTGACTGCAACCAGCCATAGCGAACTAATTGAAATTTAGTAATTGGAATGAAAATTCATTACTTTTTTAAAGTCGTTCAAATTGTGAAAATGTCTTAAAACACCCAGTCCCTGCAGCTCTTACTCCCTTTGGTCAGTTCATCCAGAGAACCACACGCGACAAAGGTGGATAAAAAAACCTGTCCACGTGCATATGCATATATTCATATATTCGTATCTTTCCCTATATATATATATATATATATATATATATACAGCTATTGCTGTATATAATGAATCAGAGCATTGTATATATATGTATATGTATATATATATATATATATGGAGAAAGGATGTGTTTGTGTTGTGCTTCGCGTTTTTTGGTGTCATTGCGTGGAGACTTGGAAAACGCTTGCGTGAAAGACAGCGACGTCGCGCCTTCAAGCGACAAAACACGCTCAAGCTTGTCCCTTTCATTTCCACTTTTTGCGCAGAGTCTCTTCTCCTTCGCCGACATGCCTGTCCATCTTCGTCACACCGTTGCGATCGGGGAGGACATGCGCATCTTCACTCGAAACCTCCTTTTCTATGCAACCACAGATGTACGCTGAAGAAAGAAACAAAAGGAAACACTCTCTGTACAAATGCATGTATACAGAAAATATGCATATATATAGTAGGGATGTATTCATAGTATGTGTATATATATATGTATATATTGTACATATATAACATATAATGTAGAACATATCTATATATATGTATATACATCAAAGCACATATATATGTATATTATATTGGAAAATATATTTACATTTATATATATGCGTTCATTGGTGGATAGATGTATTGGTGAGCATGTGCAGTCTTGTGCGTATTCACGCGTATACGGCGAGGGCGGCAACGAACGGAGAGAGGCGGTCTTTCTTGTCGCCTTTTTTCGTACCAATTTTTTATTCTCATGCACCCATAACAGTCATATGCATCTATGCATATCTACATATGCATTTTATCTATCTATATATATATATGTCTGCATGTAAGTATGTATCAGGACGTGGAAAGAGAGTCCGTGTGTAGGTCTGTCACTGTATTTCATCATATGGTCTATGCATGCGGAGGTGTGTGTCATGTATGTTTCTGGATTTTTTGGATCTTCTTTGCAGGTCATTGCATTGCACTACTCTGCACTGCGTCGGCACCTCGAAGCACTGTCGCCTGCGGCTCTTTCGCCTGCCTCTTCGTTTGCATCGAGTTCCGGCCTCTCCGCTGCCCCGTCGGGGGCTCCAGTGTGTGCTTTTGAGGACGTCCAGGAACTGCATGCGCGCTTTCTGTCGTGTCTGTTGCGAGACCTCTTCCTGGAAGACCTCGGCTTGCTGCAGACGATCAGCAAGTGCCTGACGATTTGCCTCGTCTTCAGTCGGCACGTGAAAAAGTTCTCCTTCGACGCGCCGGACTTCCCGCTCCTTGCGGCGGGCGCCCTGTTGGGGACTTCTTCTCTCGCGCCGAAAGGAGACACAGCGGAGGCCGAGCGAAGGACTCTGGGCGCCGAGGCAGCGGGGCGCGACTTGCACACCAGCGCTGCGCAAGAAGCGAAGGCGCACGCAAACGAACGAAGCTCGCGCGAACGAATTCGAGAGGCCCGACGCCAACAAATCCGCGCAGCTGTAGACAGTTCAGGCTTCGGCGGAATGGTCCGCAGCGCCGGCGCCAGCTTCCGAGAGAACTTCGCAGACTTCATCAGTAAGTGAAGGTGAAGGAGACGCTGAGGAAGTTGCCCGCAAAGAAAGAGTGAGAGAACGGGAAGTTGTGGGTGTCGAGGGAAGTCTCGCTGCAGGGTTTCGCTTTTGGGCAGCTGCAGACGGGGGCCGGAGAGTAGTGCGGCTGCACATTCAAGTGAGAGATTCGAGAAGAGGACGTCAAGATATCCCTTTGTTCGACGCTTCGCTTGCGGGAGAGAAATGCGGTGTTTTTGTGCCTAGAAGGAGACGCTCTGAGGAAGGAGACAGAGGTGCGTTCTCTCGGTTTGTGCGTTTCGGGAAGCATGCAGTGAGTCGGCAAGAAGGAAAACTGTGGTCCTGTTCTCCTGCCCTTCGCCTGACTTTGGTTTTTCGCGTTCGTGGGCATGTGCAACCTGGACGCCGTGTCGCCGGTCGACTTTCACTGCCAGGCAGAAATCCGTGCTTTGGTCGATTCCGGGGTCTTCTGCAGACGCTGACAGGGTGGTGCGTCGGAGTGTGTACATCTCCCGCTCTCCTTGTTGTGTACGTCCACTGCAGGCAAGCTGGAAGCGTTCAGCAACCGATTTCCCGCGTCGCCGAGCGCCCACTTGCTCTTTCGCTTCAACTTCAACGACCGGCTGTCTGCGCGGTCGGTCCCCCCCGCGGTGTCTGCCGTCTCTCAGCCGCAGATTCGACAGCATGCGTCTCCGGGAGAAGAAAGTCCTTCCAGTGATCCCTCGAAGTCTGACTGCTTGACTGGCGACAGCGCCGCTGCTCCCGTGTCTTCCCGGAGTCACGAAAGCAAATCTGGCGCCTCCTCGCCTGTCCCACTGCCGCCCTCGCGAGCTCTGGCGTCTCACGCGCGCGAGAAGAGGTACGGAGAAGAAGGCTTTGAGGAACACCGCTCGATTTCGGACAGAGAGGAAGGCGAGAGATCACCTAGACAGGTGCCAACGCCGAAGAACCACGCGGCTGCCGAGACGTCCAGAAGAATTGGGTCTTTCGAGCGGCCTCCTCCCTTCTCGGCGGCCATTCCGGCTTCTCTGAGGCACAGCAGTGTGTGCTCCGCTTCAACGTCCCGTCTGGCTTCGGAGAGCGAGAGGGACCGTGGTGTCTCTGTGTCTCCATTTCCAGTGGTCTCTGCTTGTCTCGATGGAGAAAGGAGAGGCGGAAACAACGAAGGAGAGAGCCGCAGACGCGCGGGCGTTGAAGAAGAGAAAAGCAGTTCAGGATTCACCGAGAGATGGGCGGGAGGCCACAGAGGCTTACTAGGCGACCGTGGGGCAGAAAGATCGCCGGCGCATGCATCCGATGAATTTACTGACGAAGACGCGGAAGAAACGTACTCTTTAGTGAGTGGGGAAGACGGCGAGGGCGACGAAGATTTCGACGCGGCGCTGCGGTCGTTTCAAGAGCGCATTCGTAGCAGCAGAGGAAGCGAGTGTCGCGACAAGAAAGCACTGACCAGTTCTCCTTCTCGCGAGGAAGACGCCGAGTTCGAGGTGCGTGGGGGCTTGGAGAGCGACGCTGAAGATTTCCGTGACATTGGAGACATCGAAGGATCTGAAGAACGGTCTTCCTTCGGAGACGACGCGGGCAGCCGCGTACCGCGACGAAGAGACTCCGAAAACTTCTCAGAGTTCTTCGATGAGGACGGAGACGAGGAGCTTCTCGACGCAGAGGAAGATCTGGAACCGAGGACTGGAGAACGCAGAAGTGGAGAGGTATTGCCGGCGGAAGGGTATGCGGCGGCCTTTCTCCGAAGTCGAACCGGCTGCGGCCGATGAGACATCAAAAGAATCCAGGTGGAGAGAGAGAGAGAGTTTTCAATCTACTGCAAGGGGACGAGCACGGACTCAAAGCAAAGGAAGACACATGCTGCACACAGGTGCTGAGATTCGTCAGTCAAGCCATATACATACATACATATATGTATATATATGTATATGTATATACGTTTAAATATATAGTGAGTGTATGTAGAAGCTTGTGCGTTTGACTGCACGCGGCGCCTTCAGACAGGACAAAGATCAGGTTTTTCAGAGGGATTTGGAGAGTTGGAAGGCGAAAGTCTTCAAGGGGAGATTCGGGTGTGGAGTGGCTAGGCGGCACATCGGCTGCAACTTCGGGATTCTCAAATTCCGGTGCTGCGCAAGTACTGCGAAACGAGTCTTCAGACGAAGAAACTAGATTTCGCATGTGCTATTGGGGAAGGAATGCTGAAAGCCAGTGGACATTCCCGCGCGCAGTCACCCGAGGAGCCCAATCTAGTGAAATCCAGAGTTTCAAGACGCGAGAGCAGAGTGCAAAACAGCTTGAGAAAGTCGAAAAATCTCAGAAACACATAGCCGAAAGACGGCAAGCTTTGCCTGCGATGACGGGAGAAAACAGACGCGTTTCGAGACATTACAGCTCTAGCCGGCAGAATGCGAACTTTCAGTCAAGAGTGGATACTCTACTGACACCCCAAGGGATGAGTTCGGTTTCGTTTTCAAATTCATCTTCACCTTGGCGGTGAAATGGAGATTTTCTGGATGTGCTTCTAGCGGTAGTCACAACCTGTGTCCAGCTCCACGAGATTTGGGCGTCTTTTGCGAGAACAGATAAGACGGGCTGGTTTCATTTTGAAAAGCCGCGGCTCGATAATGTACAGTAATTGTTCAAAGTTTCCTATTGACCTCCTCAGTTCGTTCTGATTGCTATAAGTCCAACTGCTTTCGCTAGGGTGGACGTTCGCGTGTAGCTGAGATTCTAAGAGGCAGTGTCGACCTCTTCTCTGTTCACTATCAAACGCGACCATGAATTGTGGCTATTAACCGGCAAGAAATGTGTAATGGTCGCAGACAATACAGATTGGAAAGCGAACGGTGGTACGTGTTTATTTCGGTGATACCCCGCCTCGTCACGGGGTAGATAAAGGAGAAGGTAGAGCATTTCGTCATCACTGGACAACGGTGTTGGAGTTATGTCGTTAAATGTGCAAGATTGCGTTTCCGCACATGGCGCCGGGGACATGGAATCACCGAGTAATCATGCTCAACACAAGCTACAACTCCGGAAGCATGGCGAGGCTGGTGTGACTGGCTACGTAACACTCTCCGTTCCCGGCGATTTTTAGGGTGCAGTTCACCGCAGTCCCGCGAGAACTCGGGAGCTGTTTGCCGGCGTGAATGCTCGTGTGTTGCTCGACCTTTGGTCTCGAGAAGTCCGCTCTCCGCATCTATTACGAGAAAAAACTTACTAAAAACTAACGCGACGGCCACGAGTCACCTAACGCACTTAGGCAACGCGCCGAGCACCAGAGGTTGTTCTGGCTGCACTCGAAGAGTCTTTCTCCGGCACAAAAACAGCGACATGCTCTCCCCTTCCATCACGTGAAAGTGAGCACACACCACGGAGGATCGCTGAGTCGGCAGAGCGGCTTCTAGACGAATTCAGTGCATGCTATTCGCTCACATAACAAGCCCGAGGTTTAGTACCACTGTTTCGTGTCCGGGTCCCAGAAAACGTGGTTCTGCGGGTAAGTCGCCGCGGGGTACTGCGGAAGTTTCGACACTGGGCAGATGGGGTTGGACTTCGCAACGTAGTCCGAACGGTACATCGATGTCGCGTCGAAGGGCAAGGAAGGCGGAAGCTTAACTTCGGTGACCTTGGTGGCGGGCGGAAGAGGTTTGACCTGGAATTCGTCGCGGTAGTGGGTCGATCCCTCGAAAGGCAGGGATGGAGGAAGCTTCACCTCAACGGTCTGGACGGGCGGCGGCAGGGGCTTCGCAACGTACTCGCTCCTAAAAACGTGCATAACAATTTGCAAGCCTGAAAATTCACTGCGAATGCTGGAATCAGGACGCGACCCGCATTCTGGTTGACGCGCCTACTCTCACAGCAGAAGTCGTCGGACCAGAGCCGAACGAAGAGTCCACCTCTTGAACAGGAGAAGCCGTACGCCGCCAGCTGCGTTTCGCCGGTGTTGAAACCAAAAGCATGTGAAATAAGTCGACAAAGTGACACAGCAACGCAGTATGTACATTCTTACATGCGTCTGTGTGGGTATATGTGAATAAACTCGACAGGATGGCAGTTCGAGGGGGGATTGTGGGTTTCACAAAATAAGTTGAATCGTGTGGCACAGAGGGGGCGTACCTGTAGCAAGACTGAGCGTTGAACGGCAAAGTCGGGGGAAGCTTCACTTCCACAGGCTTGGCGACTTCGGGCAAAGGTTTCGGAACGTAGTCCGTTCTGTACGCAGACTCGCCGTGAAAGGGGAGAGTGGGTGGCAGCTTAACTTCGGAGAACTTGGCCGGCGGCGGCAGGGGCTTCGCGACAAACTCAGTGCGGTAGCTGCTCTCCGCTTCAAAAGGAAGTGAGGGAGGCAGCGTCACCTGCGACACTTGTGTGCTGAGGAAACAAAATGGAAATTCACACGATCCGTTCGCCTCAGTGATCCGCTAAGGCTGCAATGGCTCTTGTTTTTTCGAGAGGAATCGACCGCTACAGTGGACAAAAAAATCGGCTGCATTCATGAGCGGACCAGAAGGGCAGACGAGCGTCGCATAAACAACGAATACGAATGCTGCACAGCTGCCTTCTCTGAATCGGACCTACTTCACCTCTCAGGAACCCACTGTAAAGTTTCGAGTCAGCCATCTCTGGATTACACAGAGGTTTTCAGAAACAGAAAAAAGCAAGTTCACCCAACCCCGCCTAGACACCATCTAGCGTGTTTAGCTGAGTCTATCAGCTTATATGCACACAGGTGGACATCACTCATCTTCGTGCAGTTTGTGAAGTATCTTCGTCCCCCGCGGTGTGTAAGAAGTTACAACTGAAGTGTATTCACTCTGAAATTGAAACGTAAGGCAGCGTAATATTCTGAGTTATCTTGATCAAGCACCCTTCCTCGTTCCTGGTATTGCACGGACATGCTGACATAAACAGCAGGCACAGGATCTTAATCCGTCCGTTCGGGGTTGACCACTCTGTCGGGTCGCGAGTGACGTACGGTGGCGGCAGCGGCTTCGGTACAAACTCCTGGCGGTACTGAGTGCTACCCGTGAAGGGAACCGGAGCCCGGGAGGGAATGCATTTGTGCATTCCACATGTGCAGAGTTCCTCGACACAATAGCCAGGATGTCTCGAGGGCGACTGGCCTCTGTGTGCCTCGTCTACGTCGGACAGGTGAAGTCTGCGGGCGGGTACGTCACCAGCAGCACGCGGCTGTCTGTCAGCAGCCACTCGCTCCCGTCCCCGTTGAATTGTTTCGGCGCCTGCTGCGGCACCGGCATACTTTTGAGCTTCCTCTGGGTGAGAAAACTGCACGGTTCCGTGGGAAGCGCCCTTGTATGCGTCGTTGCCTTTGCAGCAAGCCGAGTAGTCAGGTTCCGCCTGCTCTGACTTCGGCAGGTATTTCTGGGGCTTCTGCGGGTAGCCGTAGTCGGAGCCCTCTTCCGACGGCAACTTCTTGGGTGTGTTTGAGTTTCCTCCCGACATTTTCTGGCGTGGCGTAAATGTGCGAGACACAAGTCGCTCTGGTAGACTCGAACCAGCAAGATGCGACGCGGAAACCACGCCGGCCTACGTTGGCACCGGGCAAAACGGAACTGCCTCGCGTCTGAGAGTTCAAAAGTGGACGAACAAAAATTGGACCGAACACAAGCCTTAGAGAGAGGACGATTCACCACACTTGGAAACACCGTGTTCGTGCCAAGATTCAGCGGCTAGCTGCTAACCCGCAGCGAGCAGCTTTGCGGCAGCGGCAACTCTGGAGTTTCATAGAAAAAACTGGCCTCGTAAAAGGCTTTGCACGGCACAAGAACCTGGCAAAGAAAAGAGTGCGCGATCCCGAAGCTCAAAAGCGAGAAAATCGGCAGAAACAACGAGTGGGAGCACAACAGCCGAGGTCCCTGTCACCGAAGTAGGGTAACAGTGACAATCGACGGACGGCAGTACGCGGCTGCGTAGAGCGCCATTGCGATGCGGCCGTTGCTGGCAAGACACTCGTTGCGTTCTGGCGTGAGCACCAAGACCAGCGTCATGGCACTGCGCAAAATAGAAACTCGAGCAGGTCTAGCGATTGTTGACAGCCTCCTGCGAAACGACGCACGGGAGGAGTGCGTCAGACAAAGAAACTCCTGCGATGAATGCTTCACGAAGAGGCGAAAACAAACGCGGAGAAAGGTCACACAGTGACACCCTGGCAGATGTGTCAAAAAACACCGCACAAGGCTTGAGGTTTGCTGCGGCAGTTCCCTTATTCCAGGGGGCAATGCAACAGCCGTAGTGCAGTTTAACGCACGAGAAAGTCGGTTCTTCACACGGGTGCCCCAAGTAGAATCAGACGGGGTTGGTTTCAGTTTGCGGGGCCTGCGACAAAGATGCATCTGCCCCCAAGCTTTAGCTGGCGCGTCGATGTGTGCCACATTTCATGGCAGCGAAGTCGGTTTCGCGAACTCACGAAACTCTTTAGGAAAACCTGTGTCTCTCTGCTAGTTCGTTCATACTTCGACAGCATTTTCGTGAGAAAGGGGGTCTACGTTGTGAGCGATAGGGTACCAATGGAGGTGATAGTCCAGTTTTGTGTGGTACTCAGAGTCGACGCCGTCCTCGTCTGGAAATCCAAATAAAGCAGCTCTTGAGGGGGAAACGGCAACGGCAAAGCTCACTTCCGACGGGTCCTGTTAATGTGCTGGCAATTCTCTGGGGAACAGGGAAAGTTGGGGAGTTTTGGATGGCTCTTTCGATGGTAAATACCTATGTCGCTCTCCTAGTGCCATGATCTGCCTTTTCGACTCGGTTTTGTTGAAACATCCTCGGTCGATACAGCAGTGTTGATAACGGTGACATCACAACAGTAACTCTGAGCAGAGTAACATGACTGCTGTTGTGAGTGCAGCAACGAAACAAACCTGGTGACAGGGAAATAATAGGTTCTCGATGTGAATGAGCTCAATAGCCGTTGCCTTGTTGGTACCACTCTTCTCTGTATGTAGCCGATATGACCGTACTACCGTCCAGAGCATTGGCTGTGGTGTCCATACACTTCGGCAATGTGGATGAAGTTGTCCACAGCTCGACAAGGGGTAGTCATACGGGTTAGCGCTCCCAGAAACAACAAAGCATCCACAAAGTTCACATCTGGGCCCCCAAACCAACAAGGATGAAGCTGGAAAGGGACTAAAGAAGAATTAAGTACATCGAGTCAGAAGACGTGAATATCTACCTTAACCTATGCTGAACCAACAGCATTGTGTTAGACCATGGTATTCTTCGGAAAATCTTCAGTCCAGCGTTGGTAGTACGGTGAAAGAAGCAGCACAGGGGCTCTGATCATTATTCTGAAATGCTTGTGTTAAACTAAACAAGTCGTGCCTATACTGTCGGGCAACGACATGGCCCCCAACATCGGCGTACGGTTGCATGAGTTTGTTACTTATTTTCTTCGCCTACGGAAGAAAAACACTTAAGCGGGGTCCACAACTTCAACTTGCAATGCACCACAAAGGCATGACGCACATTGAGTTTGTTGGTTCTATTCTAATGCTGGTCAGACTGGACTGCAGCAGGCTAACCTAGTCTGTTTTTCAATTGGGGACTTCCCCGCATACCTCCAAGAAAAGCATCACCTCACTGTATGCTGGTAAGGAAGCTCTATCCGCATCGATCCAGGGAAAGGCAGGACCTGGGATGGTGACGGCACAGTCAGGTTATGAAGTCGCAGAGTCAACCTTATTTAGCCCGCATGCTGCGTTTACCATTCCTCCACTTCGTAGTACGCCCATAGGTGGTCACGCTGTTACTCACGTATGACACGTGAATCTGATTTCCTTCCGGTAGCCAGAAGTACCCGTCACAGAGACAACTGTAACCACGAATATTCACTTCTCTGCTTATCAACCCTCTCGCCGTTCACAACGTGGACCTGATCTACAACTGGCATTTCAGTGACTGGTTTCAAGTTACACAAATTCAGCTGTAAGAAGCAGCACGGCATTTTCTTCTTGCTGTGCAATAGTCGAAAGCCTCCAGTGTGTGTGTGTGTGCCCTGTGTATTTCAGTTTGATCATCAATTCGATCCATAGGCGTAGCATCAACTGTACACCACCAACAACACAATGGACTTCTTAAGACAGCTAAAAGCGTTGGGTCTGGATTTCAATACCTTACAACAATAAGGTTACTCCACACCGGTAATGCACCGCTTGGCCGCGTGGTGGGCGGGGCTCACTATTTTCAGAGGCCAACGCTTCATTTTGTTGTGTATGAAGAATCCATGAGCGTGAACACAAGGTAGGACAGGGGAAACAAATGGCGGAAACCCCGTTGTTCATTTGATCTTCGTCCACGACTTCTGTAGACTTGCCCGGCATATAGGATCTTCCTATTCTCACCAAAACGTTGAAAAAACGGATCCACTGGAACCTACTGGCTGCTCTGTCACCTCGGTTGTGCTAGAACAGGTGGACACTAATGCAGCTGCAAACTCCTGCACTGTCACCAGCAGATGCTCCAATCCGTTGACCCGCGGCGGGAGACTGCTGCTCTCGACTTTGGAGAACCGGTGTCCGGAGAGAGCACCATGAGAAAGTAGGATAAACACGTGTATTTGCAGCCGTCAGGCACATTCGACAAAAAAAACATTTGCGTCGATTTGTTATAAGATTCCTAGTGTAAGACTCTGTCTCCAGTCCATGCCCTGCGCCAACTGGTCAGGAGGCGCCCCAACGTGGAAAAACCTCAGTATACAAAGATATATAAGTCTAGGCATTGAGTTATGTGCTCAAAACTCCTAGCACTAAGAAGTCCACTCTCTACAGAACTGCAGATGTACTGTCACCGGTCGTCGCCAAGTCCCTAGTGACAGCAGGCGACAAACCGCAGCTTAATCCGCTCTCTAAAATGCATAAGTGGTAAGGCCGTCACATAAACCATGCCACAGCCATTTATACTCGGATACATGTTTGTATGGTGCAGTCATCTATCTTGGACTTTCACATGCTTGGAAGGCTCTGCTTATCACTCGTAGGGGTGTGCAGTCGTGCTGGCCAGCCTCATGTCTCTGGACGACAACGACGGTGACTAACGACCTCTTCATGAGGCCACGACAGTAAAACTGCCTTTCCTTCCCCAAAGCCACACGACGACGTGGAAAAATGCAGCGATGCGTGCCAGGGTGTCTGGCGCGCGTCAACTTGAGAAAATAGTGCGAGCATGCGAGTTACTCTTGCGCAGTGTCTCGAGTTAGTTCTCGGTGCGGGTGCATGACGCGCGCATCTCACCCTCTCAGCTTTCTTCCTGCTTTGTGGGTTCGTTCAGTAACAACAACTTGTCTCTGCGTTCTTCAGCCATCGAAACTGTGCCTTACAGGCTTACGTTTACTTGTCCCAAAATGGTAAGTTTCAAAGAAATGTTGAAAGAAGGTCTGGTCATAATTCGTGGCATAGCGACTGTATGCTTTTCTCGCCCGAAGCGGCCCCACATTTTATCCAAGGCGACGCAGCGAGAAGAATGACCAGTTTCCTCCGTTAATTTTCATTTATCAAGCTGAATTGACACAATTACCCGTCGTGCTCCACGACAGGATTCTCCTTTGCAGTTGTCGGCAGTCCGATAGGGAGTCCAGTCCACACCAGTGATCAGTCCTTTCGACCACGTCCTAAAAATTGAGCCGCCGGAGCGCTTTTTCTCCACGCTTTGGCGTCAGTTTCACAAAATCTTTCCACCTATCAGGCGAGACAGGCGTCCTTGATCGGGAGCAGTGAAAACGGGGGTTCTACTTCATGCTTCACAGTTCGCGTTGTGCCGGCAGTGCCACGGGGGGGGGGACAGAGCAAGCCTCGCTGAACCCGTCGAGCAAAGAGAGCCTTCGAATCTGCCCGATACCGTTGTCTCCTTCAACACTTCTTCTGCTGCTTCTCCGTGGCACAGATACAGGTGGCCAAGATGAATTGTTGTGTGTCGAGTGCGTAGCGCACTATGGAAATGCAGGCGCCTCCAGAGTGACTGCCTTGACACTTACAACACTTTTATTGAACCATTGGCAAACCTGTGCTAATCCGGTCAATCACTCCGGTTTCGTGCGTCTCCGGATGCCTCCCGTGAGAATGGAAGACACAATTGTTCGACCGTCTCCGTGTACCTGCTTCTATAGGCTGCCAACGCCGCGTCGAAGTTTATTCCCCTCCTCGACCGCGTCCTCGTACAGAAGATCGCGGTGCCGACGAAGACGAAAAGCGGCCTGTTCCTTCCTGACTCTGCACAGAAGAACATCAGCGCTCACATGGCCAAGGTGCTCGCAGTGGGCAAAGGCCGTCCCAACATGAAGACAGGCGAGTTTATCCCGCCTTGCGTCCAGGTAAGGCGTCTTGTTCTATTTAAAAGCAAGATATAATTCACCCGGTAATACCTTGTGGAACGACATTCGAAAGCTCCTTTGACGCGGAACGGGCTTCTATCTGTCTGTGCCTACACCACGTTCCGGCGAAGCGGTCCTTTTCCCATCTGTCCGCCGAACTTAGGGTCGTCCGGCCTGAAAGGCGGTGTACTTGTTTCTGTTAGACTTCACGAGATGTCTTGCTTCTGTGTCTGTTGGCTAATGCAAGTGCGTCGCGGACGGTGGCGATGGTACGTTCCGTCTTCGCGAGCAATGGGTACACACATCGCGGATGAGGGAACCAGGCAAGGGTCGTCGCCTCTGACGGCTGTTTTGGTCGAGCTGCTCATGCGTTTATTTTTCCTTTCCGTCGGGGTAACCGGGATCCGTCAAGGGGGCAAGCGCATAGTGTACCTAGGGATTTCTTTTTTGTCGCGCACGAAGTCAGACGCGATGTAAACGCTGTATTTTGCGTGTACAGATGAGTGTATGTGCCTCGTTCGACTACTACTTACGCCGGTGATAGGAATCATAAATCCTACGTGGTGAATAATGAGGCGTCAATTTTTCGTCGACACTTTCTCGTGCCGCTTCTCCGTATGTGAATGGATCGCAGGTGGGGCAGACTGTTGTCGTCCCCGAGTACGGCGGCATGAAAGTAGTTATTGACGAGCAGGAAATGCAGGTTTTCCGATCCGACGACCTCATTGCCATCGTCCAAGAGTGAAAATCGGACAAGCAGCCCTAGCTACGGTGGTCTGTCACAATGTTATTTCTGAAGTTCACGTGACCGGCAGCCGGGGTCCGCTGGGTTCAAAAGTAGTTTTTTTGTGCTCTTTGGAAGAAAATCTCAGGAGGATAACTTGAAGGACATCCCATCTTTCCGCTGACTTTGCTCTGGTTTCATCTCTCTTTCTGGTTTGGGGGTTGTAACTGACGTCCGCGCAGTCCGCTACGAACTCGTGCAGCAGATCACACAACAGTACAGGGAGCTGAGAGTGGTTCAGCGGGTGGCGTCAACCGGTGGCCCACACGAATGAAGGACTGTCGACTGCTTATGAATATACTTTACCGGAAACAAAGCGTCTGCCAGTTGATCAATTTTTTATTTCAGATTCCACCACTTTCTGGGTTGCTTGCAACCGCACTCGTCCGAAGCCATCGATTGCATATCTCCTGCAAGAGCCTGTATGTTCAAGGACAGCGAACTGAAACGCGGGGTCTATCCATCACGGGGCATTCGTACATCACCACCATAAAGCAAATGAATGTGACCCGCATTAACACGACACTGGCAGTGTATGCACACTGTGGTGGCCGCTTGAGGACAGATGAAAGCGTTGCTTGCCAACCGGCTGTGACCCCTCGCCTCTGGTCACTCGTATTTATAGTAGTTTGGGATGGGCTTTCAACCAAGGCTACCGAAGTTCCGGGATAGTGTGCAGTCCATCTTTGGCATTTTGCCATTTGAGAGCCCGCATAATGACCGCCGTTTTCCGGAAACGGGGACGTCGTTCCAGCACACAACAGTGCAACTCTTTCTAAGTGTTTTGCCACATTTGCCGTAGACGATATCATAGAATCTGGCGCGGTGGCGCGGACGATAACGGTCACAAGCGAAGACTATGCAAATAGTCCTTTGCCCACCAGGTGTGTCCCTTGCGCTCTCCAGCCTGCAACTCAGAATGGAAGTGACCACTGCCCTTGTGTTACATTTACACTACTGTGAAGCGCGTCAGTGACTGCAGCACCGTGGAGCTCGTGGATTCTGCAGGCTGCTCAGCCACTTTACTAGGAGCAAGTATTTCTCTGTGGCTAAGGGGAAAACCTGATTGTATGTTGAATTTAAAGGCGAGCCCGTTTCCGTTCACACGGGCAGACGCATGCCACTTGTGCACCAGCAAGTTGGCTAGTAAAGAGAGCTTCCGCTACTGTTTGCATGCCAACAGAAGAGAGCGAAGCGTACTGCTTACAATGGATCTCCTCGAGAGCATACTTGCGGGGACGGAAACAACAAATGCACCATCTCCTTCCCTGCCCAATGCGCCATCATACTACTCTCACAAAGGTCGAGCACGCCTCATCCTGCAGTCCTTATTCCCTTCGCACAAAGGCACGAATGTCTTCACAGGCGTGCCCTCCTGGAGCCTCTTCTTTGTTCAGTTATGACCGAAACTACCAGAGACCCCAGAAACCATCAAACACGCAGAAGCCCGTTTGCATGCTTCCTCTCGGCAGCTGCCAATGCCCACGCGACATCTTCTACTTCCTTCAGCTGTTGTTCATTTTGTTCGTTTGTCGTGGTCCACGTATCATCTGCGTTCAAAAATACGCGTTTTACAGTCTCAGCAACCAGGCGGTTCCCTTCTCTCACACGATCGTTACCGGACCGACACCATCCGTGCGATTCTTCTTCTGTCTTTGTCAGTGACACATGGCCAGCATGAGGAACTTCATGTGGAGGCTGGGTTCCGATCCTCTGAAAGACGCTCCAATGTTTCCCGCGTCCTCTGCGGACCACTTCAACGTCGAGGTGCAGCAAATGACGAGTGTTGCCGAGAAAACTTAGATTTTCCTGCGCGTCATCCTGTCGTGTATCGGACACTGCGGCGGTCTTCGGTTGTGAGCTACCAACCTCGGGCCGTTTATCTCCTGTCTGCCCCAGAAGTCCACTTTTGAGCTGTTGGGTTTCAATGAGATCAAGAAGGCGGAGTTGCTCGGCTAATTTGCGTTGCTGTTGCTCCAAAACCGCGTGCATATCCTCTGGTGGTCCTTCGTCTTTGCTCAGCTGCTCTCTCATAGTTCCTTCAGCAACAGGTGCGCTACGGCGCATGCTATCACGTTCACTCCGAGGCCTCGAAGCCGCAGTCGAAGACGGGACTGTCGAGAAACCGCCTCTGACCCGATTCTTCGAGTCCTCCACCTCGACTTCTGACGCCTCCCTCATAGAACCCTCGTTCAGGTTTCCCGTTCCTTCACAATTCGGAAACCCTTGCCCCAGTGGAGATACACCCGCGCGTTCTGACCCGAGTTCCTCAAAAGGGAGAAACTTCGACCGCGACGACAGGCTGCATCGTCGGTTCTCCCAACGAGCGTGCCTGGGAAGCACTGGGAGACTCCGAGAGGCCTGAGCTGGAGCCTCGACAGACCGGGGAGGATGCTCCACCTCGCGCCGCCTTCGAGGAGGTTCCCCGACACCCCTGCAGTTCCCAGCATGGTGAAAACCAGAGGAAGCGCTCTGCTGCAGCACATCCAAGGGGTGTGTCTCCATCTGCTGTCTTCTTTCCTCTGCTTGGCCTTGTCTGCACGCGTGGCTTTCTCGACGGACAGGAGTCACTCCCCCAGGAGACTCTGCAGCAGTCGCTGTGGGCCGCAGAAACACCCTATGTCGAACAACTGGAGGGCCTTGCCGTTGCCCGGTTCCGGACGTGACACTTGCATGCTGACCATTAGAAAAACTCGATCGTCCGCCATCCGTGTAAGCAGATGTACACGCAGCAGAGACAGAGGGTCTTGCGACAGGCGTACAAGTCCCCAGATAACCCTGGCCACGGTCATGATCCTCACAAAGCAAGGAGGGTGGAGGCAAACCTTTTGAACTCACCGACCGCTGGCAGTACTCGCAGGCGTCGCAGGAAGAGCTACAAGGGTACGCCTGATCGACACAGCTACCGCGGGCACCTGGAGAAGAAAACTGACCAACATGCACCTCCGGTGACTGCGGGGTGCAGGATGGACAAGACTGACGGGAAGTGCGAGCAACAGGAAAACGCGTGGTGTCACTGGCGGTTTTCCTCGCCCTCGAGTTCGCGCCAAACAGAGAGAAAGGGCGACTGGAGTGTACAAGCAACCGCGCCTCCGACCCCCCGGGAACCTGGCCACTCCTCGTGTACCCACGACCGCATACATGGTCGCCAGGGAAGGCCGTTCTTCCAAGTGCACTACAAGAAGCGTTCGAACAACAAGACACCACAGAAGAGGACGAAGAAGCGTTCAAGGCTGCACGGAACTCTCGCCTGCCTCTCGTTCCTGGACAGTGACACGAAGTTGACAAGACGGGCCAGCTGCCATCGACGGCGCTGTGCTCTCTCCCGGGGCCGCAGTGTTCGCACGGCGGTGTGCCTTGTAACTCACGCGAGAGAGAGTCTACATGCATCGAAGACAAAGAAAAACGATTCGGTTCGCCGTTTGGCGTCTGAGACACCGAAAACCGACGTCCCCTGGCATGCGCGCAAGTGCCAGGGACGGCTGGGAAAGCAGAGGACGCCGGAGCAACTCGATCGGGGTAAGAACCCCACTGATCTCTTCCACAGGCCTCACAAGAGTTACAAGCGGGCTCGAAGACTTCTGCAGTGGCTCTGCCTCTGGAATGTGGGAGGTTCAGCTCTGTTTGTTTCGTTTCTTCTGGAAACAAGGGTCTCTCAGAAATGCGACGCGGCTCGCCCGTCTCTGCTGTCGCGACAGGTGACCGGAAGCGAACACTACTTCCTGCACGTGCTCGCCGAACGCTGCCTCCCTCTGGATCTACGAAGCTGCGTCGAAAACAAGACCCCGAGGAGTTCCTCTCCCCGTTTGACTCGCCTGGAAAAGAGTCACCATCTCCAGCGCAGTCCTGGGGAGCCGTCCCCCTCCCGTGGGCCCTTTGCTTGTCGAGGTCAGACCATCCACTTTGAGAAGGCAGCGCGCGCGGAGAGTCTGCCTCCAAGCCACCTGTCTGTACAGCACGGGATGGAGCCCCCGAAACCCCGCGAACCTTGAGGAGTTCTTGTCCCCGACGCCTTTCGTCTCCCAAAGGTCTCTTTGGAACCTGGTGAGCAGCGAGGTATCTTGCTGCCACTGCAGCCGCGCCAGCAACAGGCCCGGTTTGTCGGGCAGCCGCTTGGACGAGCACTCTTGACGCTTCGTCATTCGAGATGCAGAGGTAACGCAGAAGGAGAAGTTGCTGTTTTGTAGTCAGCAAAGGAACTCGGGGAGTCGAGTGCTCCTCTGGACCTCTGTGCCGCTCGGCACCCTTGCGAGAAAGCAAATGCGGCGCATGGCATGTCGGTATACCTGACCTTGTCTTCTTCCTCGGCTCCCCCGAAACCTCAACGTCGTCGTCCTCCGACTCGCTGCGTTCGTCTCTCGCTTTCGCCGGGCTTGCTCGCCGTTGAGAGTGGGACTGAAGATGCGACACCGGCGCCGAGGAATTCTCATCTCGGTCTTCAGTCACCCTAAAACGGGAAGGATCCGAATTGTAAGACGCTCCGCTATTTCGTCTTCCGAGACACAAAGAATTTTCCACCCGTTCACGGTTTTCACGAGTCACATCCTGGCGGGGCACGGTCAGAGAAGACGTCTTCGAGCGAGACCGCAAACTGCGGCGCTCGACTGCCGATGCCACGACAGCGTACTTCAGTGCAGTCTCTGGCGACACGCGCGAGAGAAGTCGAGGGGAAACATCTGCGCTGCTGGCCATTTGCACAGAAGCAAATGAGACGAGCTGGGCAATGCGGCCACCAAGGTTGTTGATCGTCGAAACGAGCTAGTCGGAATGTGGCAACTTCGCCGCGCGCGCGTCCATCCCGCCGGGCACCCGCAAGAGCACGAACACCTCCACTGGAAACAGCTGTTGGGCAATCAAAACTTCCTGTTGGAAAGGGCAAAAAACTGCTGTGGGAAAGGACCTTGCTGTGATGAGCCAGAGAAGGCAGAGACCGAGGCAGGCGAACGGAGAGAAGTGATGCCACGCCCCCCCGGCAAAAAATTTTCATCGTCGCAGGCTTCTGAGAAAGCTTGCAGTCGCTCGGACGCCAGTCTACACCACTGGAGTGCCGGCGCCGTACCCGAGTCGCTGCCACATGAATTCAAGCCTTACTTGCCGAAGAATCGGCGACGTTCTCAAAAAGCTTCTAACCCGGTGCTGAGGCGCTCTGGCAACCCACGGCGCAGACTTCAGCAAGGTCGGCGGACGGAAATATGCGAGGGACACCGATTGAGACCTAAGCAACAGGGAGAAACGTCGCCGAAAACGAGAAGACGGCTCAGCGTCAAATAACTTCTAACACGCGTCAGCCCGGGGCAACCTGCCCAAAAATTGCCGCCTCTGCTCCTCTGACGGAATGCTTGATACCCCAAGAAGCAAAGGGAAGTGTCTTTGGCCAAAGCCGGCACGGTTCTACATCTGCCGACGTAGAAACTCGGAAATACCCAGAAAACAAAAGGAACGTAGAACAGCTGCTGATGTCTTGAATGCGATTCTTGCATGCAGAGCGATGGGAAATGAATGACCTAGGATAGCGGGTACGGGCAAATCACACTAATTCGATGCAGTTAAAAAACGCCTGAAAGTCGAAAGAAAATGGGAATCCGTATAGTGTAACGTTGTTTGAATTCTCCTCTAGCTTTGTCTCCCCAGTTCGGACGTGCGAAGGAACAATCCACGACACACCACCTCTGCGCGGTAGGCGGGCAGCAGCGCAGAAAGCCGAGGTCCCCTTGCGCACTTCCTGTAGTGTATTTTCCCGCCGCACAGAGGCATATTGTTGCCAAGAGAAACCTTCGCTTTCCTGCTCATTACGCTGAAATTGACAACGTCCTTATTTGGTTGGATCATTCTCTGCAGCAGCGTCCTCCAGTAGGGAGCTACTTTTTTATATGCATGGGAAACAACCCTTCGGCGAGAGCCAGCGTAGCGAAGCGTCGCCGCTGCTTCTTGGTCGGCGGTCACAAGCAAGGCAGTAGCTGGATAAACTAGCAAAGCACTCTATGGTACGGATAGCGAGGTAGAAGCGAATTAGCTGACTCTCGTTCGCGCAACAAACAGCAAGACCTGGGGAACGATGTGATATAGTCGCAGGTGCCAAGTAAAGCAGAGAAGCCAAGTAGAGTAGTCGAGCGAATGCTCTACTCGAAACCCAATAGAAAAGCACTCGATTTTTCCGTAATGTAAGCGATGCTCTACACTTGTGTGCTAGCATGGCGTGTAGAGGAAGAGTTAAAGAATAGACGCAGCAACGCACACTTTGATGTTTCACTGCTGGATTTTTATCAAGCCCTGTGCCGGAAGTACCATGCAAGATACCTCGTATTGGATAACATATTAATCTCAGGTGCATACCGTCAAGACAATAGAAACAAAAAACCGCAGTCCAGGGTGCAACTATCTCTGTGATTTTTCATTTTCAAGTAGGGACTTGTGTATGATGAGTACAGAGAATTATCTTTGAATGTGAGGATCCAGATGGCCCGACTGTTGGACCCTGAGTTCCTCTGCTTGGTTGTCTGTATCTCATGACTGGAGTCATATTCACTATCCTAGGTAATATAATGTCTCTGTTTATTCGATTTGACTTATTCAGTCCTGGGTCGTGGTTCATTTGTACAGAGACTTTACATCCCTTAAATCATAAACAGGATAAAAACATCCTTGAGCGACTCGACTGGCACCAGGTATAGCGTGAAAGCTCCTTTGATTTCCATGACCTGATTTACATATTAGATTATCTTCGCTCCCGGTAGCAAATACCATTCAGGTACGATGTAAACAGATACATGTGATGTTAAGGAGCACAGGAAATGCTACACAACTTAATTGGTAATGCACTGATATAATTTTTCGTAAAAGCTCTCAGCCAGTTATTGAGAGAAACTCATCAGCCGAAAAGCGTACCGTCGTAAACATAACAATGATATTTACACAGTTCAACCCTGTATCACAGACTCCTGGGAGGTCGCATGGTTCCAGGAGCACTCGAGACACCAGACCGCAACCTCGGGTCTATTTCGGAAACGGCACCACCACACGTTCATTTCAGATTAGTTTAGGGACGCTCTCTGCATTTGCGTCACTGCAGTACGGCAAAGCCAACGCCGAGACACTTGGGGTAAGCAGAGCCTGCACTGATTCCCCTTACTCTGACTTTCTCGCATTTCGGCAAATGGAGTGCACAAGACTCGCAAGCACTGCGACTTTGCTGTCGCCGATCCATGATCCTGGAACTCCATTACATTTGTGTAACATAGATGTTAGGGAATTCTACGTTTGTGGCTTTCCCGCAGGAAGCGCAGCTGTTCGATTTCCGTTTACTGGTGCTGCTGCAACGCTGTGGTGAAACGCGCATACAGAGTCACTTTATGGAGTGTGCATGCCGTCTCAGTTTTCATGGGTGTGAACGTCAGATTCCAATCAAGCGTGTCGTTCTTTTCTGTAAAACGAGTTCACATTGAAAGAACCAGAGACGAAGCCCCTCGAGCAACCGCAGGTCAAGAACACGAAACTGGAGAAGTCGAGTATCCGCTACTACTCAACACGGTACAGTCTTATACAACAGAGATGAATTCACTGAACTGGGAAACACTATGGCAACTGCGGCATCCTGGAAGCCCTGTTTCACTGTAGCCGACTGGTGAAGAATTCGTGAACGGTATAAAGTTCCACTAGAGTTGTACCTTTTTTTTCTCAGGTTCAAATATATGGTAGAAAGCATATCTGTTTGTCCAGACAAGCAAGGCAGTGCGGAGTTGGCAACCGCATCTCGTTAGAGTGGAGCGGCGGTGCTCTACATTTAGGTCAAAGCCAGGTTCTCAGGTAGATCGTTCGAATACTATACGGAAAAATTGACGCCAGCGAAAAGACAAGAGAAATAGGCGAGTCGATGGGTTTTGATTAGTGAAAGCGAATAGGTTTACGGTATTGGTCTTCCAGCGCGGGAATGTACTGCTTCTTCCACCGAATCGGTCCGGGTAAGTCGGAGTACTTTCGTTCATACCTCCAATCCGGCGCAAGCAGCTGAGTCGTCTCTGCACCCACAAGAAGCAAGCAGAAAAGAGATGGACCGGTGAGAAAAGACCGAATCTTTGAGCCTTCCGCCTTGCGAGTAGACTGATCGAGTTTGGCTCTTTAGAAACAATTCACCCCTGGAGTGGCGGTGCGACTGTCTCAAAGAAGAAACGTTTCAATATCTGATTATCTTCGACAGAGGTGATCACAAAACGAACTACACGACGTAGCCCCAACCGTATTGCACACACTCCTTCACCGACATTTGTGCATCGCAGTCTCCAGAACTCCGGAGCTCCTCCTCTTTCTTCCGAGCCTTTCGCAGCCCAAGAGTAGACGAACCACCGCTTCTACCCATCCCCGTCAAACATGAAGTTTTTTCTTTCTCTTTTTTTCTTGCCCATGCTACTGCTTTGCTACTGCTTTACCTTTTCGCAAAGGGTGCAGCTGAATGAGGATGTCTTCGTGGTCGGAGCGGTACCGATCCAGAGTTGCTTGCCAGGCTTCTTTCTGAAGAGACTGCGCAGGTTCCATTCGCCGGATACGATGTTCCAGCTGAAGCATTTTTTCCTCCAGCTGGAACCGGCGCGTCTCGAGTGCCTCACGTTTCTGCTGCTTTGCAAGAATATCTTTCGCCCGCAGACACTGCTGCTGGATCTCGCGCTTCGTCAGAACAATGAGGATTCGCCGCATCGTCCGGCGCACCTGCACGAGCGTGAAGGAGAAACCACCGCAATCTGGGCCTCAACCTTTGTGTGAAAACACTTCCGGCCCCCGTTTCTATCTGCCCCCGCTTCTGCCAGGTCGTTCTCGCTGAGACTCACCTTCTGCAGACGCTCCGGCTGCTTCATTTCCTGTTTGTGCTGGCGTGCGGCCCATCGCTCTCCCATCAGCAAATTCTTCTCCTTCAAGCAAATATACCAAAGCTTATGAAGGTCTTCAAAAGACTTCATGCGCAGCAAACACGCGGGCCACGCGTCGCCCGCCACAGCGTTCGCCTCCTTCTGTTTCGCGCCAATAGTGGGATCCAGGTAGCTTCCTAAGCGCAAACGACCCAGCGTCTCAGACGCGCAATTGGCATTCCACCCCAGCACCCCACGACGTAGAATTCACCAACGCTCCATGTGTTTTTCGCGCGCCAGAAGCGCAGAATTCAAACATGTGCAGAGTGCTGAGACCAGAGTCCGCGATAATCGCGACTCTGTTCCAACAGACGGCTTCTGCAGGATTACTCCCTGCAAAGCCCTACTTGTGTTGGACGACTTCCGCAAATACATAGGTGTATTACAGAAAACCGGGGTAGTGGCAAAATAAAACTCCAGTGGAACGGGACAGTCAACCCGCTTCTTCGTGATTGACGTACACCACCACTTAAAGTTTCGAAGGCATTGGGCTCGTTTCCATCTGGATTGCTGCACTGAATCACGACAGGGAAATGTGTGTGGTCTTCCCCCTCGCCCCAAAATCCCCCATAGAACACCAGACCACCAGTGAGAAAGCATGTGAAACGGAGTCCAAAGAAGCGAAAAAAAGGCGTATGGCTGCCCACAGTTGGGGAGAAGTGCACGCCACTGGCTGGACCCCTAATCAGGAGGAAGTCGGGTTTCCGCCGGTAGACACGGAGGACGGAACCACCACGGAAAAAGGCCTGTAGCACCTAAGGAGCGGTGGCAGTGCGCGCCTACCCTTCCAAAGTTCGTCAATTCCTCGTCGCGGCAACTGAAGAGCGGCAGTCGCGCCGCTTCGAAGAGCTCTTGCCAACACATTCATTCTGACGTGGTTGCAGCGACTTTTTCGCTCCCGTTTAGGATCTTCTTGGACCCCTTCCGTCTACCTGAGAAAAGAGTCTGCGATCTAAGGCAAAGTGCTGTTCCACAGCCTCGCTCGAACTCCTCTGACACCGAAAATATTGAAAACTCAAGAAGCACATTGTGCCGCAGAAAAAGGTCCGCCGGAGAGGCGCGACGGCCGAAATGCGCCAGCGCTGCAGCGCGGTCAGCCCCGGTCAGCAGGATGGGTATCGAGGGAAAAGATTTGAAACGAAGTGGGAAAAACATGAAGGAAATCACCGCAGCATTCTCAACTATTTTCGGTCACTGGCGCCACTGCAAGCGAAGTCAACGGGCCACCCTTGACTGCGGCTGAGTACGCACAGGGGCGACAGAGCTCGGAATTTCCAAAGTACGTGAAGTTCTGCAGCTGAATAACTCACATATGACCGCGGGTAAGACGCAATGCGTCCACCGCAAATAAAAATGTGTTGGCTACAAGTCCCCAGACACGGCAACTCCGGCAATAAAAACAGACAAGAGGCCTCTGCAGGTTTGTTAGGGAACATGCGCAGACGGTTTTTGGAGGAAAGGCGGAAGAATGCGTTTTAAAACCTCCTAAGTCGCGAGTTCTGACTCCACAGCGTTTTTGATGGGGTTTGAGACGAGCCTCCTGCCAGTGTGGCGCGGAAGCTAAAGAAACAGACGTTTTCCGAACTCATGCGGTGTGCGCCGGCCTCTCTCCACTTCGATTGTAGGCCTGAGAGAGACGCATGCTCGCGGCAGCTTCTTCCGAGCGCCAGGGTCACACAAGGTGCGTCAAGCCCTCTAAACCTCGTTTTCCACTATGATGTTGGACTCTAACTTATTGGATGTTCTGTTGCTTGCAAACTTACTGGAGGTTTGTCTCAGTGGCCCTTCGTAATGGGGTAAAATTCCCCATTCTTTCTGTTTCGTTCTCTGCCTGTACCGAAGGCGAGGCGGCCTTCCGCTAGTCGACTTTGGCTGTCGGATTCATCTCTCAACTTGTGAAGGCAGCCAATTTTTTGTGTGTCGGTTTAGCCGGTGTCTCAGCCGCGGTTCTCTGTTGCTGCTTCCTCGATTTGTCGGCCTGCTTGTTTGACCCCAGTTCTTAATCACGCGTACAAAACCTCTCAACAGCCGTCGAAGCCACCGCGGGGTACCTCAGCAGAAGCTGTGCAAGCTTCCGTCGACATCTGAAGCTCTCCCGGAGGAAAACATCTTTCCGACGAAGACAGCAGCAGCTGTAAGGGAAAGCGGCACTAGGCACAGCAGAGAGGTTCCCGCCCACCGAACGGCAGACACCGTGTCTTGCCGACTGCTTGTCCTCAGTCAGAAGGAAGGGTCTTCTTTTTCTTGCTACGCATCCAGGCTGTTCACTGGGATCCAGCGCTTTTAGTAAAGTTGCGGATGGGCTGCCTTTCACGCATTCCTTTCCTTTTGCAACTCGAGGAGCGAACATCGCCTATCTACATCCCGCCAGGTATGGCACGGATCCTTCTTCGGTTTTCACAGGGTTTGTGTAGCTTCACTGCGTTGATACCTTCGGACGCGGAATTCTTCCCCACGTCCTTCCCCTTTCCTGGATGACTGAAGTCTACGTTTCTCGCCCGTGCTTTCTCTCAGACACTTACGTGCAACCGACGGCTACCGGCGTTTCAGGCGGCAAACAATGCCTCATTCGCTTCTCGGTTGGCTTGCAAGACTCGCAGATTTTGTGTTGACCGACGATGATAATCTTGACTTCTCCAGTCACTTTCCTATCTGTCAAAGGCTGCGGCAGGGACATATCAGTTAAAGCGTCTGGACAGTATGGCGGACTTCACAATCCTTTGGTTCTGCGCCTCGGTGTGCGCCCTCGGCGCGCTGATTCTTTCGTCGAGTGATTTCACATTTCTCGTCGCGGCGACTACTGCGATTCAGAAGATGAACATCCTCTTCAGTAAGCAGGGCACTTCAACTGACAGGGTGACATCGAACTACTTACCTGTCTTAAGCAGTCCAGTGGGGTGGTGGAGTACGTCAGTCGTCGCAAACTCCTTTGTTTGTATCCCATACCTGGAAATCGGAATGACACCTCTTGCCACCATTTTGATGTTTCTGTTCTTTCTGACTCGCCCGACACTTTCAAGGAGGACTATGTTGAGCTTGCTCACTTTCTCTCCTGTCTCCGCAAAATGTCACTTTCGTGATGAGGAGGGATTTTGCCCCGGATCGACAGCTTAAAGCGCACCCTCGCAGCCCTTCCGTTGAGTTCTGCTTTCTGGTATACCTCTCGCTCGTGTACGGCTTACTGCCCGCTCTCAGCTCCTCACCATCACAGCTGTCCCTCTTTGTCGTACCTGAATGGCTTTTTCCAGCTTGTTTTGCGGTGTTGAAACGACGTCCATCCGACACCTCCTTCCACCACTCGTTGACTGTGTGTACTGAGGGAAGCAGAACACAAGAGCAAATGCTTTGCCTGGAGGTATTTAGATCTAGATGGTTTTTATTTACCGTGGGCAAGTCTATTTTTCGATGTTTGCACAACACTTCCTCACAGCTAGCACTTGCTCTGTGGGCTTCGCGGTCTCGGTTTGATGTTCTGCAGCGCACTTGAAGAGTCGCGAAGCCATTTTGGAGCGAATCCGAGCCATCCGGGCCGAGGCCGCCGGCACTGGCAGCGCGGAAGAGTCCGACTCCAGTGTCCGGTCCGCTGCTGCCGAGCTAAGCGAGGTCTGTGTGCACCCGGAGTTGGTCGGAAATGACGTTCTCAAGGTCATGTCTGCGGTTAAAGACGACACCGAACAAAGTAAGTCATTAGGTCAGTAGGCAAATCAGTAGGCTGCTTCTGGAGAGAGCGAGGAAGGAGGCAAAGTAGGACAAAGTGCGTTTCAGAAGTATGGACGACTGTAGGCACTCTCTGGAAGACAGAAACATTCGCTTTCTGTCGTGGGCCAGACAGCCCGCAGAGGCTTCGAGGCTTTGAAACCTGAGTGTGCTTCAGGTGCTGTGACACTGCGTCCTTCATGACACTGGTTCTTCTTCGAGGTGGGCGTTTCTCGCGTCTTTTCCCCGTCACTGAGCCTTTGCAGCTTTGCGCCTTGATCGTTCGCGCGCGTTTCTTCGCAGGAGCCGAGCACACACGCGAGCGATCGGATGAGCGCGTGGCCGCCCTCGAGGCTGCTCCTGAAAAGGCGCTGGAAAGTGACAAGCAAGCCGCGCGGGCCTTCCGCAAGCTCGCCAAGAAACAACTGGAACAGATTCTTGCGGCCAACATCGAAGATCAAACGGTGTTTCTTTTCGGGGCTTCCAACGAGGTCTTCGTTTTCGCGGCGGTACGTCTCAGTTTCAGGAAACTCCAAGGAAAAAGGAAGCGCTTCTTGTGCGGCCTTGAGACTTGAAAGGTGGCTTTTTTTCGTGCGGAGCCCGGATCTTCGTTTGTGATACCGCGTTCTCATGAGGCAGCTCCCCACATTCACGAGTTGACAGGCTATATCCGTGAACGACATGGCACCGGTATGGGAGCAGCAGGCCAGCGGTTTGTCCAAGACGCTCTCGTGTATTTTTCTGTCCGCCGCGACTCTTCGTGTGCCCTTCAGAAGACACGCCGTGTGATCGTGATCGAGAAAGAGCCTGAGGTCTGTGACAAGTTCCTCGCTTCCGCCCTCGGAATCTGTTCAATGAAGGACAACGTCCACATTTTCTGCATGAAGCAAAACAACTTGGGAGAGCGCGAACGCCTCGTTGCTTTTTTCTCCATGGCTGAAAGTGTAAGCGTCTCGCTGAGCCGTTTCGTGGGCACCCTCTCGTTCCGAAGAACCACAGCATGTCTCCATGGTCGAAGTTTCGTCCGTATCTGTGATACTACTGCCGACGAGGAGTAACCTTAATGTTGTTGGACATGGAAGTCCAGCCTGTTGTTTAGCCAGCAGATGTACTTGTTTTTGAACTCTGACTGTAGACGAAGGGAAAAGCCGAACTGTTTGGAGTACGGGATACTAAGTTCTTCACCGGACAGTTGAGGGTAAAAGAGAGTTGACATCCTCGATGTATCCTCTAGTTTCGACTCTCCAGGAGATACTTCGCACTGTTTCAAGGACAACCCGCTTCTTGATCTGTTGGCCTCCCCATGCTGTGTCTCACGCAACGGCGGTCGTGGTAGTTGACGCTTCGCGGTTCGGATGAAGGTTTTCTGCATTCTCAGTTGAAACGTGGAGGCTTTGTGTCGACTCTCAGCTGTCGTGGAGGTCTCATGTGAATCCTTGCCTAGAGCGAGAGTGGCGTCAGTAGATAACAATGCAAGGCCCGCGTCCAAGAGAGCCTGTGAATTTGATACAGTTTGTGCACCGTTAAAACTTTTGAGTCTGTCCTTGATTGCAGCTGATTCAAGATCAGTACAGCGACATTCCCATGGACGTCTTGCACTCGGACATGAATTACCCTGTTGCACTAAGTCTCAAGATTTTTGAGGAGATCGACCAATCGACAACGCTTGTTCTACGCCACCGCTTAAGCCACGATGCTTTGGAGGTTCTCGGAAAATACTATCGCCAGGTTCTGCTCGTTCTTCCCGACGAGATGGATCCCGACATGACAAGTGTAGGCGACCGGGAGAAGCTGCATGCGTTTCTGACACTTGAGGGTTTAGGGAACCCCTGGGCAGATACGCCGATTTTGGCAAACGGCATATTGCTTTGAGTTGCCTTCGCAGGAGCGGAATCGCATGACAAGATAAAATGCAGTCCACCAGAAACGTCTTCATGTTACAACCAAGTAGCCAATCGTGCCGAGTGACGTCTTTTCCGCGTAGGGTTTTTCGACAAAATTCTAGCTACCTCCGTCGAGTTGTGAAGGCTTGGTCGTCGATTCGAACTCCAGTTGCGGTTGCTGTGGGTTCCGGTCGAGCGTTGGACACTCACCGGTTCCCTTGATGTATCAAGGCTTTTTAAAGTGAAGGTTTCTTGGGAACTTTTACTGAACGGTTTGCGGTTGGCGTCTGGACTCTTTTTCAGTCGGTCGCGGTGCTGCTGCTGCGGAAGAGGTACGCGCCAGATCCTCCACAGGATCTCTGGGAGTCATATATCAGCCCGGAGTGGCAACTGGCTCCGAATGAAGAGCCGCTGATTCTCTTTAGGGATCTCCTTCGACAGATATCCCAGCGTTTCCAGTCCGAGCTGAACGAGCTGGAGAACACTCGCGTAGGCGTTCAGGCCCGGGCTATCCGCGCTCACTACCACTTGGCTACTGATGAAGAAAGGCAGGGAGACATCGCGTTTTTTGATGAGCTCAAGACCATGCTGGATAGCCCCGAGACTGACGTCGCTTCTGTACAGGTAAGGAGACGCGGGGCGATGTTCCGTGCGGGTGAAGAAGGACCGCAATCCCTGTAGATGGCTGTTTCCTTGACTTTGCATGCATTGTGAAAATTCGCGGATAAGGTGGAGGCGGACAGATCTGTTTGTGTTACATGCGTACCTTCAACGCCAGTATATACATCCGTGGGAAACTGGGCAAAATTCGACAACGCTTTCTGGAGTGGCTTAGTGACTGCGCCGAGGGGGTCTCATGAATCTCTTTTAAAGTCGACTGCTGATGCCATGTGGCTTTCAAGGTCTTGCCGCGCCTTTCAGGAACTGCTCCGGAGGAGGTCACAGGAAGTAGCAGACATAGAGCGCAGTACGTCCGTTTTGAAAGAGTACTTTGAGCCGATTGACAACGCCATTGCTGCAATGCCTGATGAACCATTGAAACGCTTACTTCAAGACATGCAAAACGACTTCGTCGTGGCGACGAACAAGATCGACACAACTGGTGAGGCATCCGGTGCGGCTGACCGGCGTTGCTGTGTGTTTGTTGTAAAGAACAGGCATTCAGAGTGCACTCCCTTCTGGCTTGCCACATTGATTCAGCTGGCTGTAGGGATTAGGAGAGGCAGCACTGCTTGCGCTGTCACTGCACTAGCGAAAATGCAAGCTGCCGCTGTGAAAAGCGTTTCGTACGCTTTAACCACGACAAACTCACTTGCGGCGCGTTAATGGACCTCACAGTGTGCCGCGAGATCCGATGGATTGCATGTCGCACTATTGGGTATCTTCACTCTTTCACGACGGTTCATTCGGGCAGGTGGCGAGCATAGCTGGCTCTGCTAAAGCGAGTGATGCGAAAGCGGGTTTCCACGCTACACGTTCATATTCGTAGCACACGGACAGCTGGTAATATCTGGTGCAGAAATATCGCTGTTTTGTGAAAGAACATGTGAGGTGCCTCTGTGTGTCTGTGCATCCGCTTCAGATAGCCAGCTGGAGTTGCTAGAAGATATTCTCGAACTTTTGAATCCCGAGTTGTTCACAAGTTCCGAACTCCTGCCAAAGTCGCTTCACGCGCTGCGCGTGGCCGTTGCCTCACTAAACATTATCACCGACGCCCACACAATTGTTCGCGATATTGAACAGGCTGTTTTTCGAAATGTTGACCCGGTCACCATTGTTAAGTCATAACGGGCCAATCTTTTAAACATTGCGAGGGACGCAAACTCGATGAGGGGTATTTCCAGGGTCCCCGTTTCGCATTTTCGTTGTTCGTGTTCCAGCGGGGTAACTTCTGCTTGATAAGGGATGATGAAAACAAACTGACTTCTTTTTTTTACGGAGTCCTCGTGTTTTCAAGTTAGCTCGAGGGAGACGGTTGAGTAGATTGTGAACGATACAGGGTCCGATATATGCCCTTAAGTGGAATCCTCTCGCACTCCTTGACATGTAGCACGGTTTGGGACTGGAGCTCAACAAAGCATAACGCTGAGGAAACGGCATCACTTCTGCGACAGTTAGAAACTTAAGGAACCCGCTGCACAAATGTCCAATTTTTTTCCCCAGGCAATTCCTGTACCCTTCAGCTCCTATGTTCCACGTAGATCCGACGAAATGGTAACTAGTTTGCTTGAAGAAGACCACTAGGCTGACGCTCGTTCAAATATTGCGTGTGTTCGGTGTTCCTCGAACGTTCCTTTCTCTATGGGTTTCACCTCTCACCCGAAAGAAACGAGCCGCAATAAAGGTACCTAGTGCGTAGTTGAGTGTTCTTCGTTGATATTCGTGTGCACCATCCGACCATCGACTTCGTATCTGATAGATCTCGTGAGATCATGTTCTTCATTGTAGCACATTCTGGCAAAATCTGTGGCAGAACGCCGATCAGGACTCACAGAACTACGCGTGCAACTTCTCCGACCTCGATTCCCTATAAATTTGCCCTCCCCATGGAAAAGGAGAGTGGCACAGAACACCATCTTGCTTTCAGACTTCAGTGTTCGTCTATTAGTCAACCGATTTGTTTCGTGTTCTCTAGGAGTCTCTCCTCGTATTAGGTACGAGCAGCCGCAGCTCGAAGAGCTGGCAGTGAGATACCAACAGCGGCCACGGTGTACGCAAAAAAGAAATGCTGTTCCGGCACTTGTCCTACTCATAAAACCCAGATTGACGTGGAAAACGAAATGACGTTTTCCTTCCTTTGTGCTGTTAATCGGCCGCGATACTGTAGCGCTGCCGTCGATGTCTCTTCATTCGGAAGGTAGACAAAACTGTCGGCTGCAAGACCCCGGCAGACGCCACACGGATTTAGAGAAGTGCACCGCAGGATTTGGCTTGTCTTTCTTATCCCATGAAACCTTTTCAGAGAACGGTGTCTCCGCAAACTTTCTGACCCCGTTCAATGAATTCTCTCGTTTCGCTAGCAGCTGCATCTGACAGTGTGGACGTGTGGGTGCCCACCCAGACAACACGCCTCTGCGCAGTCCACCCTCCAACTCTTTCCACTATCTGCAAGTTAGTTACAATCCACTACCTTTCCTTTTCTGGATCAACTAGAAGCGCGCAAACAACGCCGCGTTTCCCTCCGCGAACACTTGCGTGTCAGTGCATTTTTCAGCGACTTGCGTGCTCGATTTTTCCCGTGCTGGGCTTGGGAGTTTCCTCTTGCCTTGCAAGGGTGTGACGGAATTCCGGGAATTCACCGATCCGCTGAACAGCGAGCGTTTCCGCATGGTGCGACCACTAGGTGTATGTAGCGAAGGGTTGCATTTCTTGTCTGAAAAAGGAAATTTTCTTGGCAATTGTGGACGTTGCACAAGTCTCTGACCAGCGAATCCGCCCTTTCCCCGAACGCGGCGCCCGCTGCTGGTTGCGTACCCGGGCAACGACAGAGTGCGTAGATGAGGATTTTCGAGGGTCTGCCTCACGGGATTCGAAACTTCTTTAGACTCGGCTCCTACGGGCGAAAGGCTTTCACGTAGATGTGCTTTTCTGTCAGCAACGACCTACCTACACAAGTTGTCTTTGGGGAAAGGCATCCAAGATGCAACACAAACCTGTGGATGCTGCTGTTACCGGCAGTCAAACTGTCTCTCCCGACGCTTCTCGAAGTCACTCGATGGAGGACTTCGTCCTCCTCGACGAACAGGAAATGGCCAGCGGTTACGTCGTGAAATTCCAGGTGAGAAACAAAGTCGTGCTCCGAACTCCGACAGGCCGACGCTGTCTTTCCTTTTCGCTGCAGACCCGGAGAAAACCCGGATAAAAGGGACTCGCCGACGTCCAGTGGTCCGCGACTCGCAAGTCGTCCTAGTGCCGCCGTGGAAAACCTTGTAGAAAAAGCGAATGAGGTCTCCAGTCTCTTCTCGAATGTGGATCTTTTCTCCCATCAGTTTCTCTGGATAACAGCCTCGGAGACCGGCCGAGTGTTTGTGTGTAAAGCGATGGACAGATGTTGATGGCATAACGGTTCTAAGTACGCACACATCCGGTAAACCAAAACTGTCAAGATCTAAACCAGTAGTCGAACTCGTAGTATATACTCCCCAGAAAAGCTGGTGACTGATCCTGTCTAAAAAAATGGTTAGTACTCCACAGGCCTATTGCACGGCGCTTTTTCGCTAAAAGACACACCATCCGACACCCGTGGGTCGCGAGTCAAGGAAACGTCCGTAACGTTGGAACTTCTTTGTCTAACTTAACAGCTGACAAGCCGTCCATCAGTCCAACCGTGGTTTTTTTACGAACCAGACAGGTTTTCCTTCTCCGCAAGGAGTGTGCACGGAAGTTGTTGATTTTTCTGAAAGCGTTCGTCGGGAAAATGGACTCCGCAGGTTCGAAGGAGAGTCAGGGGTAAAGAGAAAAGAGAGATTGGGCCCCGAGGGGAAGGTGGAAATCGTGTTGTCGAATCGAGTTTCACTGCATGCACAGAATATGCTCTCTAAACATGCGTGACTCCGTTTGTAAGAATATCTACCAAGATCAAGTTAATTCGTTCCTGAGACAAGCTTCCTCAAAGACACAATCCAGCAGCCAGCCGTCCGTATACACCAAAGAGACAGCTACATCAGATCAGCTCGAGCCGTAGAGTTTAAGACTTTGTGAGATACACATTCGTATGCAGAAGTGGAGGGGCCTTCGTCTGCATGCTCGCTAGGGGACGACTCTGTGGCCGGTTCCGTACTCCACATGTATCAATCGCTGCCGGAATCTCAGTGTGAATCGCCGTGTCTGTTTTGACGCCCTTGCTGCCTGCACGGACTTCTGTGTTCACGGACTTGTTGATAACTGGAAAGAGTCTGTTTCCGGGGGGGTCGTGAAACACCGCTTGCGTCGAGGGAGGGCAGATGAAGAGGTGCTCTTCTTCTTGCTGCACGTTCCGTCTATCTTCAGATTCTTTTCGTCTCTGTACAAAAATTCATAGATACCTTTCTTCTCCGTCGAAAACGCGTGAGGCACTTGCGCCGTTTACTTCTCTCTGTTTGGACTGTACACCTTGTCACTCTCAGTTTTCTTCCCTTTCTTCTGCTTTCTCGTCCTCCTGCTTCGACAAAGTGTGTAGCCTTCTTCCTCCTCCAGGCAAATCCTTTCTTGCTCTCGGGTGTATATATTGGTTTGGCACCTCACAACGCCCTTGAGTATCTGCAGAGAGCGTGTGAGGGCTTGCCAGTTGCGGACTTGTGAGTTTCTCTTCTCCTTTCTGCCGTTTTCAGGCCTGTTTGTGTACGCGCGAGCTCTCCATCTCTTTCTGCTGCTTTTCAGAGTCTCTGCAGCCAAAGCGAGCTCTCTGTGAGTATCCACGAACGTGTGACAGCGCGTTTGGAGACCAAGCGAAAGCGGCTGTCTAGACAGTCATCGCTTGTCGAGCGCGAGAAACGCGCGCGCGAACGCCATGAGGAGCACCTGCGCCGACGCCGCGTGATCGCGAGAAAGTTTCTTGAACGGTACATCTCACTGTCATCTGTCAACCTGGTGAAAATTCACTCTTCTTATTCTCTTCGTAGGGTTCCATACATCTTTATAGGTACAGATCTATCAAGCTGTCGATATACACCGCTCTAAGTGTCCACGCATCTAGGTACGCTTGTCTGCATTTATCTGCGTGCATGTATACACACATTTATACACATTTACAGGCGCATGCGTAAGCATGTGCACATCGTCTGGTGTGTCGGTTTTCACTTCCGTGCATGCGCCTTTGACATTATATTTTGTATGGGTACATACTTGTGCATACATCTCTAGGTGTGCATGGGGATCTGTGTGAATCTAATTGGTTGGATGTACACAGACGCGTCTTTGGTGAAGATTTCGCTCGACGCAGCACGAGGCATCACTCTGTATATATCGTATTCTGTGGAGAACTGCCTCTGTTTTGTCGAAAGGTTCGCATGCGTCATGGAATGAGAAACGATTGATCTTTCCCCCAGTGTATCTGGCGACAGATTTCATCGTTTAAGGACTCGCCCTCTCGTCCGCAGACATCCCGAGACCTGCTGGACAGGAATCGTCGATCGCCACGTGTGCGGCCTGTTATCCGGGTGTACAAGCATCGGGATGCGGGCAAGGAGAAGGGGGTTTGCAGGATTTCTCTGAGTGTCCATTTTTCTTTCTCGCAGCCGCGTTGCGGTCGTGGAGCGGATCCGAAAGACCGAGGAAGAACGGGCAAAGAGTTTGGAACTCCGCGTAAATCGCCTCGACAAGCGTGCGCTCGACTTCCTTGAAAACTCGACCCCAGGCCTCGAAACCGAAGAGGAATGTGGCGGAGATTCGTTTTCTCTCGATGTCGATCCCGTTGCTCTCCACCAGAGACGAGCGGAAGAAAACCTCGCAAACAGAATCGAGGGCATTCAGGTGAGAAGATCTCCCAACCAACTTCCGCCTCGCGCAAATGCACATGTTCACTCGTATCTGGACTCGCTCAGATCTTCCTGCACCGATCCCGAGGCGCCCCGGCTTTTTTGAAGGGATTCTCATGTGGGAGCAACGGCGATTTCCGTCGGAGATGGCACAAGGCAGCAAGGTTTCGTTTTCGTCAAGAAACCGTTTTCTTCTGGGCTCTGCAAACTCCTGCGTGTCTACCCTGTGCATTTGCGGTGTGCGTACGACCCCGGGTGGCCGCCTTCGAGGCGTGGAGGAAGTCGAGGCATGGGCGTCGAGCTGGAGCCTCACGAAGGAGTATGAGAGAACGTGGAGTATCTCGGGACTGAAGCTGAGGCAGTGTCTCTGCTGCTTGTTTTGATAGGCGAATTTGCAGAAGAAAATGCAGAGCGCAGAAGAGCGCAGAAACCAGCTGCGAGCACAGGAGAAGGAGCGTCTCGCGAAGGCTCTTCAACAAATCGAGAAAGTTCAGGGTAAAAACAGACTGGAAGAAGAAGAGAAATCCATAAGACTCCAGGTGAGAGGAGACGCCAGAAGCAAGTCTTCCGACGAGAGAAACGCCCACGAAAGAGGCTGCAGCTGGCGGTGGGCACAAGACACGCGTAGGGGCTCTCGGGGGGCGTAGCATCTCGAAGCCTTCGTTTCTCCGCGCTCGCGTAGAGAGGAGACTTCCTGATAATGGGTATATGAGAGTTCTGCTCTCGAGTTTTCTCGGCTCTCACGGCGTCTCCGGGTCGCGCTCGGTTTTCCTTTTTCGAGCCGCCTTTTTTCTGGAAAGCGTTTTCCCCAGTCTCCTCTGCATGCCACGCGAGAGCGCCCTGCGGGGGCCTCTTCGGCGTCCGCTGCAGGTTGGTTTTGCTCCTGCATGCACGCCGCTGCACACGGGCGTAGATGTGGAATCCTGCGCAGGCGTCAAACTTTCTGTCGACTCCTCTGGAAAGAGCAGGTTCCCAGCGACCCCCTTTTGCGTCTACGCGTCTGTGCACTTTGTGCCGGTTTCTTCCTCTTTCTGGAACAGGAGAAGTTGGAAGAAGCTGAGAAGCGCCGCAAGCAGCTTCTGGAAGAAGAATCGACGCGACGCAAACAAAAATGGGAGGAGAAGCGTGAAATCATCTTGGCGCGCGAGATGGAGATGGAGGAAAAGAAAAAGGTGAGCTTTCCCTCGACTGCGAAGAGAGTCTTGGCTTGAACTTCCTCACGCTGAAATCTTCTTGTGAAAAGAGGCTGTCGCAGGTGGGCATGCGACATGGTGGAGACAAGACCGCAGCTCTTTGCCGCGTAACGCAGTTTCAGCAAAGGAGAAAAGCTCTCCAAAAACATCTGGTGTGTGCCCGTGTGTCGTCCCACGGCGCACACATTGGGGGATGGAGCGAATTGGAGGGGTAAACTCAAACTCAAAAGCTTTGGTCAAAAAATGAGAAAAAGAAAGAATCCTCTGTCTCTTCTTCCACGGAGTGACTGAGACCTGATCCTTTGCGTCGATATGGTCTTTCCCCCCCACTCTCCAGATGCGGTTTGCGTGGAGGCTTTTTCTCGTCCCCCAAGGTGGAAGTTTTCTTACCGTTTAGACCTCGAAGAAAATGGTGCCTTTTAATCACCGAACCCGGTGCGAGAAAGTTCATTAAGGTTTCTCTTTTTTCGCGTTCTTCTCCAGTCGCTCGAGGAACGCGTGGAGCTGGCGATCGAGAGAAAACACAAAATCATCGAAGAGACGAAGCTGACTCTCCAAAAAAAAATCACAGAAGCCGAAGAACAAGTCAGCAGGTAAGGACGCTTCTCGTACACAGATCTGTTTCCTGCTCTTTGTCGCAGCCACTCGCGGGTGTACATACACCACCTGAGGATAGACCTATGTCTGCGCGTGTGAGCGAGAAGGGACGGTGAGCTTTTGTTCCCTTTGCTATTCCAGAGCGAGCCCCCCCCCGTTTTTCTCTTTTCACCGGGGGAGGAACAGCAAGAAACGCGAGTTTTCTCTCTCAACTCCAGCTGCATCTCTCATCGATGCAAGAGAGGAGAGAGATTCGTTTCTCGATATCGGAAGTGCCTGTTCCTCCGTGGAGGAGACGGACTTCTACTGGCTTTCCAAAGAATCTAAGAACTCCCAGACCTCTCCACACATACTCGCAGTCACATCTTCAAGTACTTGCGTAGGTACATAAACATATATATATATATATATCTCCAAGCGTATGTATGCATCCTCTTTGTGCGTATGTATGTATGCATATATGTAATTACGTATCTTTTTGTAGTTGCGTTCAAGTTGTGTGGCGTTTGATGGGGGCGGTTCACTTTTAGAGCGTCTGTTGAAGGGTATTTTTTCAGAAATCGGACGGAGATGGAGCGTCGGCTGCAGGAGTTGGCGGAGAAGATGTCGCAGAAGCAAGAAAAGGCCGAGCAGCTGCGCGAAACGTTGATGAAGAAGAAAAAGAGTGCAAGTCCGTCGGCCACTCTCCGGACGCTGCAGGCCGAGACTTCCCCGTTTTCCTGCGACGACCGACAAGACCTGGCGACGTCGGAGACTGGCACTGCTCTCGAAGAAGAAGTTACGGTCAACTGAGGCAAGCGGAGCAGTCGGAATCCCGCTCGTGGTGTTGTACGTTTCTACTCACTCGCACGCGTGGAGCTGCATGCACAGGGGTATGAAGAAGAGGCGAGAGCCGCGTCGTTGTCGCGCGCGCCAGAATGCACCCGGTGTGGAGGGAGAGAGCGTCGAGAGAGAGTGTGTGGCTGGGGACTTTCTGTTCTTTTCTTGTGACGAGAGGAAGTCTCCCTTCTTTTTCAGCGGAGGCGGTTGTCCCGAGTCGGCAGTCTTCGACTGGGAGATGTAAGTAAGAGTGAGTCTGTGTCTTCACTGCTGTGTGCGTTGAATGTTCGGCGCTGCTTCCTGTGTGTTTCTTTCTGCGTCTCTGGAAATCAGTTCACAGAAAAGGGGGAAGAGTCTCTCCAATAGAGTCCACGTACGTACGCTTGAGAGTACGTTTTCGCTTTGACACAAAGAGAAAGACTTTCGCACATTGTCAAGAACATGCTTCTTTCAAGCCGCGAGCGGCGGCGGCGCTGCGAGACGAATCACGCTGAGGTGTGTGCAAAGACACCAGAGACCTGCCGAGCTTCCGGCGTTCACTCATTTCGCGAACCCCCACAACTGCGTGCCTTCGAGTCTACGAAATCCGTTGCGTCTCTCTCTGTCGTCCTAAGAACTTTTCTCAACCGCGAGAACGGACACGCACGCGCATTCACAGACATATATATATATATATATGTATATGTGTATAAACCCATATTTGTACGGAGGTATCTGAAGACACCTGTGCACTCGTACGCATGCGAGAAGAGAAGTTACTCAACGCTGCGTTAAGCAGATAGGCGTGGGGAGACAACGGGCATGACAGTCAACTCCGGAACACAAGTGGACTTGGCGAGTCTCTGCGCGGAGCGCACATCCTTGGCGCCTCAGTCTGAGTGTGAACGTCCTTCCTTTACAGCTGGTCCCGCAGTAGTCGGCGCTTTTTTGTGTTTTCCTGGGTGTGAGTCGACGCGACAAGAAACAGAGACTTTGGAGAGAGACTGTCGGAAAGCCGGGAATGAGGGCGGACGTTTTGGCGCGTCGCGGATGCGTGTATCTCGGGGATTTTCAGAAAGTCCACGCAAAGAACTCGACAACTGCCGACACAGGCGACAGTCGCGTATCTCTTTACGAGGAGAATCGAGTTTCGGAGCTCCGCAGCGAGAGACTTCACAGCTGTTGCTTGTGTTTAATCCGACCACTCACATTTTTCCACAAGACTGATGCGTAACGACTCAAAGTTTTCGGTGAAACACCTTAGGCAAACGCACGACCTTTTCAACATCTTTTCACTATTATAGCGCAAAGTAAATTCGTGAAACTCCATGTGAAGGGAACTGTGTACTTGGTGTCACCGCTGAACGCCGCCACCCCCCAGTCTTGTAGTCCTTGCAAAAAAGCTTCAGGCTTCAAATGCACATTCATCTCCGATGACAGCTGCGTTTCACGTCCCCCCAGGCTTCTGAGCATGAAGCAAACTGAGGTCCTCTTTCGCTTTTCGCTTGACATTTTACTGGGAAGACCGGGCGCGCGAAACGCTTCAGTCGTCGGTCGAGACACCTCCGAATCAATTTTCTTCGGCGCTCTCCCGTGGGCTAAATAAAAGTTGAACTCGTGAAGAACCCAGGCCAGATGCTAGAAAAGCCGTGCTCGCGAATGCCTTGCTGAGCTCCGAGGAACTGTAGTTTTCGAACTGAAGAGTCCACGTTCAATATCCAGGCCTAGATTCTATTTTTCCTTCCGTTTGTCAAGTCCTGTCGAAGGAGGAACAGACTGGGGACACAATTGACTGAGGAAGTCCCCTGCCGACCGACTCAACCTCCCAACACCGCCTCTTCACGACCTCCCCGAACACCCAGAATTCACATGCTTGACAACTGGCCGCAAATACGCCATCCCTTAAGATCCCTTTCTCTACCGCACAAGCTCGGTGTGGTGTCTCTTCCCGCGAACGGAACTCGTGACGTCCGTCTGTCGTCTACGCATGTCTACTATTCGGCTTGAAAAGTTCCTCAGCTTTCCACGAAAAAGCACACGTCGAAGAAGACTCTGGTCGCACCACGACTGAAGCGTGATCGCGCGAAGAACGGGAAGAGCGTTTTTCGCCGATTTGGCGTTAATCGAGAGAAGTAGACAGATTTCTGACAAGGCAAAAGACGTCTGTTCCAGTTCGTTGGTCAGCTGCGTCTCCACGTTTTTTTCAATCTCCCATTTTCACGGAACCAAACAGGTTTGTCGGCGCGCAGAAGGTGCCGCGATTGACCGGAATTTTTCCGAGACACTTCCCGACCTGAAATCCCCTGACAAGAAAACAAAAGAAAAGCAAGTCGACCTTCACACTCACAGGCAGTCACACATAAACTGGACATGCATGCATCCTTCGGTTCACCGCGAAAAAAAGAGAAAAAGGCGTTTTCAGCTGTTTCCCCCGGTTTTCACGAACAGAGTTTGTCCTTCGTGTTCGCTTTTGCAGTCTCGCCCTCAAGGCCTCTCGCGCCTCTCTTCTTCTCCAATGTCGAGTGCTTCCCGCGAGACAGCGACGAAGGCCAAACGGGAGGAGCAGAAAGCCAGCGAAATCTCCCGCGCCAGCAGGGATGTTCATACACCCCGTTTTTGACAACGAAGCTGGCTAAAAGCGTTCCTCGTCTTTCGGTGTTTTCCATTTGTCTGAACAGTGGAGACGGGAGAAAAGTCGACGACACCTTCCCCGCAGAGACGCGAAAGACTCGATGTGTATCTGTTAACAAGTGCGCCGTTCACATGGAAAACTCGCCATATCCTGCGTCCCCGCTTAACCGCGCGCAGACCTCTTTGAATTGTTTCCACTTTTATTTTCGAGCGTTTGTGTTTCACCTCGAAAACCTCTCCGTTCCCCTCCTTTTCGCCCACCAGATCCCTGCGTCAAGAAATCTCGTTTTCTTCTCTCGACTTCCGCTCCGTCACCCTGCCGCGAAATCTTCAGAACCCCCCAGCACCCGCAAGGTATCTTTCCGCCGCCTGCTGTCTCAAGCTCCACGTGATTCTCCGTTGTCTCTCCTCCGTTTTCTTCCTTCTTTGCCGCCAACCGCTGCTTGCCCGTTTGCGCTCTCTTCCTTCTCCTTCTTCGCAGCTCCTGCCTCCTGTTCCTCCGTCCACTCTCTCTCTTCTTCTGCCTTCGCTGTTGGCAACGGATCGCCCTCTCTTCTCGCTCCGTCCTCGCTCTTCACCTCGCCTGGACCTTCTGGACTCTCCCCAGTCTCCGCCGACGAAGCGTCCTTCTCGCCTTTGGTGTTGCCAGTCTCCTCGCCAGATTCTCTGTCCGAACTTCCACTCCGCAACTCTGCAGCTCCGGTCTCCGCAGTCGTCTCCGACCTTTCTCCAGGGCCAGCACCAGGACCTCTCTCATTCTCTTCTCCCGCACTCGAGTTCCTTTCTGCAGACGCCTTTGCCCGCCTATTCTCTTCTTCACACTCAGCGAGGACACTGTAGATCTTGTCGTATTTGTCTACGTAGTCGCGGAACCGCGTGATCATCACCTGGACGGGAAGGCGGCACGAAACGAACGAGAAAGAGGTGACAGAAAGAAAGGGGAGAAGCACGGAAGCGAGTTCTCGCGAGCAAACGTCTGGGGTTCGCGGCTACAGACTCGCCAAACACGAAACTAGAGGAAACAAGGAAAAGAGGGGGAAAAGAACAGAAAGAAAAACAGAGAAAAAAGATGGAACAAAGGGAACAAACACATGGGGGAGGAAAAAGAAGAAAGCGCAAAGAAGAGGAGTGCGAGAGGATGAAAACGAGGAAAAACACAAAGACCAAACTCACCTGATTCGTGAAAAACTTCTGCATGTTCTTTCCAATGCTCCAAACCCACGAGCCCTGCTGGTTGTAGATCTCGCAGTTGATGAACACTTGCTCAACATCCTGAGGGCGCAAGGAGAAAAAATCGTCTCATTTCCTTACTCGCTCTTCTTTTCTTGATGGCGTCCACGCGCTCCCGGATGTCTTCCCGTCCTCACTGTCACTCATCTCTCGTCTCGCGCTCGTTCCGCGAACAAAGAGGAGAGAGAGACCGAAGAAGAGCAACCGGCCAGGCGAGAGAAAACGCAGAAGGACGGACAGAGACGAACGCCAACAGGAGAGAAGCAGCGCGAAAAAAAAGAGACAGGAAGCGCAGCCCAAGAGGAAGTCGAAGAATGGAGAAACACACGAAAACATACGAGATCCAGAAGTGGAAGTGGAAGCAAGCGTACCTTGAGGAACTGCTGAGGATGTGTGTAGTCACTCTTTTTGATCTTTGCTTTAATGCAGGAGAGCGACATCGGTCGAGTCACAACGTCGTAGTAGCCCGGCGCCGTCTTGGGGTCGACAGGCTTTTCAAAGATATGTCCACCCTCGTATCTGCATGCATCAACAAACATCTCGTCGGCGCTCAAAACCATGACATTTCTCTCTAGAAAAACAACGCAGGGAGAAAAGCAGATGCTTCGCAGTGCGTGACAAAAAGCGTTCTTGCACCCCAATCGGGACGCCAGACACAGCGGGAAATTCGTGTGAACGTACACAAAACCAAAGCCTGAGAATACACAAATCGCATCTTCCACCTGACTCTCGCCAAACTCCAGTGCGCGTGAGAAACATGACTCAGATCGGACAAGACGGACTCACACAATCTCCGAAAAAAAAATAGCCTTCCAGGTCCAACGGCGACTGTCTCGACCTTATCACCTCCATCTCTCTGTCTACAGACAGTTCGGACTCCATCCTTCTCCTTTCTTCTCTCCATCTCGACCTCTTCGCGTACGCTTATCTATCTATCTACATGAATATTCCATAACTTCATAAATCTTGCACAGATACTCCTCTTTCCGCCTCTACCTGTGTATCGCTGTATACACATGATGTATCTGGATACATATACACGCACACATATACATACATGTGTATATACATCCGTATATATATATATATATATATATATATATATCTTTGTCGTTCAGTCTCTCCGTGGCCTGCTCTCGTTTCACTTCTTGTTTAGGTCTGAATCGATACATCTGGGCTTGCCTCACTTGCTCAGTTCAGAGAGCAGCGCCGAGGCGGCCGACTGCCACAGGCCGAGAAGATCCGTCCCTGAGCCTGCGCCGAGAGCAGCTTGTTGAGAGTTCTGCAGGAGTGCGGAGTGAATGGCGTCGTAGTGATTCTGCGAACTCTCCGCAGAGACGCCTTCCCCACATCCCATTTGAGACTCTTCTCGCCTCCAGACGCTGAGCGCGGGGAAGAGACGCTCGAATTCTGCACAAAGGAAGAAAGCTCGGAAACACTTGAAGCGAAACGAAAGGCACAAACGAGTATCAACAGGAACGGAAACCTGTGGAGAAACGCAAGATAAAACTCACCCAGACAAAACACCCACTTCTCTACGGATATCCATATACACACATATATATACATGTGTACATAAACATACGCACACCCAATGTCTATACATATACATAAACATATACATAAACATATACATATATATATATATATATATATATGGATAGATATAGATATGCTTGTTGGATTGTTCTGTGCATACGTCAACATACATGTACATTATGTACCTGATACAGAAGTCTTTTTTCTGTACTTGCTGGTGGCTGCGGGGTGAAGAGAATTTGTTTTCAGAGGCTTCAGACTCTGTTTCGACTTTAAATTACCTGTTAACTTTTCGTTCTCGGCGTTAAGCCAGAGGTCTGGGCAGTCCTCAGGGAGAGGCCGAAACTGCAGGCGATATTTTTTTCTCTGCGGAACTTCCTCCACGCAAACGGCCTCGCCGTGGACGCCTGAGAACGAAATCAGGAAAAACCACACGTGGAGGAAGGCCCCGACACCCGAGAAAGACAAGAGAAGCGGAGAGAGAGGAGGACACAGACCAGAAAGAGAGAGAGAGAGCTAAACACACGAAGCTGCCATAAGATAAAAACAGAGAGGAGAGAGGGCGAGAAGAAACGAGAAGAGAGAGGACGAGAAGAAGAGAGGAAGGCAAGGAGGAGAAGACAGTAACAGAAGAGAGAAGGCGAATACGCGAGAGAAGCGGAAGAGAGGTCCAGATACGTCAAGAGAAGCGAAAACTCGGAGATTTTCGCACCTGAGGCAGTTCTTCCAGGTCCGACAGCGCGAGCGCCATCGAGAGCCTCAGGTGTCTCCGCACCTGCGTTGGGCGAGGCTGGCGCCGCGCCGGAGAATGAGGAGAGCGACGAGATGCTGCAAGTCCTTCCAGGGAGGGAGGGACCGGTTCGGACGCCTTGGGCTCCAACGCCCGCAGCGGCGGCTTGGGCTCCCGCGCCGCCTGCACCCTTGAGAAGCGCGCACACCGCAACGTGGTTGTTGGCCTTCGCGAAGTGCCATGCAGTCTTCCTCAGGGTGTCTTTCACCTGGGGGTCTGCGCCTTTTTCAAGGAGCACTCGGACGGCGTCGAGGCGGTTGTCGCGCGCCGCGTAGAAGAGGCAGGACTGTCGATTGATGTCGATCAAGTTTGGGTTCCCGCCTCGGTCCAGGATCTCCGCAATGCACGCAGCGCGGCCCTCGCGAGACGCGTAGAACAGACAAGTTTGCCCCACCGTGTCTTGCGCATTTGGGTCGCAGCCGCGTTCGATGAAGAACCGACAGAGGGCGACATGTCCTTCGCGAGCGGCGTAGAACAAACATGTTTGCTGCATGCGGTCGCGCTGCGTCACGGCGAGGACTCGCTTGTCGTCCACGAGGAACTGTGCGAGCTCGACGGCTTCCTCGTCCTTTGCTCGCTGCGCAACTTCGAAGAGCAGCGTCCCCCGGGAAGTGGGGTCGACCAACAGATGCTGCTCCTGAATTTGCTTCATCTGCAGCGCGTCGAGGTCTGCCTCAGAGACGCCCGGATTCTGCTCTGCGACCTCGCGCCTGTGCTTCTCCAGCGTCTTGTCAAACGCCTCCTTCACCGCAGAAACAGGCTCGTGGCGCGCGATGCGGAAGAGGGGGACAAACGGAGACACCACCAAAGACGCGCCCGGAAGAGAAGAGACAGGCGAAGCTCCAGAGACTCGTGGAGAGGCCGAGACGCCTGGAGAGGGAGAGACAGGCGAAGCTCCAGAGACTCCCGGAGACGCAGAGGCTCCCGAGCCACCCGCGTCCACACTCGCGCCAGTCGACATCTCTGTTTTGGGGGAGGAAACGCAGAACGGACTGGGTTCGAGAAACAGGACAAACGGGGGAGAACAGGACTTGAGGGAGAGGCAATCGATCAAAAAAGAGACAGAGGGCAGGGGGAGGGGGACAAGCAGTGGAGAGGAGAAGAGTCGCAAGGAAAGGAGCAGAGACTGAAACAAAGAAAAGTGTAGGCGGGAGAGAGAAGAGACAGACGGGCAGCAGCAAGTGGGGACACCCCCAGAACGCGCGACGTGACGCAGAGTCTTTCAACAAGTTCGCCCCGGCGAACGCGAGAGAGAGAAAGGAGAAGAAGAAAAGAAAAGAGGACGAATTAGGATGGAAGGGCCAAAACGGGAAGTCGATGTTTCGAAAAAACAACGTCGTCGCAGAGACACGGTGGTGAAAGGCAACAGTTCGTCGAAAAGTCCTTTACTTCCTTCGCTCTCGCGAAAGCACAGAGGGCAGAGCTTCAGCCTTCTCTGCTTCTCTGTCTCTTCGCGAAACACCGCGCAAAAAGACAACACACCTTAGCCTGAGCATTTTCCATCATGCATGCACAAGCCCGGGAGTCGACGTGGAGAGACGCGCAGCAAGAAAAGACAGTAAAGACCCAGAAAAGAGCCGGAAATAATTGCGAGAAAGCTGTACTACAGAAAATTGCAGGACAGTGGGGGCAATCGCAGTGTAGCGGGCCTCTCACGCGGGAAGAGGAAACACGAGGCGCTGAAGCTTCTCCTTTCTGCCCGTTTTCCTGCCTCTTCCCCGCGAGAGACACACGACGCGCTTTTCCTTCCTCTCTTTTTATATCCTTGGCCTCTCGACAAACGAACAGCCGAAGAACGGTAGAACAAAGCATATAAGTGACTCACTTCCTCGGAGAATCCGCTCCCCCGGCAGAGAAAGCAACAAGAAGCAACAGAAGACGGCGAAGAACTGCGTAGAAGCAGGGAAAGCGCACTCGGGAAGATTCCACCCGCGGTTTTACTTCTACCCCCAAATTCCACATTTAGCGCTAGCAACATCTGGTTCTCTAACAGCCGGGGAAGAAAGAGAGGCTGCGACTGCAAAAAATGTGAACTTCGTGGTTCCACACATGCACGAATCGAGTTTTATATACTACACGCGAGGGCATACTCGCCGCAGAGAACCCTGCGCCTCGCACTCGTGTTTGTTCGCCCGTTTGGCACGGATAGAGGGCAACGTAAAATTTGTTAAGAGTAGATGCAGCTCTCTGCCGGTCGTTTCCGGTTTTTTCTCTGCTTCGTCCCCCCTTTCTCGTCTCTGCCAGCACACGAACCGCTCGGCACAACTGCGCGCGCGGCTTCGCAGGCGGCTTCGGCGGCCGCGCTCCAGCAGCTAGAAAACCGACTCTGCAGAATATGTTTGTTCTGCTTGTACTTCCGGGCAAGAGAAAACGGGAAAAAACACAAACACGTCCTGGATGCCGCAATACGTGGCTCTCTCTACCCTGTCAACTCCCATTTCTCGAGGCGTTGCGTTGAATCGGCTTATATCCGGATAGCGCTCCAGCCATGCGCAAAATCGTGGCAAATGAACCGTATATAGGGCGAAAACTATCCGTCGAGTGCCGGGGAGAAAGCCAGCTGAAGCGTGTTGCCTTCAGCCTTTTTCGTGACGAATGCAACAGCAAGGAGAGTCCCGGATTCTACGACAAAGCACGCAGACTGCCGTTCGGAACTTGCTTCTTCCGCCTGCTTTAATTGCACGCGAGAAGTGGGAGGAGTGGGAGCACTCCTGTTTCTTTTGCACTTTGCGTCGGGAGGCGGGCCAGAACGGACAGCAGATTCGTTTTGTTGAGTAGCGGGCGGCGGCAGATCTGTTCGCAAAATTCACTGCTGTGTTCCGGCAGCGGGTGTCGATATACGACTGACCAACTTTAAAAGCATTTAACGCGTCGGAATTTGTGTTGTTCACTTCACGGAGGAAGTCGGGCTCTGCGTTGACTGTGTGCCTTTTCCTTTTTGTGGTCAAAGAGTTAAACGGAAAGGAGAGTTGCTGCCCGACACGTAGCAGCTCAGGCGGACGCAGGGCCGACAAGACCGCCGGGTGGCGGTTTGGCGTGTGCGCTGCGCGTGCTCGCTTCTTTTTTCTCACTTGTGCATGTCTGTTTCTGCTCGTGTGAAATGTCTTCACTGCGTCCAACAGTCGCCGTCGACAGGTTGAAAACTGCGGACGTTTCCCGCGAAGAATCCGGTCCGGTCCGCCTAGCCAGCGATTCAACCGCCAGCCGGTGAGGTGTACAGACACCTAGAGGCAATCCGAGCGCGGGACGTGCGGTTCGCGTTTTTAAGACTCTGGTGCAGAACCCGTCATTTTCGAGCCTAAGAACAGCGAATCTGGGCTCGAAACGACGGGAGCTAACATCTTACCCTCTGGCGTGCAGGTACAGAAGCGGGTTTTGCGTTTTGTCCGCTAAAAGCGAGGCTCCGTGCAAGCGCCGTGTCAGACCTTGAGGCGGGTTGTGTCGTCGAGAGTGGGACACCGCCGGCGAGTCATCCGCGGTTGAGCGTGTCCTTCGCATTTCCTTTTTGTCTTGGTTCTTTCCGGCACACTCCTTCCCTTCTGTCTTTCTCGCGTTTCTTCTTCGTCGCTGGGTATCGGGGCTTCTCGTCTGTCCCGTTTCCCCGCGTTTTCCCGTGCCCTTTTTGATCCTTCAGCGTCAGACGTCCGCTCCTGTCTTGTTATTTTCCTTGTCTGTACTTTCACCTGCCGGTCTTGTTGCCCCCTTCCCTGTCACGCTCCGTTCAGATTTTCACTTTCTTTCCTGGAAGGAATCCGTGCATTTTGTTCGCTTTCCACTTCTGAGCGCCCGGTTCTGCAGCAGTCAGTATGGCGCCGTCTCAGCAAAACAATCCCGGTCGGTTCGTTCCAGCAGACATGCGCCTGTCGCCCGCCTCTGCCTTTATTCCTACGTCTTTCCTGGGGCCCAACAAGCGCACGCACCCGGCCGCTTTCGCGGAATCTCCGTTGGAGGTTCCAGAGTCTTCGTCCGCGCCGGCTCTGCCGTCTTCATTTTTCCTTTCTGCAGGCGAATTCCCCAGAGTCGCGGAGCCGAAGCGCCGGCGTTTGTCCTCGCAGACCCCCGCGGAAGTTTCGAATCGCCGCCTGCACTCTGTCACGTCCAGCGATGACTGCCTTGTCAACGCAGCTTCCGGCGCCTTCGACTGTGGTACTGGAGCTGCTGCATGCTTCTCCCCGCAGCGTGTCGCAGCGTCCTTTCCTCCCTTGCCCGAAGCTGCTTTCTCGTCGCATGCTTCTCGGGATGTTGCTCGAGACTACCCTAGACAGCCGCCTAGCCTCCTGTCCCACCTCTCCAGGGAAAATGTCACTTCCGCCTTCTCTGCGGCGCTGCAGGCGGGCGGCGGCCCCGACAACGCGCACATACACTGCAACCGGGAAGCGAGGCAATTCGACGAGTCCGCCGAGATGCTTGAAACTCCCGAAGAGAACTGTGCTCCGACGCTGCTGCCAAGACGCCCCAGGTGTGCAGGAGGCGGCAAGGCTGCTGCTGAAATGTTCAGAGCCTACGACTTGTTCTACATGTGAAAAACGCGAATCGACAGCCTTCTAAGCGTGCGAGAGTCTATATCGACAACTGTAAATCTACACATACAAACGTATATATATATATATATATATATATGTGTGTGTTTGTTTCTTTTTATGAGTACAGCGACGCAGGTGCACATACCCCATGTATTTCCGTATGGTGCTTGTTGAGTGAGATTTAGTAATACATTGGGGTACGGAGATACGTGTAGGACATCTTCGATTCTTATTTATATATATATATATATATATATATATATATATATGCGTGTATAAATATGGATGGGGATATATAGATATATATATGAGACAGTGGTGAGCACGTCCGAGTCTTCATGATCGAAGATGCCTACACCAGGAGAGTTTCCCTCCGTCTGTGAGAGACAAGGATCGGGAAGAGTTTCATAAAAGCCTTTTGAATACTTTTTGGGGGGAGGGAATGAGGAAGCGCAAGGCAGAATTATCGGAGAGAGAGAGAGAGTTCTGTGTTCCCTCTCTGAGGGGCATCTTTTGTTCACAAACTGTCTGCGCAGAAAAGCCGGGTGCGGGAAGCGACGGCTCTTTCGCTTTACTAAAGAAGTGGAAATGAAACGCTTTGTCTTTCATTGTAAGTGCCTCAACTTTCTCCATGAACGGCGCCATGCGGCCCACTACAGGAGACATGAGACTCGATTTTCTTCTGTCCAGGCTCTTATCTGGGAGCCTTCGACGCAAAAAACGATACACCTTGGGCTGTTCTCATATATATATATATATATATATATATATATGCATGTATTTGTATATGTGGAAGTATCTTTGCTCAGGCATATACGAGTAAGCACTCCCGTAGACGCTTAGATATATGTGTTATGCATGCAAATAAGATTGTGAACTGCCACACACTCTTTATATACATGTACCTATCCAGGTCTATATAGTGAGCACGAAAAGACGAGTGCGATCTCGCATGCAGGTTGACACCCAGAGATATACTCACAGAGTGTATACATCTCGCAGGTGTAGACGAGTAGAAAAAGCAAATTATTTGAGCCTTCATGCACATGTTGCGGCAGTTGTAAAAATTATGCATGCTCGTGAAGAACGGAGACGAGGGACGTCATTTGTTCACCTCTCTTAATCAGCAGCTATCAGAGAAGCTAGCAGATGCAGAAACGAGCTACCGCCCTTCTTGTGTAAATTATGCTATCACGGCTCCCGGGGCATTTAGTTTCCTGGCCGTTCGATTTCGACATGCACGCGCGGTGCCGCAAAGCGGATCTTTCTTCTTTCTCTTCAGATTATGTGCTTGTTAGCCGATTCCTCTTCGCCTGTCTTCTGTTTCACCTGTGTTTTACTGTCCTCCTTTTTTCATCTCTCTGTTCTCCTTTACTTCTACCTATTCCCTCTCGCTCACTTTTGTGTCTTTCCTTTTTTCTCGCTCTTCCTGGGCATCTCCGTGGTCTCCTTACGTCTCGCTGTTGGCCTGCCAACGCACAGATGCAGGCGCATGTACGTAAATACTAACACATACATGCGCGTATTTACTCACATGCAGAATGCGTTAAATAGCTGTTTCCTGCGTTGTTTCTTTTGGAATAGGAAAGCTCGACTGCGCTTCGCCTTTCCTCTTGCAAGGCGGCGCAGGAAAGCCACTACGCGTTTCGTATTTTTTTGGAGGACAGGCTGCGTGGAGGGATTACCTGTGTAAAACCACTTGAAAAAAGAGCTTCAGATGTTCGGCAGAACTGCACGAATTCACGAGAGAAGAAACAAGAAGGAAGAAGACCGCAGAGAAGCCGGAAGAGAAGAAAAAAAAGAGTTTACCCAGGGGTACACATGAGTTTTAAACAGAAAACAGAGGAGACACAGGAACCTTGATTTCACCCTTTCTCGTTCATGGACGATGGATTGATTGAAAAGATTAGAAAACGAAGAGAGATTTTTCAGGAAAAGACAGCGTACCACTCTGGCAAGAAACGCCGGAATGCCCTGAGACTTTCTGCGTCTCCGGAGTCTCTCACGGATACGCAGTTTCACCGTCGAGAGACTCCGACAGCGAATTTTTCTGAAAAAGCGATGAACCGTTTCGCTCCCTCTGTCGTTTGTTTTCCAAGCCACACCGTATGCCTGTGTATAAGCCAAATCCAGTCTGGGACAGCAGTTCTTTTTCTGTCTTTCTTTGTTGCTTGCTTTTCCAAAGACAACACTGGCTTTCTCCTGGATGATTTTAACATGCCCATCTTCACATCTCTTCTCACATCTGTATCTCGTTTTTTACCTCCCTCCTCTTTCCTTGTCACGGTCCCGTCTCTCCGTGTCTTCATCTCTCTCTTTTCCTCGGTCTCTGTCTCTTCTTTCATCTCTGTCTCTTCTTCCATCTCTGTCTCTTCTCTCATCCCTCTCTCTTCTCTCATCTCTGTCTCTTCTTCCATCTCTGTCTCTTCTCTCATCTCTGTCTCTTCTCTCATCTCTCACTCTTCTTCCATCTCTCCGTTCACCTCTCCATTCATCTCTGTCTCTCCGTCTGTCGTCTCCAGAGTCCGAATCTCTGCTGGAACTGGAGGAGGTGCTACCGGTTTCATCGCTGTCGCTTGACGACTCTCTTCGTCTTCCCTCTCTCATCGCTTCTCTTGTTTCTCTAGCTTCCTCGCTTCTCTCTCGGCCGTCTCTTCTGCGGTCTCCCCTGTGTCCTTCTCGTTCTCTGTCCCCGTCGAGAGAGTCGTTCAGCCTTCGTCGTTTAGCTTCTTTTCTCCATTTCTTCATCTCCTTCTTCTCGCGTTTCTTTTCCTTCTTCTCGCGTTTCTTCTCCTCCTTCTGCTTTCTCCGTTCCGCTCGCAAGACCTCCTTCGCCTCTTCCTCTGCGTCTTCGTTCACCTTCTTCAGCATTTCCTCAAATTCTTCAGCCCACATTTCATCTACGTCTTTCCCTCGTCTCCCTCCCATCTTCGTCTGCAAAGCTTCTGTCTCCTTCTGCAAACGCTCAGCCTGCGCTAACGCAGCTGCTTTCCTTTTCTCGTCTTCTGTCACTCGGTACACTCCAATGCCGCCGCCTTCCGCTCCGGTCGCCTCGTACGTCCCCTGAAAGAAAATGCAAAAACTGGCAACCTAACGATAAACAAGACGGCTACGACCCGCGACGCAGACATGAGATCGAGCGCTTGCGGACCTGGAGAAAGAGCAACTTGCGAGAAAACGTTGTTCCCCTCTCCCGGACCATCCTCGGAACCTCTAGACACCAAAAAAAAAGAATGCATGTGAGAATCCCATCATGCCGACAGCTCCTCCATCGAGACCGCGCCGTCATACTCGATGACCGCCTCTGTCTACGAGATACATCCTCCACGGTGCATTAGCTCTTTTCTTTGACAGGTGAACTTGGAGCTCAAAACATGAAACAACATCTGAGCGAGACGTCAACATCGCAGATCCAAATCTCCAGAAAAAAAGAAAATTCCTCCTGCAGAAAGCATGCGGGGCACACGCGTCGAGAAAGGCAAGCATGGAAACACACCTCGAAGCCACGTACCTTTACACATATACATATATACATATATACATACGTACAAATATATCTATATATATATATATGCACGTACAAATATATATATATATATATATATATACGTACAAATATATCTATATATATATATATATATATATATATGTATGCATATATATAGATATATCTACACATGTATATGCATGGTGTGTGTTCATCGCTGCTGCTCTCCAGATAGCGCAGAGACATAGGCGCAGCCTCGTGAATGGGGGCAGGCTGTCCGCGTGGACGCCAGCGTCTGTACATCTCGAGCAGACATGCCTGGAGAGAGCTGCAGACGACTACACGGTGAGGGAACCTCGCTTGTTTCGGATCTCTAAAAAGCATGCATGGTGGATGAGCATGCGCGGAAAACGACCGGGGAGAAGAGCGCCGCGCTGCAGAGGCCAGGGCGAGACTCCCACAGACTAGGAGAGACGCAGTGCGAGGACAAGCTGCGTTCTTTGAGAAAAGAGAAGCTGTTCGTTTACCGCCTCGTCATCGTCTTTCCGCGGAGGTCTGTAGTTCTTGCAGTGGTCGACGCGAAGAGTGCCATTCAACAGTTTCATGCCATTTGCGTTGTCCACGGCCAGAATTGTGGAGCGTTGATCTTCGTAAGCGAGGAAACAGAATCCCTTCGGAGCGCCTGCGACAGCCAATCAAGGGATCCTTCACTTGTGCGCCAAAAAGAACGAAGGACAGATGCGAGAGGCGAAAGAAGAGAGAAGAGAAAGGAGAGAGAGGCGAAAGGAGAGAGAAGAGAAAGGGAGGAGAAGAGAGAAGAGAAAGGAGAGTGAAGCGAGAGACTGCAGACAAGTCCCCTGTCAGCGAATTGGAGGTGAAAAAAAATCGAGGGCGATCTGCGAATTCCTCGAGAAACGCGCGTTTGGTGGAGACGAAGAAGTCTGTGCATATGAGCAGATATGCATTTATTTGTCGTGTGCGTTTGGACATGTGTATGTGAGTCGTAGGTTGCTTGGGATCACCTGTTTTTTTATCCCTGACGAGGTGGATGTCGATCGGTTCCCCCCACTGGGAAAAGACAATGATGATGTCTCCTTCGGTCAGTCTGACGTCGAGGCCTCCTGCAAAGAAGAGTCGCAAGCGAACGCGAGTTGAGAGAGACGCAACGAAGAAGACAGGCAGAGCGTCCTCTGGAGCCGCGCAACGCGGGGGCGCACTGCCTCTCGCGAGAGAAAGCAGAAGTGAACGCGACGAAAAAGACTGCGCAGAACGAACTGGGGCGGATCCGAGAGAGCGTCGAGCAAGACGAAACCTGAGACTCGAACGCATGGTGCCTGCGTTTTCCAGAGAAGCGTCCAGTCAAGCGCCGCTCAGAGACTTCTGCCTCTCCGACAACGTTGGAGCTTCAGGAGGAGGCGCAGGACCTTTTCGCCTCGATCTCCTGCACAGGAGCCGGAGGACGCAGCAGAGAACGAAAAGCGACAGAAGAAGCGACGAGTCCAGCCGACAGGGAACGACGCTTACCAATGAAGATGTAGGAAGAGTTTCGGTACTGCCAGTGCCAAGAGGCTTCGCCGGTCAGGTTGTGTCGCAGTTCCAGCTCGTTCAGCTTCCAGACCGCTTGGATATTCGCATTCGCTGGGGCGTTCACCTGCGAAGGATCCGCCGCCGGGAGAGTCGCCATTTCCACGGAACGCATATCCCGAAAGGAAACAAAGAGAGTCAGAAAGGAAAACGAGGGAACGAGAGGAAGAAAGGAAGGGAGAAAGAGCAGGGAGAAAACGACAGACCGAGAAGAGGAAGACGAACCGGCCCAGACAGAGCGAGGAGGAGAACAAGACGGAGTAAGCACAACATATATATAACGCATATATATGTATATATTTATATACTTTAAAAGGGAGAGAGAGAGAGGCAAACGACGAGAGAAGAAGGAACGAAGACGAGATGCGCGGACACAAAGATGAGCGCGTGAGCCAAGGGGAATCTCGAAAAGAAGGCAGGGAGCCGCTGCGAGTGAGACGAAAAACCTGGCAGAGAAGGAGAGGCAAAACACGGAGAGAGGAAAAAAGAAGAGAGAAACGAGGGCGGGAGAGGAGAAGCAAGCGGCCGAAAAGGATCTGGAGAGAAGACGGACAGAGCGAGAGAGCGGGGAGAGAGAGGCGCACGGAGGAAGAGAAAAGACGAAATGGTGGTTTCGAAGAAGAGGGAATAAGGGAGACGCGAGCTGAAGAGAAGAGAAAACGGTGGACAAAAAAGGGGAGAAACAACTTCGTCCTGTCAAAAGGGAAAAGCCGCAAACGTTTCCTCACACTGCAGAGCGCGCATGCATGCACAGGAGCACATGCAGACAAGGTCGCTCGTCGGCACCATCGACATGTTTGAGTCTTCACGAGTCACTCGAGCGGAAAGAAGACAACAAAAGAGACAGGAAGCAGAATCCCAAAGCACAATCGAGGCAAAAAGGAGAGAAACGACGAGGCAGGTAGGAAGGAAAAGGGAGAAAACAAAGGAAGAAACGTTTCTGCGAGAGAGCGGTGGGCTGCCGCCGGGGGGGGGGGGGGAGGCACCTCCACCCTAAACCTCGATTTCTGCTGTCTTTCTGCTTCGGAGTTTCTAACGAAATTCGCTCTCGTTACTTCTCGACGTCTCTGCCACCTTGGCGCTTCTTTCAAGGCTGTGTCGAAGGAGCAGAGGAAGAAAAGGCACTCCGTAACTTTTCTTTTTTTCACCGGCTCATCTCTCTCGCAGCCCACAAAGATCTACGAGATAGTGTCGGACATTTACACTCAAATAGATGTAACTGGAGATGCCGTAGTTTCCTCGACAATCAGCGAGAAACCTTTTTTAGAGGTCTTCGTGAAGAGCCTCTTCTCCCCCTTGGTCGCTGGTCGCACAGCTCGTTCGTTTCGCTCCTGTCTGGCAAGATGTTTTCTCCTTCACGAAAGACACACACGCGTATGAGCGGACGCGCTTGCTCGCTTCTGCAGACTGCAGTCTCCTTTCTTCCCACCCTGGCCATCGCGGGAAGCTCCCGAGTTTCTGTCTCTGAAAAGTCCTTTCTCAATGACTCTTCGAACGTCTGGACTCCCCAGGACCCCTGAGATTCGACGAAAAAACAGCAGACCGGAGACTGTTTCTGCTTTTACGGCCTGTGTCTGATTTCTCTGCAAGCGCGAAACACGAATCCTGTAAAGCGAACTGAATGCTTTGTCTCCATCCCAAACAAAAGCTCCGCATTACCTCTCGACATCGAGACACAGAAAGCTTGACATACTTGCATGCAACCAACGGCCCTCCACACACATACGGCTCGCACACTAAAGCCCAATTGCCTGCATACATATAAATATATATATATATATATATGTATATATATGTCATATTTGGACATATAGGCATAGATACTGCCATGCATGGATGTCCATCAATTCTTGGAATGCGGTACTTTTGCAAGTAGCTCTCAGGAGACGCGCGCGCGCATGAACATTCATCTGCATACAATGATACAAAGACATGCATAAATCTGTGGCTTTATATGCACCCAGATGTGCATCTACAAACATGCATATATGCATATATATATATATATATATATATGTACATTTATGTATATATATATATATATATCTATATGTGTATATATGTCTATGTAAATGTAGATATATGTGTATATCCGCCAGGGGATGCAAGAACTGCTGCAATTCTTCCATGTTCCATCGTCGCAGCAACTGAATCTGAGCAGCCAGGGGAAACGGTTTTTGCGAGTCGAACACCGCGTGTGAGTGCGAGATCCGGGGGTTTGGCCGCGCCGGCAGCGCCGCTTTGTCTCTTCTGTTCTCAAGTCGAAAGCGAGAGAGAATCGCGTCTTCTCTGGGTGGCGTTTCCACTCGCTGCATGCTGTGAGCTTGCGTGTGACTCATGTTCTGAGACTGGAAGAAGCATTTAAAAAGCCGCGAGTGCATGTGAAAAGAGAGCGAACGCATGCGAATCCACGTGGAAGAGCTACGTGAGTTGACAGTTCTCCTTGGCCCCCAAAGGGCGACTGAAGAGCTAGAAAAAATTGAGGCTTCGCCAGGCGTTTCCACTCCCGCTTTCTGCTGCGCGTCGAGCGCCTTAAGAGTTGCGGCAAAAGACATGCACGGTTTCGATAAAATGGAGTTTTTTCTGAGCCAAGAAAACGCTGAAGCTTTCCAACAGACGTCTGAGTCGCGGGGAGCTCGCGACAGATGCTTGCCCTCCAAAGCGAAATAAAAACTCCGTTCTTCCTTCGCGTCTCTTCCCTCTCCAGATTTCACTCTCACTCTACTCGAATCAGCAAAAAGTCAGAAAGTACTTCTCTCTTTCCTGTCGACCTCGGCGGACTCCCTTCCATGGAACGGTGAGAAACGCACCATTCGTTCCTTTTCCGACTTCTCCGCTTCTCCTTTCCTCTTCGTCTCTTTTACTTGTGGGCATTGCTTCTCGGCTCTGCTTCCCTTCTTCTCCTTTGCGCCTTTTCGCTTCTACTTCTCTATACGTCTGCTCTCCTCTCCATCCTTCTGCTCTTCCGAACACCCTCCCCCCTCTCGCGCGAGAGGCCTCTCTGCATGCGCGTTTTCGGTGTCAATGACTGTCCAAGATCGGAGCTTAGCGCTTCCGTCGAAGACGGTGAGCAGGCGCAGAAGGACAACTGTACAACAGCGCGGGGGAGGACGAAAGGCCATGAGGGAGAAAGCAGACTGTTTGTCTCTTCACTTGTGACCGTGAGAGTGGTGGCGACGGTGGCGACTGCTGTGATGGAACTCTTCCATGTCTTCTTTGAAGAGGTCGAGCTCCGGCCCCGGGCCTTGCAGTTCGCGCTGTTGATCTTGCCAGAAAAGTCTCTGCTCCTCTCTGCGTCGGTGCTGAACGGACAGAAAACACAAGAGCCAAGAGGAAGAGAAAGCGAAGTCAGCTACTACCTCCGCACAGGAGGCGTTGAATAGCAGAAAAAACGCATGCATGCCTGACACCGGAATGCCGGAAAAGACGAAAAGGAAACCAAGCCCCGCCTCCATCCAGAGATATCTCCGCCCTCCAAAGCCGAACTACAACGCATGCCTGTCCCGTCCACGAGCAACGAAGCTCTTACTTTCTTCTCCGACCGTGACTTCCGATGTCGGCCTTCGCTGTGCATGCGCAGCTTCTCCTGGCGCTTCCGTTCCTCCTTGACGCGCCGAGCTTCCTCCTGAACATCAGAAACATTTCTCGAACGTGAGGGCGAGTAGTCGCGAACAGACCGAGGACGCAACCAAGAACGAGGAGACGCGGTGCAGAGAGCAGAAGCCGACATTGTCGGATTCCTTCTGCTCTCGAGGAGACGACGGGTGCCGGCACCCCACTCGTGGAAGCTTCTCAAACCTTTGTAAATATCTCGAGAAACATGAAGTGGAATGGAGATAAAAACGGACTTGAGCTGTGGTGTTTTTCTGCAGAACCAAAAGCGCTTCACTTGCACTTGTTGGTACTTTTGAGGAGGATACAGAGGAAAGGAAAACCACACCCTTCACTGAATGGATTCGCTGAAGCAACAACTACTCTTTCAACGCCCCGCTGCAAAGAAGCGTTCGACGCATGCAAAGCTGGCTGCTGCGAGAGAAGACGTGGAAAACTCGAGAGAGGAAGCTGCAGAAGTCTCACAAAAACGAAGACGACACGGACAACGGTGGCCACTACGTGAGGGAAAGAGGGACCTTCGGAGAGAAAGGGCAGGGAGCAAGGCTCGCATGCAGACAAAAGCGCAGATCCTTCCACAAAAACGCGCCTACCACAGGCATAAAGTTGGAGGGATTCGACATGTCGGTGCAAGGCCCCCGCGCCTGCAGGCTGCGAAGAAAAATCAACGGCACGAGAGAAGAAGAAACGACGCTCGAGGCCCAGAGAAAAGAGCGAGAAAAGAGAGAAGACGAAAGGGAGAAGACGAAAGAGAGACGGAGACCGAGGGGAGGGGAAGACGGACAGAAGACAAGAAAACGAAATACAGTTCTACCAACAGGTGAAGCGACAGAACGGCAGGCATCTTCGAGAGACAGGAAGTCAAAAGATCCGAGGCGTGCAAACACACATATATATATTTATATCTGCGCATCTTCTTACATATATATATATATATATATAGCTATGATTTAGCGATGACTGTGGAGGGAACTGAGGAGCGTTCCTGTCGAACGTGGTTTTCTGTAGAGTTGGTGACGAGACATGGAACATACCCCCTTTGTTTTTTTCGAACGTTCCTACACATGCATCCCCCTGAAGACTCTCTAAATGTGTGCGTAGAGAAGATCGCTGTCTCTGTATTTCGCCGTGGATTGTACCTGACGAATTTGCTGATGCGTCTCCACTTCTTCGAGGAGAGGAGGAGATGCATGAGGAAGGACTTTCCACCTGCGTCTTCCTCTGCGCCGTCGCGGCTGAGGCCGCCTGCACTGCTGAGTCTGGAGTGCGTCGAGGCAGGGTGCATGCTCGCAGAGTTGGGGAGAGGAACCTGCGAAGACGCGGGCGAGGAGAGAACGAAGGCGTTGGGAACGAAGAGCGGTGAAGAGAACGCGGAGGCTCCCGAGGCAGATACGCCGCCGCGCTCGAAAGACTCAGCCGAAGACGCACTGTGGAGAGAGAGCGGCAGGAGAGAGCCTTGAGAGGGGAACATGAATGGCTGGAAAGAAGAAGAAAACGGAGAAGCTGAAGTCGTCGTGAAGAAAAAGGGAGGCGAAATCTCGTAGCAGCAACACCGCGTCGCGCTTCGACTGTGTGGACAGCAACAGGGCGCCGAGTCGCCTCCGGGCTCCAAACTGGAGCCCAACGAGCGACTGCCGCCTGTCTCCGGTGCGAGCCCGCGCCGAGCCCGCGCCGGACTCGCCAGGCGAGACGCGGAGGGCGACGAAGGTGAGGAGACAGGCAGCCGAGGAGACACCTGCAGATCGGACGCAGAGGCGAAACGGCTGCATGCGGAGGGAGGAAGGTGGAGGGGTCCCAGAGCAGCAGGTGGAGAAGAGACAGGCTCCACCTTCGCGAGCACCGAAGACGCCGGCAGCGAACTCAACGCAGACGCAAGAGAAGGAGACAAACAGGCGTCTCCTCCCACAGAGACACCTGTCTCCGAGCCGACGACTTCAAGCTGAAAAAACAAAAACCACGGAGAAACCAAGGTCCCAGTAACCGACACCACACACATACCACAGGAAAGAAAGAGACGCAAGGTCACAAGAAGATACAGAGAAACCAAAGCGTGAAACAAACATATACACATCGTTTTACGTATACGCGCGGATGCAGACACACACGCGATATTCGTCTTACAAATTTCGTCTAAATAAAAATAACGTGTAGGTGCATGCGAACGCTTGACTGCACCAGCACAGTCATGCAGATAAACGTCAGATCTGGCAGTACCAAAATTGAATCACCCTGCATAAATATGGTAATAAATATGATTATACAGGTACACCTTTTATATTTGCATGCAAATATATGTTTGTGTAAGTAAGCATACACATATACATATATATATATATATATATATAGATAGATAGATAGATAGATAGATAGATAGATAGATAGATGTACGAATCTGTTTGTAGGCGAGATTTGGCCGTAAAGAATGGCTGTTGTTTGCGTTTTTTCTCCTTTTTTGTATTCTGCATTTACCTCCTCTGTACACGACGGCCGTTTTCCTCTTGATCCTCCTGCGTGTGCTTTCTCTCGCAGTTCGTGGTCTTCCTTTTCTTTCCTTTCTTCTCGCTTTCTGCCACCTTCGTTGTCCATGCGCGTGGTGTCGGCCTCGCCTTCGCCGTCCTGGGATACGCGCTTGCCTTCTGGACCTTTGCTCGGGAGCGCTGCGAAGACGGCGGCTGCGACAGCTCTCGCCAGAATCTCAGAGACCTGCGAAGAGCCTTCAGTGTCTCCCGTCTCCTTCCGCAGGTCCTCGTCAGCCGCCGCCTCGCCGCTCTGCAGTGCCGTCTCGAAGAGATTCCGCATCCCCCACCTGTCCCCGTCTCGATCGAGGGACATCTCGTCCTCTCTCCTCTCTCCTTCTTCCATGGAGACTTCCTTCTCGCCTTCTTCTCCTTCATCGCCTTTGCCTTCTTCATCGCCTTTGCCTTCTTCATCGTCTGCTCTCCCTCCATTCCTCTCGCCCACGGTTTCCTGTTTGTCAGCGTCAGACGCGCCTGCAGGGCGAGGCGGATTGCAGCGGTCTCTGCGTACCACTGGCGACGCCACGGGGGAGAGGAAGTCGACAGGCGACGAGAAGAAGGCGCCTTCGCTGCTCTCATTCTCAGCCTCCAGGGTCTCTGTGGGGCTCGGCGACGCAAAGGGACAGCCTGACTGCGAGAACGGATCGCTCGACGCCCGCGCCGGAGGCGAGGTGGACCGAGACAAAAGCGATGAATGCACAGACGATGTCTCCAGCCGGCATTCCTCCTCCGTCGCCTCGTGATCATGTCGCACTGCAGCGGGAGAGAAGAAGCAGGAGTCCGCAGCCGAGTGGAACGGAGACGATGGAGACACTCGGTCTCTGCTCGCAGGGTCTCCTTGTCGATCCCCCACATTCGCTGGAGACAGATCGGAAGAAGGAGACAAACATGCAAGCGGCGAGGCGAAGAAAGGCGACACTGCAGCTGGGCTGAAGCCCCTCGTCTCGATGGCCATTCCAACCTTTGTTCCTTCTCGCTCAAGAAGGTCCCGCAGATCGCCTTCGGGTGAAGCAAGAGGCGTATGCGCTGTGGCCTCGCTTTCGTGGAAGGTCGGCTTCGCGCGCGACGAAACGAGATAAGAGTGCTCCACACCTGGTGCCTCAGAGATTCCGTCTGGAGACCTACCGCGGCGCGGAAGCCGCAAGGAACCATTCCCAGGTGGATGTACACCTAGGGAAGCCGGACTCGGTCTGTCGCCTTTGATCGCCGTTCGCGCGTCGTCTTCTCTGTGGCCATCGCCGAGTGGGGTCGCAGCTGAACTTCGGTCACCTTCTCCTTCTTCTTGCACTTGTTCTTCGTCGTCTTCCTTCCTCTCTTTCCTCTCTTCCTTTCTCTCTGTCTGCCCTCCCTCTCCACTCTTGTTTCCTGTCTCGGCTGTCGTCTCTCCCGCCTTCGCTGCTGGGAGTGGGGCCGCGGCACTGCCTTCTCGCGCTTCGCTTTCCGCGGCCTCCTGCACGAGCCTGGCGTCTGCGTCTGCGGAAACGTCCGCGCGTCCTCTGCTTCCTCTCGAGCTTCGACTTCCTTGCCTGCAGCTGCTGCAGCTGCTGCAGTGGACGTGAGGTACTGGCGGAATCGCCATGCCTAGCGTCGCTCCTGCTGCCTCTCTGCAGGTGCTGCAGGAGCAGAGCGAGACGAGGCCTTGGTTGAGAAAGGACGAGAACGCCGGAGAGAGAGACGCCGACGGCGCGAAAAAGGCGGCGAAGGACGCAGAGCTTCCCGCTGTCCGCGGACTCACACTCGAGACAGTACTCCTCGGCCCAAGTCCCGAGAGAGAAACCTGCGAGTGAAGCGGCTGTAGAGGGAATCCGGAGAGCTGAGCAGCAGGTCCGAGACTCGAAGAAGAGTCTCCACTCGCAACACCATACTGTGCGTCGCGACCCTCTCCCGCCTCCCCACCTGCGCGCTGAGGTCGGCCCTGCGCGGAGCTGTCGCTGGCGACCTCGCGGATCTCGATGGAGACACTTGAAGACGGCGCCGGCGAGGGAGGTCTCCAGCTCTCACCCGAGCTCTTTCGGCTGCGCAGAAAGCTCAGCGACGGGTGGCGAGGACTCCCGGGAACCGGCGACTCCGGCGCAGCAGCGAAGTTCGCTGCGGCCGCCATTCGCATCATGGGCGCTGGAGGAGACAGAACGACAGGCTCGTCGACGGTCGGAGGCACAGGGTGGAGTGCGAGGATCGGCTGCGGCGGATACGAGGCGCAGCCGAGTGCAGGCGAGAGAGAGGAAGGTGAGAGCGGCGACGCCGAGGGAGAGACAAACGCAGGAGTCGAGGATGCAGAGGAGAGCAGCGGCAGCGCCGAAAAAGACGATGCATGCAGCAGACGCCCCCCAGGAGACAGTGCCAGTGCGCTCCCCTGGTGTGTGGGCGTCGGAGTGGACGACACAGAGGAAGAAGAAGACGAGAGGGCAGGGACATCCTCGGACAACCCAAGGCTCTCCGCCGAACTCCGGTAAAAGTGATTCAAATGCACGAGGAGATCCATGATCGCGCCGAGACCCTCTGCAAACACACAGACAGACAGAGAGAGAGAAACGGTAAAGTTGCCGAAGGAATCACGAAGAAAGGACCAGCAAGTCAGAGGAAGAGAGACAAAAAGACGCAGGCTGCTCGAGAAGGGGGGGAGCGTCTCTTTGTAGAGGACTCGAGCGACGGAGTCGCATTGTAGGAAGAAAGGTCCGACGAAAGTGAGGATTCCCCGCGATCGCCCAGCGGTCGGGAGCTTCACAGAAACATGTTACGATTCGGTTTGGGAGACACACACACCTGTTGTGTTTGCGTTTTTGTGCAGTCGCCGACGAAAACTCGAAACTGCCGCGTCGAGACGCTCCAGCAATCTGCACTGGACGAATACCTGACGCTGCAGCAAGCTGCTCCCGTGGTCCGCCACCTGAGGAAATAACATCCACTAATGTTAATGCCGATGCAGAAGATGCAGAAAACTGCGGCAATAACACCGCATGCACGCGTCCGCTTCTGGATGGAAAAACCAAAAAAAACAATATATATATATATATATATATATATATGCATATTTGTAACACTGGTGTGCACCTGTGTCGACAGTACATCCTGAGGACATAGCGCGAGGCGAGAGAGGTTGAGACGTGGACGCGAGGCAGATGAAGAAAAACGCCAACGCAGATGCGTTTCTCTCGGCATACAGAGGCAAGCCTGTGCTGTTGTTGGACATAAGTGCATGTTCAGAAGCGACGAGTTTTCTGATTGAACAGGCTCCGAACCTTTTTAAAGACAGGCAAGCACTTGCTCATGAAGATGGTGTTCTGGGTGTAGACGAAGAAGCAGTCGGTGAGTCTCCTCCACACTCTCAGAGAGACCCGAGGCAGCGCAGAGGCAGGACTGAGCTCGACGATGCCTCTGAAGAGTTCGAGGAGCTCCACGACGCGACACCCCAGACGCCGCGGAGGACTGTTCACCTTGCCAGATGCGTGGGTACCTCTCGACCTGGAAAAGAACAGAAAATCGCCAACAAAAAAGAGGACAACACTGCGCCACGGGCATAACTGTATATGATACACTACCTGCCAGCACAGACAGACGAATCCCCTTCTCTACAAACAGGTATATATACGTGTATCCGAGAGAAAACAGTCCATCGGGATTCATTTTGTCCAAACGCCGGGTCTCCGGTTCGGCACCGTGGCGTTCCAATGCGTTTTTTCCATACAGGAGAGAGGAATGTGAAGGAACGCGCATGTTCTGCGGACGGGGAGAGAGATGTAGAGCCGTTTCGCTGCTTCAGCAGAGAGCAAAGGTCGATGGGAAGCATGCACCATTTACGAGCTCTGAAGAACGGCAGAGACGTTCGCGAGCCGCGCGGGTCATGGAGACAGAACCGTCTGCTCCGTCTGTATTCGTTTCGTCTGTGTTCGTTTCGTCTGTGTTCGTTTCGTCTGTATTCGTTTCGTTTCTCTCGTCTTTTTGTTATCACGTTTTTCTCTTCTCCGCTGACTTCGGGAGGGACATGTAGAGGAGATCTGAGAGCCGCGAGACCCAGGGGAGACAGGCTGCCGAGATCTCCTCGCGGAAGACGGAGAGCGCCTTTCCAGGGTGAGCGTGGTGGACGACGGCGCAGAGGAGAGAGACGCTGCTCTCTCTCGACCGGCCAAGAATGACAGACTGGAAGAGGAGAGGCAACACTCCAGACTGAACGAACGTGACTTCGAGGAGACGCTTCTGCAAATCCATGCGGAGTTCCTCGTCGTTGTACACTTCCTCCATGCCAAGCACTCGGTCCTGCAGCTTCTGCCGGAGCCATGCCTGAGGGCGAAGGCGGCGAAAGGAGAGGGAAGCGACAGCGAAGGAGCGCATGCAGAGAAAAAGGAAAAACGGAGTGCCCAAGCGACGCGCGTCAGAACGGAGCGAACTTGGTAGAAAACGATGCAGAGAGAGCGGAGAAAACGATGGAGGGAGAGAAAAGAGCGAGAAGGCGAGAAACGAGAGAACGCAACACAGAGATAGAGGCGCAGAAGGCGGAGGAATAGACAGAGAAGGCGACGATGGATTGGTAAGGCAAAGAGTCGCTTGAATCACTTAAATCCTTGAACGTCGAGAGAGAGAGCCTGAAGCATCTGACATCTCGACGACTCCTCCGAACCAGGCGCCGCGGACAGAAAGGTGACAGAAACCTTCCTCGCGCTCTGCTGAGACTTACCTGAAACTGAGCTTCGCTGATGCCTGGTGTATAGGCATGAATCCCCACACATCCCGGCGGCCGGCAGTTCGGATGTTTGTAGCTTCCCTCCAAGATGCGTTGCAGGAGAACATCGAGGCCTTCGTGGAGTCCGAGGAAGACGAGCGGATGCGGCGGGATGGCTTGCGTTGCATGTGCAGCGACGCCCACAACTCCCGAGAGACCTGAGACCTCTGAGTCTGAGGGCGTCGCACTCGCAGACCGCGTCAGCCTTCGTCGCTCTTCTTCTTCTTCGCCGCAGTCATCGCTGGCGTCTCTTCTCGCATTGTCTTGGGGAACGCGTTGTGCCGAAGACTTCGCGTGTCTGCGCGACTTTGCGATGTGACCGCCTCCGTCGCTGGCGTTTCTCTCTTCGCGTTTGGACTTTTTCCACGAGCGTCTCCGTCCCTGCTCTTCGTCGGTTTTGCGGCGAGTCTCCGCGTCTCTCCGCAGGCGTTCGCGCCTCTTCGTTTCCAGCGTCTTTCTCGCACAGAACGCGCGCCACAGTCGAAAGTGGAGCGGCAGCTTGGCATCCCGCTTCTCGTCGTGGACAGGGACAGACGCTCCAGCCTCGGCCGTCTCCACCACCTCTGTATTCGCGCCTCCCTCCTCGCTTCTCTCTCCGTCTCCCTTTCTCTCTCCTCCCCCTCGTCCGCGTCCTCCCTGCTGCAGGCCTTCACCGGCTTCTTCCTCTCCTCCACTGGACGCCGCGTCCTCCTCGGACTCCCCGCGGCTTCCTGCGCCGCATCTGCCCTCGTCGTCTGACAAAAACAAGAAGGGGAACTGCGCATGTCGCCAGTGAGTCGCGCGCCTGTGCTGGACCTGCTCAGGCGTCACACAGAGAGCTCCAAAGAGGAAGAAGCCCCGAGCCGCGAGCGCTGCGAGCGAGTGTGCGCGCTGTCTGTACTGACACCGGGAGGACTGCAGAACGTGGATCTTTGCATGCGTCTTTCGGTCAGGGTGGCGCGGGAGAGGGCCAGCCGGGAAGGTCGAGGACGGAGCGAGAGCCGGAGGAAAACGGTCCCCACCAGCCGCCGACGGAGGCACACGGAGAGACGCCGAACTCGACTCTTGACGAACAGAAGAAGACGGCGACCCAGAAAAAGAAGAACAACAGGAATCCGGCCGGGAAGCACAGGACGGAACAGAGGACGAAGCAAAGGAAAAAGCTGAAGAAGCCTGGGGGAGGCTTGATGGGTGACAGGATACCTCTGACAAGGAGAGTGACACGACGGAGGAGAACAGAGGGTCGGGTGTTTTGGACGAGAGAGGCGAATCGAGTCTTTCCGCCGCGGTGCCCTCCGCAGAGACGTCGATGTCGCAAGAAATCGACGCGGAGGAGGAACGCACACCACTCCCGAGCTCGCTCCAAGACTCCGTAGGCTCTTGAGCCTCTCCTGAAACTGTCTCTGTGGGCAGAGACGAAAGCGAGGAAGACAACGAGGACCGCGGAGACAAAGGATATGATGCAGGAGGGAGAGGAGGCCCTCCAAGCGGGTGGCGCAGCACAGACCCTTCGCCAGAGAGCGACATGCTGCAGGGCGTTCCATGCGTCGCGGAATCCTCGCGCTCAGCTCTGTGCAAAGGTCCTGGAGTCAGGCGACGGTGCAGCTTCCTCGGGACTCCAGCTCGTCTACGAAAAGCAGAAAGACGAAGAAGAAGAAAAAGAAGGAAAAAGTGCAGGCAGAGAAACACGGAGAGAAAGCAACGACAGAGAAAAAGAACACTGCGGAAAGATGGAAACGACCCGGCTTTGAAGGCACTTCCGCAGCAGTTGCCGCGACTGTGTGGGGTGTGTGCCAGCAGAACGGAGACCGACGCCACAGATTCGAGGAGACATAAGAGCCTGCAAGGCATGTTCTGCGTCTGTCTCTTTTTGTTTGTGGTCACTCTCAACCGGTTCGCTGCCTTTCTTCTCGTAGTTTCTATGCGTGGGGAAATTTATGCTTTGCACATGTTCTTCTCTCCCCTCCGACTCGTTGTTTTCTCTCGCAGTCTTTCCTTTCTCTGTTTCTCCGTCTTTCAACGACTGTTCTCTCTTGAAAAGTCTCCCTCTTCGTCTCCCTCCTTCTCGCCTTCCTCAGCTTGCTCGCCCCTCTCCTCTTCTGTTCTCTCTTCCTCTCTCGTGTCTCTCTCCTCTCGCGTTCTCCTCGCTTCTCGCGTTCTCCTCGCTTCTCGCCTCTCTGTGTTCTTCGCTTTCACCCGCTGTGCTCTCACCTCCCTCCGCCGTCGTCGGTGCCTCGACTGGTGCTGCCTTCTGTGTTTCGACGGCCAGCGCTGCCGCCGCGTTTCCCGCGTCTTTGTCCCCGCGGCTCCGAGAAACCTGGATGGGCGCCGAGAGGCGCGAAGGCCTTGGCTGCCTCGCTGCGCTCGCGGTGCGCGTCGTCCCCCCAGAGCCATTCCGGAAAGTGGAGAGAAGCCGCTGTGAGCAGGTCCGCTTCTCCGCACAGACGCGGTTCGCCTTTCCCCTCGCGCGTCTCGCTCTCATCTCGCTCTGCATGCCGTTCTGGAGCGTCGCTGAACGAGTGTCTGTGAGAACCGCGACGCGAGGCAGACAGCGTACGCCTGTTCTCCGAGAGAGTCTTCATCGCTTTGGCCTCCCTCCCCGCGAACGCGAGAAGCGAGAGAAGGCGTCTGCGCCAAGCTCGAGACTCACAGCGGTAGAGGCGCCACCCCAACAACGGAGTTGAGGCATGCAGCGCGCCTCCTCGACGATGCCTGCATGCCCTGTCGTCCACTCGGCTTTCTTCCTTCTCGTCCTTCTCGTCCTCGCTCCCGCAGCCTTCCAGCTGAGACTTTGACGCGTCAGTTGATGCCTCTTTGGACGTGCAGGTTCGCAGTCGGCTCGAGAGCCTTTTTGCGTCGCCGCATGCCGCGGGAAAGAGGGGAGACGCGGTTTCGCGCAGACGCGGAGAAGGCGCTTCGTCTCCAGCGTCTAGACACCCGGCGCGGCCCTCGAGCGAGACACTCTCCGGAGTGCATGCAGCGTCGACAGGGGCGTCTGCCGGAGAGAGACGCAGTCGCGAAAGACGATCTTTTTGCTCTTCAAAGGCTCCCTTTCGACGGCCCGAACCACACCGGTGTCTCCTCGATGGATTTCTCGAGTGCTCGGCCTCTCGGCGCGCGTCGCGAGATCTGACGCTCGCGCCTGTCGCAGTCCGATGTGCGAACGCAGAGACGCCGTCGAAGTAAAGTCCACATCGGCGACAACACCCTCTGACTCCTCTCGCTCGAAAAGAAGAAAACGAAGAGACACAAGTGCAAGGCCCCGCCTCCGAAGCTGCCCGCCGCCCACACGAACCGCCAGAAGAAGAGACGGCAGACGAAGAAGAGACAGCAGACGAAGAAGAGAAAGCAGAAGAAGAAGAGAGAGCAGAGGAAGAGAGAGAAGAAGAAAACGAATCAGAAGAAGAAAACGAAGCAGAACAAGCAGACAAGAAGGAAGACGAAGACGCAGAGAGAGAGGAAGAGGGGAGAAAAGCAGGTGGACGGTTGGTTTCTTTTTCGTCTCTGTTTCGCTCTTCGCAACTCCTTTTTCCGCGAGACGGTGAGAGGCAGGGCAAGGACGTCGTGGTAGGCGAAGCGCGGAGAAGAGGCGAGGACTGGAGTCGGAGAAAAGAAGGCTCGAACGCGGGAGTCCACTTCCTCCCAGAGCGCAAGCGAGGTCGTCCCCCGCTTCGCTTGCGCCTTGCCCAGGTCTCTTGCATGCAAATGAGGTCCTCTGCATGCAGCAGTGCGTCCACACGCATGCGCCACGAAGACTCCCGCAGAGACGTCGACAACAAGCTCGGCCATTCGAGTGAAGAGAGGAGCACTTGGAAACAGGGCGCCGAAATGGAACTGCCGCTGGCGCTGTTGCTCCCTGAAAACACCCGAAAAAGTGATGCTTAAAAGACATTAGAACAGCAAATTCAGGTCTCGACCTCCGCGGAAGAAAAGGATCGCCGCGTCCGCCTTCGCACGGGCCGAAGCAGTCATTTCTTTGCAAGTGAACTAGTGATCTCACATATAAGACTACCTGACCCTGTTTGCCTTCGCCCAAATAACGCAACAGATTGCTCCGCATATTCGTCTCTATGGACCATTAGATGTCTACATCGAAACACAGAAGAACTCCACGACCGACTCACGCACACCCACGTACAAAGGCAATTCCATATAAATGTACACATATATATATATATATATATATATATATGTATTTATATGTATGTATATATATATATATATATATGCATATATATATATATATATATGTATTTATATGTATGTGTATATATATATGCATATATATATATATATATATATATTTATGTAAATTTGATGTGTACGTCGATTTTCGTGCAGGATATGAGGTGAGAGATGACGGGTGGTTTACCAAGAAGTCGAAGAAGGAGTTCCTGGCTAGCTGGGTGATGAACAGTGAAGAGAAGATGGGCCATGACGAGAGGGAGGGAGAGGCGAGGCGCCTCGTCGCCTTCTTCTTTTTCTTCTTCTTGCTCTCCCTCGAAGGCATCTTCGCCTGAGAGTGTGTGTCTCTTTTCCGACAGCGGGGGATTGCTCGTCTCGTCTGCCTCCTCTTCGGAGGTCTCCGGCACTGCATGCGCTGTCTCCCTGTTAGCCTCCGACGTTGGTTCCTTCTTCTCTTCGCTCCTCACCTCCCCTCCCTCTCGGTCGAACTCGACCTCTCGGTCCATGTCCTCGTCGATTTCTTCCTCGCCTCCTCGACCGCCTCCCATGCCTGCAGCGTCTGCTTCCCCATCAATCCCCTCCGTCTCTGCTTCCCCATCAATCCCCTCCGCCTCTGCTTCCCCATCAATCCCCTCCGCCTCTGCTTCCCCACCAATCCCCTCCGGCTCTGCTCTCCCGCTGCCTCTCTCAAACTCGGTCTGTCCTTCCTTCTCCTTCTCGCTCGTTTCCTTCTTTTTCTTTTCCCTCCCTCTCTTCGTCGTCTCTTCTGCTGTCACCTCTCTGCCGTGTGTCGCCTTCGCGTCGAAGACCAAGAGGTTTCTCCATCGCGGGGGAACGTCGCAAGTGATGTGTGGAGGCAGGCGATCCAGCGACCCCGACCGCGAGAAGAGCAGAAGCTCCAGAACCTTCACAACGTGGTAGACGTTCGTCGTTGGAGACGCCGAAGCAGGATGCAGGCCTCGACAGAGCGCAGCTGCGGCAATGCCTGCAAAGGCGTCCAGAAGATGGCAAAAGAGGATCGACGCCGGAGTCTCTCCAGGAAGCATCACGTTGACCATGCACCCTCCCTCGAAAGACGTTTGCCGCGCGAGGTACGTGCCTGTCTCCTCGCGGAAGCCGTCCGTCTTCTCGCGGAAGCCGTCCGTCTTCTCGCGGAAGCCGTCTGTCTCCTTGTGGGGAGAGAGGGGACTTGGGAAGAAGGTGGGGAGGAGAGCAGGCGTGAGGGAAGGCCTTGGGCGCCGGTAGCACCAGTCGTGGAAGGACGACGAAGAGACACACGAGAGAGGACAATCGTTTCGGAAGTACGCAGGAAGGCCCTCGGAAAAAGCCGTGACGATGAAGTCGTAGACGGTGTACGAGCGTCGAAGGACGTCTCTCGTGGAGAAACTGACGGCGATCGGAGGGCGCCGCCGTCTCGTTTTTCCTGGGGGTGAGGCAAGAGGCGGCAAGCACTGCGGCGGAACGTATCGGCGAAACGCAGCCGGGAGAGGTGGAGGGAAGTTCGCGCGTCTGCAGTCGAAGAACGCGTCTGCTCCGTCCTTCTTCCTCGAAGGCGATTCGGCATCGCAGCCCCCGCGAGGGCGCCGAGATGGAGACGCAACGTTCGCGTCGAGGAAACAGCAGCAAGACCGGAACGGCTCTGACTCGTGGAGGGAACAGGCGCAGCGAGCTCTGCGCCGTCTGCGCCCTGGGTGCGTAGACACTCGCGCAGGAAACAGAGGCGACAGAATAGGTGGAAAGGACGCGAAGGACGCGGCTGTGGATCGACTGGCGTCTTCGTCAGACGACAGAGAAGACCGACCGAACGAACTCGTTTCACGGTCGCCTTCGCGATCCCCACAAGCCGAGGAAGAGCGGCGTCGCTTCTCGCTGCGTCGACGTCCTTCTTCTTCGCTCGCGCTGCTCTCCTCGCTCACGGTACCCTTGTCGACGAGGACGCTTCCTTCGACGTCCAGACAGTCTCGAAGGAAGTGGAACCGAACGTAGTGAAGAAACTCCGCGTCGCAACTCAAAAAGGCAAACACACTCTCCACGGCGGCTGCGCCGTAACTGCAAAACAAAACAGCGAAGCAGTGCAGGAAAGAAAGAAAACGCGAAGATATGCCCACAAACGAGAAGCGAAAGACGAGAGACCAGACAAGGAAAAGCGGGTGACGAACGGAGAGAAAACAAAGGAGGCGAAAGAGGAAAAGAAGAAATGCAGACGACGACACCCAAGACAAGACAGGAGGAGAGAAGACAGGAGGAGAGAAACGCGGGGGAGGGATGAGGAGAACGACAAAAGAGGGAACAACAAGAGAGAATGAAGACGACAGAAGAAGAGATGCACACTGTAGAGCGACTGAACTCCGTCGGCTTCTTCGTTCGGAACAGAAATCATGTAGAGGCACAGAAGTACAGAAGGCAGGAACGTCGCGCGACACCACGAGTGCGACAGTGTTGTTGCATGCAGTTTTTTTTTCAAGTCCCTGCACGCACACCGCTCAGGAGCTCCGTCGTTCTCCCTCTCTGGAAAGCAAATGGCTTCCTCCCTACCGCGCGAGCATGGAGTTGAAGAGGTCGAGAAGGGAGACTGTCGAGAAGGACGGCCGCATCGGATCTGCGAGGTCGAAGAGGAAGGGAGCGTCGGGGGAAAGGCTCGGGTGCGGCGGAGAGAAGTCTTCCTCCTCGCGGTTCTCCTCCGAGCTCGGTCGCGCAAATCCGCGATCTAAGTAGACGAGGAAGTGGAGATAAACGAGGACTTTCAAATGCAGGTAATTCGTCGCGACCTTGCTGCGACGCCCCAACAGTACATCCTTCGGGACATCGCTGTGGTACTTCAGCAACTCTGTCTCGTCGTCTTCCTGTCTCTGGCGACGCTCTTCCTCGCTGGTGTCTGCAGCGCCTTCCTCGTCTCGGCAAGGTCTGCCTTCGTTCCACCTCTTGCTGCTCCACGCCTCCGACTGGCGCGAACCGCGCGAGTTCTTGTCGCCTGCCGACGTCCCCGAAAGCGTCTCCTGAGGCGCACCGCTGCGAGGAGACACTGCGCCGCGCATCCCGCCTTCTTCTCGCTCCTCCGGTGTCGGGGAAGCCGTGGACGCGGTGAAGAGAGCAAGTTCTCTCGCGTCTGCAACGTTTGAGTCGCGGCCTTCTCGTGGTAGAGCCAGCGAGACGAAGCACTCACCCTTCAGAGACGACGTTCGCTCTTCGCAGGTGGTGCGCGGGAGAGGCTCGTCGTTCTCCATCAGACAGACCGTCTCAAGGTTTTTGGATTCCTTCGCTTCTTCGCCATCTTCCGTTCCCGATTCAGCAGAGAGCGACTCGAGAGCTCCAGCAGCCATCGTCTCGGCTGCATTCTCCAGTGCCTCCTCCGCTTCTCCCCGTCCCTCACGCTCTCCCCCTCTCTGCACCTCTCCTTCGCCTCTGGGGTCGGATGCGAAGCCTGGCGGCAGCAGGGAAGTCTCTGAGGCCTTCAGAGCCTCGTTGACGCCTTCGCTGCCCGACTGCGGTCCGGCCAAAGGCCAGCAGGAAGACGAAGAAGTCGTGGAAGGAGCAACGGACGCAGGAAAGGACGAAAGAGAAGACGAAGAGAAACAAGAGGAAGAGGAAGCAGAGGCGGAGGAGGAAGAAGGGGATGCAGACGAAGAAGAGGAAGAAGAAGACGAAGAAGAAGAGGAAGAAGAAGACGAAGAAGAGCAGGTATCAGGAGAAACGGCGGAGACATGGAGACTGGGGGGACCTTGAGAAGGTCGAGAGTGCGATGTGAAGAGTGAGGAGGACAACGGAGATGAAGGCTCAAAGCAAGCGAACTGAGAAGAGAAGGGAGAAGCTCTCGAAGGAGCTTGCTGAGCCTGTGAGGCCAAGACAACATCCGAGCCGAGAGAAGACGAAGGTCGAGACGCGTCGTTCCCCGGATCCTGACTCGACCCAAGATACGGAGGCAAAGTGCAACCACCATTCCTGTCTGGGCTCCACTCTTCTTTTGTTGCCGAGACTCTTTTCTCGCTGTCCTCGAAGGTCTCCTCTCCCATGACGACGTCGAGTTCGTCTTCTTCTTCTCGTCGCTTCAGTTCGTCCTTTGCCTCTTCTCTGCCGCTTCCCTCGGCCTCCATCTCCGACGCATGCGATGGTTCCGGAAGGCTTTCTGACAGCGCCGAGGAGCTGACGAAAGGCGAGGCGCCAGGCAGGGGAGCCGCAGACTCAGGCCTCCTCTCCACGAAGCGTGGAAGCGAGCTGTCTGTCGCCGCCGAAGCCTCTGCCGAAATGGTAAGCGCGCGGCCGGTCTCATCCTCGTCCTCGCATGCACAGAACGACGGAGACGAGCAGCCAGACATATCCGCTGGACGTTGCTCGCTCTCCAAACCGCATGCGTCTTCTCGCTTCCACTCTGCTCTCGCTCCACGGGGAAAGGAAGACCCAGCAACTGACGACGAAGACAGCGGAGACGAAAGCGAACGGGGATGACGCGAGCGAGACGACTCGGACGGAGACAGAGAAGACGAACGAGAGGCAGGCGAAGCAGGCGGAGAAGCTGACGACGCAGGCTGTTGCCCGCTGAGGGGGAGGCGCGGCGTTTTGTGAGAAAGGAAAGAAAGCGACAAGAGAGAAGAAAGCGACAACAGAGAAAAAAGCTGAGAAGCAATGTGCGGTCGTGCAGATGACACTTGGTCTTTGTCGCCAGTCGGTGAAGCCAAGGTCGACGCAGGTGACAAGAGCGGAGAAGACAAAGAAGAGGACAACGACGCATGCAACGAAAAAGACAAGAGAGGGGCAGACGCTGCAAGCGCCGCCGAAGACAAGACAGACGAGGACGAGAAGGGAGGAACAGACGACGCAGACAAAGTTGAAGACGAAAAAGACAAAGGCAAAGTAGACGAAAAGGATGGAGAAGAGGAAGGCAAAGTAGACGAAGAAGAGGAAGGCGGAGAAGAGGAAGACGCAGACTCGGACGAGTTATCAGGGACGCTGCCCTGATCCGGTGCAGGTCCCATCAGCGACACTGCGACCGCTGCCGGTCTTCCCTGTTCGACAAACAGAAGCAGATCCCTCGAGAAGTCTTTCTCTTGACATTTCCGAGAGACGAAAGTCGATGGACATCAGCGTAAAGATGCAGCCCAGTTAGACAAAAGAATGCAGCTGAGACACAGTCGGACTTCCACCTAGACACTCATCTCCATGTCCATGCATGCACAGTCCACCAAGAGGTATTATTATTCGTGCAGTGTCAACCGGGTCGCTAGTCTCTAAGACACGAGCACACTGTCTTCACCCCAAGGCGCATGAATATATACATATATATATATATATATATATAAACATATATATATGTATACATATACATATATATACATATATATATGTATATATGTGTGTATATATGTGTGTATATATGTGTGTATATATGTGTGTATATATGTGTGTATATATGTGGGTATATATGTGTGTATATATGTGTGTATATATGTGGGTATATATGTGTGTATATATGTGTGTATATGTATGTATTAATGCATATATATATATATATATAAGCGTATGCATACTACAGGCATGAATGCACACAGATGGGTGTACGTATTCTTGCGCGAGGAGGGGAAAAAGAGATGCGCATGCGTTTGGAGAGCCTTACATGTGTAGTTCTGTAGAGGCATCTCGGTGTTGGAGAGAGATCGAGCGTCGCGAGCGCGCAGCGATGGACGACAAAGACCTCGGGGAGACGAGAGAGTTCCCGGAGACAACAGTCTCCTCTGCGAGAGGCGCAGTCGTCTTCCGGAAACCAAGCAGAGAACCTCGAAGAGAACAAGACAGGCTCCGGCGCGTTTGGCACCAGGAGACGCGCACAGACTCGAGAACGAAGAAACGAAGGGGGCAGACCAAGAAGAAGACCAGGGAGAAGAAAGAGAGAAAAGAAACACTGGGAGAAGAAAGAGAGAAAAGGAACACTGGGAGAAGACGGAGCCGTGGTACGGTGATGCGAGAAGACAGAAAGGAGAATCGAGAGGCGGGGAAAGGAAACGCGGAGAAGAAAGTGGAAGGTGAGCAGCTGGCAATGTATCGATGCGTACGCAGACACTGGAGACCGGGAGAAGCTGGAGAGGTTGCGGTGCTTCGAAGGAAAGATGCGAAGGAAAGATGCGAAGGGAAGAAGAAAGAGCTTCTGAAATTTCAGTCGCTCTCTGCTCTCGAGCGCGGACAGAGAAGCCGCGATCCGAGCAGGCGCAGATGTGCCAGGGGAGAGGACGGACGGCCGAGGCGGCGAGAGAAGGCGCATGCAGCGGAAGACGTCTTGACAGAAAAAGTGGAGAGGAGCGAAACCAGGAGTTTTTCCGTGACGATTGTTGCGGTTGGCAAAGGACAGAGCAGAGGCAGGCGACGATCGCGAAGAAGTAAAGCAGCTGATCGGACCGCGAGCGCAGCTCGCGCGTGAGAAAAAGCAGCGGAGGGAGGAGAGGAAGACTTGCTGGCAGAGTCGCGCGAGGCACCGGTTCCCTGAAAAAGACTTTTACGCTCTGCAGTGACCTCGCGCTTTCCTCACAGTTTCTCCCCACAGCTCTTCTTGCGACCTGCTCTCTCCCCGACTTGGGCGGCGAAAAAAACGCGACAAAAAACGAGAAACATCTCTTCTCCGCGGCGAACCTTCTCTCTGGAACACACAGCCGCGCGAGCGCGGTTGCATATTTGCATAGCTGCTGGCTCGGACATCCTGGGGGAGAGAAACTGAGGGTGGTGAAACAGGACCGGACGGAGCAGAGAATGGAGAGAGAGGAAGAAAAGAACATTCTTTACTTTTTTGGGGAGTCTCCGAGTCGACTCCGCCGGAGAAACGCCCAAAAATGGCCTCTCTCTCTAGTCCTGGGGAGACTCTCAGGTGTGCACTCGTTCATGGCCCAGATGTAAGCGCTTAGAGTTTCTTTTTCTTTTGTGTCTTTCCCCACAGAACGCAATGCTTTCTTAATTCCTTCTTGATTCACACTGTGGAGACACCGTAACCAGAAACAACAGAGGAGGCGAGAAGGAGAGGACAACGTCCGTGAGGACTCAGTGGCCGGCAGTGCATTGCGAGTCCTTTCCTTCGCCTCTCTCTCTTGCACTTCCTCTCAAGGACTCGTCCTCTCTTTCTTCGTTTCTCTCTCTCTCTTTGAATAGCTCTCTCTCTCTTCCGATATGCATCTCTTCCTCTGTCTGTGTCTTTCTCCATGCTCACCTGCATATGCATATATATACATACGTATATATACATACATTTGCCTAACAATACATACATACATTCATACATACATACATATATATATATATACAAACATAATTACATATATAGAGAGAGAGACACAGAGAGAGAAATATATATATATATATATACCTCTCTCTTTCCTACCTCTTGCCATTTCTCTTTCTCTCTCCCCGTCTCTCTGACTCTTTCCTATTCAGCGTTTTCTCTTGCCTTTCTCATTTCTGTGTATTTGCTTCCTCGCTCTTCCTCCGTTGTTGTTTTCTAGCTCACCACAAACCTCTTCACCTTTTTGCCACGATTTCCCTTTTCGTCTTTCGGTTTCTCTGTCTCTCAAGTGCCTGCCGACCATCTTCGCTGGCTCTTCGAACTCTTCGAACTCTTTCTCATCCTCGTTCTCTTGCTTCTTTCCTCGACCCCCCTGTCTGCGTATTTCTCTTTTCTCCTTGCCTGCGCCGAGGATCAAACACAGAAGAAGCGACAGAGCGCGCGAGGCGCCCAAAAAAGAAGGAACGCCCTGTTTAGAAGAGAGATTCGTCACTCTCACTCCACACCCGCGCAAACGATTTACCGCAGCTCTCGATTCTCCAAAGCTAAACGGCGTCGGCAAAAACCGCTGTCAGCCTGCCTGTCGATTTCATGCTTTTTCGGTGCCGACTTCGCCTCTCTCTTCGTGTTCGGTTCTTGTCTTTAGTCTTTACAGCTGCTTCCTTTCTTCTTGACCTTTTCATGCTTTAAATCAGCACCGAGGTCAAGTCTTCCTTCAGAGAGGCAGCAGGCCTTGCGGCGGCTAACGTGGAAGGTCCGTTTCTGGTGCAGGATCGAAGTTACGTGAGAGGCGCTCTGTGTTCTCACTGTCCAGAGCAAGTTGAGACTCCAACGCATTCAGTGTAAAGTTCAAACGGAATGCAACGCGTTCCTCTAGGCTGTTCTGTGTCTCTTCTGTCAGTTGGGGTGATGGGGGGTCTCCGACTGTCGCCGCGTCACTGTGGTTTGCTCTTTTCTCTTGCGTACGGATCTCCTTTACAAACGTAAACTTTGAGCAGGACAGACACGAAGGACAAGACACAAAATGCCTCTACAAAGCGATCTTTCTTGTCTACTATTTTTGACTGAATCTGGAAGGGAAGACCCCCGACATGGCGGAATCTGCTCCTGGATTCTCGTACACAAAAAAACCAATACAAGGGGACTCCCTGTCTGCGAAGGCCTCTAGAGCGAAATGCAGAAGCCTCTGAAGTGACTCACCCAGTTTCCCTCTCCATGCACCTTCAATCTGGAAACAGAAAGGCGACACACTAACTCGGTTTCCGTTTCATGGTGACGACTGTTTTTTGGCTCGAAAAAAAACTGCGTTCTCCGAATATAATCCGAGGTCAGATGAATTTTTCGGGGAAATGGCGCAGCCGAAGAGCCTCGGCGAGGCGAGGAGACGGTCGCTGCGCCGCCGTATATAAGGGCAGATGGAGAAGCGAACAGAGAGAAAAGAGAGGCGAATGTTGGAAGTGAAAAGACGGTCTTTCTCAGTCAGTTTTCGTTTCCTTTTGTCCTTTCTTCTCCAGAGAACTACGCCGACGCTGGGCTGCATTCAGGGCAAGAACAGAGACACAAGGCTCTCTGGCGCCTTCGGAGGATTTCCGTGAGTACTCTTGGAGGTCCTCTTTGCTTTCTCGCGAACCTTTTGTCGGCAGAGAAAAGAAGAAGTCTCTCTTCTCAGATGATAAACAAGTTCTCGAACAAATGTGGACTTCTTCGCGACAGCGTTGTGTGTGGATCGCGCGACAGGGTCCTCGTTTCTGCGAGGGAGGCCGTCGTGACGCACATCATAAATTCCCCGGAAAAGGACGAAAATCTTTGCAAAGAAATCAGGAGAAACGCGATATGAATGCACAAAGGAAACGATGGAGAGGCGACGTGGAGAGAAGAAAAAAACTCCAGTTTTTCTCCTTCGTCTTCCTCAATGGACTCTCCCCCGATTGGCTTTTTTTCTTCTCTTACCAGGGAGCACTTTGTGTAGTACCTCTCCTTCCTCTCTTCTCGTTTCCTTTGTTTCCTCCCTTCCTTCTGTCCCTTTTTTCGCTGTTTTTTTCAATGGTTCTTCGCCTTCATTTCTTCTTTCTTGACTCGGTTCAGACGTATATATATCGGGAGTCTGCCCTCAGGTCCTTCCGGTGGCGGTGGCCTGTTTCTGTTCGATCTTTTCTCTCTTCCTTCTCCCCCTTTTCATCGTCTACGGCCGCTAGAAAGTTCTCTTCTTCCTCCATTTCTTCGGTGCACTGGTCCTCCTCTCGCTCTCCCGCCTCTGCATCAGCTTCCTCTTTCTTCATCCCAGGCTTCGTTCTTCTTCGCTCTTCCTCCTCCCTCTTCTCGTTGGACTCTGTCGCTCTCTACCACGGTTTTCTCGCCTAGTTTTCTCTTTTCCTAGTTTTCTCTTCTTTCTCTCTTCTTCTCCGTGTTCCGCATTCGCCTCTCTGCTGTTTTCTCTCCAAAACTATCTGGCGTCGTTCTCTTGCCCTCCCTTCTTCTGAGTTCTACGTTGCCTCTCTCCATCTGTTTGCCGAATTCTTCTCCCGTTTCATCGATTTCTTTCGGACTCCAGAGAAAGTCTGCTCTCCCAGGAGTCTCTCACCCTTACTCGTGTGTGTTGTGTTTTTTCAGAGTGAGAAAACAAAGGCTTTCCTTCTTATCACCTTCCGCGATGGCGCATTACGGCCTTCTCTTCGCTAGAGGCTGGTTTACCAAGAGCCTCGGCGCGACAGTCTTCGGACTCATCGGAGTTCACCAGCTCGCGAAAAAGTGAGAAAAACCGAGAAGCTGGAGATCCCTTCTCTCGAAAACTCCACATATGTGCGTCCCCTCAAATACCTTCTTCCTCCTCGTCGGCACAAAGATACATATTCTTGTGTATACGACTATATATAAATATATGCATATATGTATATATATATATATATACATATATATACATATATATATGTATTCGTACGTTTATGTTATTTCGTGTTGATATGCATCTGTTGGACATCTGCTTGCAGACGCAAACAGACAGATGCATACGTAGATGTCTCTGTTTTTTTGCGTACGCAAGCGTATATATATATATATATATATATGTATATATGTATATTGATTATATCTTTGATTCCGTATTTCTCTGGAAACTTACGTGCAGAGGGTGTTTTGTTTTCTTTCGACTTGCGTCCATTCCGGTTGAAATTGCCTTTCGAGTCTTCTTACGCTCTCAGGTCTTGAGAGAGAAGTTATGTCTCTTCTGCGTGTATTTTAGGCTGTTGCTCTTCTTTCTGAAGAATCCGGCCATTCCTGTGAACAAGCCTTTCTCACCTTGCTCAGCTCCAGTTTTGAGATGTTCTGTCTCTGTAGCCAGCTTTCCATTGAGTCTGCGTCCTCTCTACGCAGGCATGGAGAGAAAGTACGTCTCTTCGAGTTTCCGATTTTTTCTCTGCAGGTACTACGACATACCCACCTACCGAGATTTCAACCTGACCAATTGGTCTTACGCTCTGGAGAGGGAGAACCTGCGTCGGTGAGGCAATTACGCATTTTCAGAAATCCTCGCGAGAAGCGTCCACATTCATACCGAAACAGGCTGACGTGTGCTTCGATTCAGATATACCTGAATCGCCATTCCTCTCTTCTGGCCATTTTCGTCTGCGTACATATATATATATATATATATATATATACCTATATATATGTATGCACACAAATGTATATGTCTGCGTATCTATCTATCTATCTATCTATATATATATATATCTATATGAAGGAGTTTGGCTGTATAAGCGAAGAAAGAGAGGAAGTGTATATCTTTTGTGGTATCGGTTTCTGGAGTTTACGTATCCTGGGAGTAAGAGTGTCTCCTTGCTGTTTGATACTGCATTCGTCTCGCGTTGAACTGATGTACTTGAGAAGCGTTCAGTGTAGAAATGGCATCTGTCAACATTTGATTCCTTTTCAGACAAGGGATTGACCCTGACAGCGTCGATTTGACGGGGGAGAACAACGCATGAAGACTGGAGAGGTTGTTCTTCGGGGTTTTTTGCTTGAAGCGGCTCTTTCCTTTTTGGTGGGCTCACCTTTCATCACCCGGTCGTCCACTGCGCGTTTTCTTGTTCCGCCTTCTCGGAAAAAGATTCGACAGACCAGGGAATGGAGCGACGGGAGCGAGTGATGTGAGTCCTTTCTCTTGTCTGTTGCCGAGAGACGGGGAGATACGGACGAAAGGACGTTCAACTTCTGCCGCAGATGGAGGCGCGACCAACGCGAGCACATACAGCCTGCATGGCAGGTGTCTCCTCTCGATCTGAATTTGTAAAGATAATTGCTTGTATATGTGTATGATGACATATATATACATATATATGCTTCGCCTTCTTTTTCCTTGACCGTGTGAGGAACGGAGAGACGCACTTCTTCAACCTCCAGCGCTCTGCATGCGCGCCGGCGCGGCGGTCGAGACACCCGAGGATCTCCCCCCGGGTGGCTTTTTGCCGGCGAGCTGCTTTTTCTGCCGTCGCTCTCAGTGACGCAGCAGCCTAAAACCATCTGCAGACGCGAACGAGAAGGACGGGGAAACAGAGAAGGGAGGGAGCTGCGGGCCATCCCAGTCTCGTGCGTCTCTTCTCAAGAATTCCAAAGGAGAGAAAGCGACGGAGAAACGCGGAAACAGGGAGGAGGAGGAGACCAGGAGAGAAATATCACAAGAGAGCACACAAATGAGGAACGGCGAGAGAACAAGCGAAAGTATCGAGGATGCCCCGACCCGTGAAGAAGAGGCACCTCGAATCCTGAACGATAATGGGGACTCAACTGCATGCGTCATCCGCGAGAAGCTCCTCACCTCAGCACTGTCCTAAACCATCTCCCAGAAACCTTACAACACAAATACTCAGACCTATAAATAAACATATATATATATATATATATATACATATATATATATACATATATATACATATATGTATGTGTATATGTATGTATGTGAGCAGATGCATTCACGTAGAACACTGGACGCGAAGGAAAGACGGTCTTCTTGGTTGACTGTTTGTTTTTTTGTCTTCTCAAGAGACAGGCCAAGGTCACAGGAGTCGAGTTCGATATCCGCACCTGGAAACACTGTAGCATGCTTGATGCGTTTAACAGAGGAATGGAGGAAGCGCGTTTGGCCCTTGTGGACGCAAATCTGTACAGATGTGGAGGTCACTTTCAAGCTGACGACGCTTTTCTAAGAAATGAAAGTCTGAGAGGGATGGCAGTGTTGAGGCGAAGGGACGTTCGATGGAAACATGAGAAATGTTTTACTTTTTTCGCTCTTTCTTCTTCAACCTCTGGGCCTCTTCGGAACGAAGGCCTGCCGATTTGGGGTGCATGTTACAGACAGGAGGTGGAGACACACAGCTCGGTAGATGAGCAAGAACAGAGGGAGACAGGCGTACTTTATTAGCGAGAGAGTAAAGGAACAAGAGAAAGGAAGTCCTGCCGGGAATAAACTGAAGGAGCGGCGCCGTTTAAGCAGAAGAGACTGGTGAGGACAAGATGAGAAAAATGAAACGCTTCCGAGGGAACTGTGGAGCTAGGAACAGTCCTGAGACAGGAGAAGAAAGAACCGCAGAGAAACGTTTTCACCTTTAGCTGCGCTAAGCACTCCAGCGGGCGAAGTTTATCTGCACCCATTTTCTACTTTCTTGAGGCGCTCAGGATCACCTGCTTTATGAACTTCGAGTAGCAAGGTTTGTCTGAAACGGAAACGTTTTCTTTTGGATAAGAGGTGAGGGCAAATGAAGAAGCTAGACGCGTGGAGGCTCTCTTTGGCGCGCGAGGGGGCAGCTATCGTGAGGATGAGTCTAGAGAAGAAAACTCAGGTTTCTCCAGCGTCTCTCTCTGCTGACGTAAACAGACGGGCGACGCGAGGCGATGCATGCCGTGGAAACTCCCGGAGAGGAGAAGAACTGTGCGGCTTCGACAGCATAGAACGGCAATGCTCAAGAGAACGGCGAGAAGGGGAAGAGACGATGAGAAGGAGGAGATAAGGAAGGCAAGAAAGCAAGATAGAGAGGAACAGCAGAAGACGCGGCGAGTTTCGTAGAAAAAAGCAGAGAAGAGAGAGCGAGGGAAAACAAGAGAAGGACAAAGAAGTCGGGGAAAAGTATGGAGGGGAGAAATGGAGCGGCATGGTTCTCTTCAAAGAGATTAAGAATCTCAGAGAAGATATTAGAGGAAAGAAGAGACTGAGGACACAATGGACGCATGTATGTTACCGATGTGCCTTCAAATCTTCTTCCTCTCAGCTAGTCGCAACGTCCGTCGTGTATTCGAAGTCTTGCAGAAAATGAGTTCACTGAGGATGAGAACAGGAGTGAGAAAGAAAGAATAGGAGGCAAGCGAAAGAAGCAACGAGAAGAGAGACAGGAAACACAAGAGAATAAAGACGCTAAAAATCGCCGGACTCCAGTCGATTATTCTCCAGAGAGAAAAGTCAACGAAGGGGAGACGGAGTGCATGAGGTCCCCTCAGATGCAGTGTCTCCTCGTCGTCTTGAGACGCTTGAAGACGATCTCTACGTATCGAATACTTTTTTATTTTCTTTTTCGTCTCGAGACTTTCTCACTCTGTTCCACCTGTCTTCTGCCTTTACTCTTCTTTTTTCTCCCCGTCCTCTCGTCTTCTTTCCTCCTTCTTCTTCCCTTTGCCTCTCTGCCTGCGAGACGCCGCACACACTGCATGCAGGCAGCCTCTGCGATTTCCAGCTTGAGTTTTGAGTCTCTCGACTTCCTTGACTGCCTCTTCTTCATCCTCACATTCCTCTCTCTTCTGTTGCTTCTTCCCGACTCCTCTTCTCTCCAGGTCAATGATATCTGCGCTCGCATATCCGCTCTCATCTGCCAGTCTCTCCTCGTAGCTGCCTCGCCTCACCGGGCGCATTTGCTCTCTTGACATTGTTGATTGCAGCTCTCCGGTTTTCTTCCTCTCTTTCTTGCTCTCCTCGTCGACTTCTTGTGCCAATCACTTCTCTCCTCGGTGTCCTTCTTTCCTCCCTCTCTTCCTCTCCAAGTTCTATTTTTTCATGTCTCTCGTCCTCTCTTTTTCGACGCCGTTGCAACCTCTAAACGAAATTGTCCATTCGACGCTCTCTCTCGGTATCCCCAGCGCGCTTCTTCTGGAGACAGCCGAACTTCCGAAAACGCGCAAACTCTTGGACGGCGAATCAAAGTTGATCGAAATGCGGCAGAAGGCGCAAGGTGCTTTTAGAGATTCGAGCTGCTAAGAAATGCTTCGATAAAGTAAAAAAGTCATTCTCAAGTCCCATCTCTCTGTCCTCTGTCTCTCGAGATCTTCATTTGCTTCATACAGGCTTATGTACACGCGCGCAGCTCAACAAGCTGGGGGAGAAAAGTGGATTTGAATGCTCCCTGTTTGGTCTTCACCTAGCTCGTTTCCGCATGTACGTTGTGAACAACGAGACAGAGCCGACTTCGTTTTCTGATCTGTGACGAAGTCTGGGGTACAACCAAAATGGAGTCTCTGGTCAAGTCTTCTCCTCCCCCTTCGCTCTCGCCATTTTGTCTCTCTGCCTCTTCCTCTCGTCGAACGCCTCCTAAAAAGATTTCCGCGCCTTCTCAGCCTCCTCCCCTTGCTTGTCCATCTCCAGTCCCAACTGGCGCTTCCTCTCCTCCCCCCTCTTCTTCTGCGTCTCTTCCGCCTGCATCTTCTTCTCCCTCCTTCGCTTCTTCTCTTCCTTTTCGCTTGTCTTCTCCACCCTCTTCTTCTTGTACTTCTCTCTCTTCTTCTCCTTCTCTCTCTTCTTTTGCGCGTTCTTCATCTACAAGTCTCGAGGCTTCTTTCCACCCACAAACGCTCGCTGGAGTGCGGCAGCGGGAACATCCGCTCTTTCGTTCGTCTCTTCCTGTCTCTCCGTCTTCTGCTTCGTCTCGCCTGAAGAGTGGACGACGCCTTCGCAACCTTTTGCGGGTCTCTCGACATAAAGCGCGGCTCCTGCTTCTTTGTGTGCTTTCCTTTTTTTCTTGTGGTTTTTTTTCATCGACTGGAGCCTCCTCGCTGTCCCTGCATTTGCCGCCTGAGCGCCCGTCTTGTTCTTCTCTGTCTTCTTGTTCGTGGCGTCCTTCTTCCTCGTCGTTGTCTTCTCCTCCTCTCGCTTCTCTCCTCGTTTCTTCCTCTCCCCATCGTTCACAGGTCGCCTCTCCATCTGCTTCTTCTCTCCCCTCTCTCTCCCCGTCGCCTTCGCCTTCTCTTGCTGCTTCCGTCTCTCTTTCGTCTTCTCCTCCCTGCCCTGGCCATGGGCAAGCAACAACAAGAGTCTGGCGACTCTTGTGTTGTTCTTTGGGGACGAAGGAGACGGCTGACCGGGAGCCAGAGCAAGCAGAAGGACAGCGCGGCAGTTGTTGTCCCTCGCGCGTTTCTGTCCGCTCGAGTTCTGCGCCTCTCCGTTCGGGAAGTCGCGAGTGCGTCTCGGCGTCCCTCTTGCGGTTCTCCCCCTTTTCTCTCAAGACCGGATATGGTCGCCGGTGTATGTCTCTTCTGCAGTCTGTTCACCGTCGTCGAAGGAGAGGCTGCGCTTCGTTCCTAGGCGCGCTGCTTCTCAGCTCCCTCGCCGCTCTGTTTCTTTCTCGACTGCTTCGCGCGCTGCGGCCGACTCACGCGCCCCGAGAGGCTCTTCCCCGTCGTCGCTGCGCCACCGACAGCCGCGGAGCTCCGGACCTGCGGAGGGAGCGAGGAGGAGAGGAAAAGAAAAAAGGCGAAGTCTCCGAGCAGGGACGAAGAGAAACGGACGGAGCGCGGTCTCCCGCGAAAGCTGAGAGTGGCGGACTTGACGCTTCGGCGATGCAGGAAAGAACGCGCGAGTCAGGCAAACGAGCCAGCGCACCGACTGCAGAGGAAGCAGAAACCGCTGAAGAAAGAACAGAAGAAAGGAAAGAAACAGACACAGACGATGCCAGAGAAGACAAGCGGAGACCGAAAAATGCGAGGGAATCGCGCGACGACCAAGGTGGAAATATGTCAAGAGAAAACGAGGAGCTCCTCAAAGCGGCCGAGGCATGGTATTTACAACAACTCAAACTTCGCGCTGCGTACCTCTCTTCCCTTGCTCTTCAAAACTCACACCAAGGTTCTTCTCTCCGTTCTCACTCTCGTTCTTCCCCCTCTCCTTCTCCTGCTTCTCCTTCTTGTTTGTCTCCTTCTTCACTTTCTTCTGCTTCTTCTCTTTCTTCTGCTTCTTCTTCTCTGTCTTCCTCTCGCTCTCCTTTGGTGTTGCCGCCTTTCCCTGGGAGCAGCCGAGGTTTGGACTGCATGCACTCGCCTGCAAGAGGTTTGCCGTTCGAGGCTTCGTCTCTCTCGAATGCCTCTTCCGGATGGCTGGTGGCAGAGAGCCTCCCTCAGCGAGTCCTCAGTTGTCTCGTGTACCTCGAAACGCCCCCAGGATGCAAAGCCGTTGCTCCTCGCGCAGCCGTCACCTCCCTCCTCACTCCTTCGTCTTCTTCGTCTCTTCCGTCGGCTTCTTCCGATTTCTCTGAGAGGCTGAAAACAGTGCCTTGGGTCTCCTTTCGAGCGCTTGCGCGCCAATTTCGCCGCGAAGGAAATGCAGGCGTTCGCCGCCTGTGGTTCGGAAAACATCAAGTTGACTTCGAAGATTTTTATGTCAATGCCCCGCTCTCGGTCAGTTTCTTCAACTATATCTCCATATATATATATATATGTATATGTATAAGCGCGCTTATGTGTGCATGATGCATTTTTGCAGAAAATTCTTACCTATCGATCTACGTTTTTGTATAAAATATATATATATATATATATATATATGTATACACCGATTTTTATGTTTGTATATCGGTACATCCCTGTCTAGGTTTGTCCTTTGGTGTGTGATATGTATACGTATAGGTATTTATTTCTCTACATGTACGCATACATGTATGAATATCTTATGTCTATATGTTTATACAGTATATACATATGCACTCATGCAGATGCATAAACACAGATACATACATATATACATTTACAGACATGTACATGCGTACAGCTCAATCCATCTACATATATATATATATATATATATATATTTACGAGTGACACATGCGTCGTTCGATTTATAGGTGCATGAGTGCATGCGCACTTGTGACAATAGACATGCATGCTTATGCGTTGCCATCGTATCTGGCTGCATCTGCATGCATGCGTGGATGTCGCTGTTTTTCGTTTTCCAGGCGCTGTGTCTGCGTTTTCTTCTGGACCATCCGAGGAGCATTTCGGCGGCGTTGACGGTGCTCGGAGCCTCAGCGTTTGTGGCTATGCGGCGCCCACTGTCTCGCTTTTTCCTCGATCTCCTTCTTTCTTCTTCCGTTTGGCATAACTATCAACTGTGGGCACACCTGATTCATCATCACGCGCCTCTACCTCTGCTGCTGCTTGTCGGTCGACTGCTGTACGCTGGCGGAGTGGCGGCAGGCCATTCGCTGCAGGCGCTCTGTTGCGAGAAACTCGCAGACCTCGAGGCGAAACAGTTGGAGAAGTCTGCCGCTGTGAACCTCCACACAGAAAAGCGTTGAAGCGACTCTGCAACTAGAAGTCTCTCACTCTCGAGCGCTGAACCGTGAGACCGGGTGTTTGGGTGTGTAACAGGCAGAGGCAGAGCGGAGCGCAGTTTGGGAGAACTGTTGAGTTCTTCGAAGACAGCAGCTGTCTCGTCGCTGCATGCAGAGAGCAGATATCTCAGTTGCTAGGCCTTCAAAAGGAGACTTCGAGGCAGACTTGTGTGTGAATGAAGCCTCTGACGCATGCTCACAGAAGCAGCTACTCTCCACGGTGTTCCTTGCAGGCAGCGCAGGAAAACGGGCATGCACAAATGCACAAATATGGCGGTGTGCATGCGCGTCGCGGTGTACGGACGGAACGCGTCGAGTGTGTGGGGGGATGGTGGTACACTGGCGTTGCAAAAGAACAGCGCCGGAGAAGAACCGGAGACAGAAAAGAGCAAGCGGCGCCCCCGTGAGTTGAGCTGCCGGTAACGGAGAGAACGAAGGAGCGCCTTTCAAAGAAACGCCTGCGATTTGTCACACTTGCACATGCAAGAAGTAGGCGTGTCTCAAGTGTACATACACCAGAGAGGGCCCTGTCGGTTTCGGCGCGGTCGCGCGTTTCCGCGTTGGCGAATGGAAAAAAACTGGAATCGCGTTCTTTGCGGCTTTTCGATTTGCCCAGAAGAGCCATCCGTGGTTGCGAGACGATGCCTCCGAAGTTTCAATGCTTATTTTTTGAAGGCCGAAAGTGAGGACAAAGTTTTTCATGCGTAACAGGTCGATTTAAAACGTCTTCACGGCAGACCTCCGCAACTCTCAATTGCTCAACGAACAGATCCCAGCGCCTGGAGGGCGGCCAGCCAGAGATTCTCTCGAGTCAAACCCAGCTCGTTAGAGACAGAACGTTTTCCTCAGGAATTTTCTCTCGGAGGATCGTCTTGCCGGCACAGTGCGTCCAACCACCGAAAAGGAGAGGAAAAGAAGAGAAAAAGAAGAGAAAAAAATGTGGGCGACAGAGAGATGGAAAAACAACGACGCCAGCGACTCGAGAGTGTCCGGGGAAGCGACGCTCAACAACGTGCATGCACGGGGAACAGAGACTCAAAACATGTCGGTTGATTTATTCATTAAACGAATCACTGGAGAGTCTCTCCCCTCGAAGGCAGGAATGCCCAACGCTGGCTACACCCACTTGGTCACTCGGCAAAAAGAATACCGAGAAGAACAACTCCACGAATACTTTCCATGCCTAAATTCCTCTTTACATAAATATATATATATATATTATATATATGCATGTATCTGTATGCGTGTATACATATGTATTTGAAAGAAATACATACACGTATGCCTAATTGCATATGGAGCCGTGGAGGCAGAAATGGACATATATATATATATATATATATATATATATATATGCGCATGCCTTTGTGCGGGACATTGCGTGCGCCGTTCAGTCAGTTTCTTGTTTGATTCTCTGCCTTTGCTTCATTTGGAGAGGCATTCTCCCGAGCTCGAGTTCCTTGTCTCGGTAAAAGTGAGGCGCCACCTCGAGCAGCCAGTCAGGGCGAATCTCCAAGACGTTTCGCATGTACTCCTTGGTTGTCAAGACCAACTCGGTGTACAGGACGACCTTCGGACTCTCGCCAAACAAGCTGGAGTGCGGATGAATCTCCACGGTGTGTGGCTGCTTAATCGTCGAGTAGGTTCCATTCCGATTCAAGCGGGCACCCTGAGAAACAAATGTCCAACGCAACACAAAAAAAACAAGTGAATGTGGAAGTATACGCGTCTGCTGTACAGCCGAGCTTGTGCACATTACGAGGAAGAGAACGACATGGGGGCACAGAGCTGTGTATCTGCATGCATGCAGAAATGCATGCAGACACATGCATCCACAGACACAGAGACGTATCGAACAACATAAACAAGAGATCAGGATATGCGCATATGCACTGAGACATGCGCGTGGACATAAGCGCATGCAGATATACAGATGTATGTCTATATCGCTGGGGGTGGAAACATCTGCGCATGCGCGTCCACGCAGACATTGAGCTTTACATATTGATGGGTGTGAAAAAGGGGGACCTACGAAGGCAGATGCATTAGCAAAAGGCGAAGGCGCACCTGAGTGAAAAATCCGGCAGTCACTGCTTTTTTGATGGCGCTTTCGTCGGTCGGATCGGAAGAAAGTTCAACTTCAACTCTGTCGAGAAGGTCGAGAAGCTGCTCTCGCACATCTCGAGCGCGCTGAATCGATCGATGCTGGATGAAATTCTCGTAGCACCAGGGTACCGAAAAAGCTAAAAAATAAAAAAAAACACAGCAAACTCTACAGACACACCTACACGTACACACTCTTTTATTCGCATTTCTTCATATATATATATATATATACATATATATATATATAATAGATTGATGATTGTTTGTACCATCCCCCATAGATGTGAACGCTTCTGTGTGGAAGCGTCTACCAATAATAACGCTGCCTCACGACGTCATCCTACAGCTGCATATATATATATATATATATATATATATGCGTATACATATGTATATACATATATATATATATATATATACTGCATGTAACACACACATGGTCCAGATACAGAAGTCATTTCGTATGGAGATACGTGATTGGTTGAGCGAGAAACAAGTTCACACGTTGGCTGGAGTCTGTCGCGATAGGTTGACCCAACGAGAAAGTTGGAGGTTCGATGAATAACGGGAGGAGGCTGGAAACGAGATGTTGAAACGCAGCGCTCTCGCGCCACTTACAGGTTTCCTCCCACTGTTTGTAGACGTTGAGGAGAGTGAGATGGTCGCCCCCCGGTCGAAAGAAGTTTTTCCTTGCGTTGTCTGCATGCATCGCTTTGTCTTTGGGTCGGTAGAAGATGCTGTTGCCCACGCCGAGCATGGCGCATATGGTGATGCATTCATCGACACACTTGTATTTCTCTCCCTGAAGAATCATTTTCGAGTACATTGGCTCCAGCGGGAACTCAGCCATGCGTCGTCCTAGCTTCGTCAACTGACCCTGCAAAAAAATCGAAAATTCGGAAACCGCAGATGAAAACGAAATAAGCATGGAGACAGGTTTGCCTGCACAAATTGCTGGACGTCCGGAATAAGTAGTTGTTGAAAGAAGGTGGATTCACACCCATTTGCAGAAGCTATACGTCCTGAATTGAACCATGCTTCTTGCAGCAGTCAAGCAATTCTCTTTACCGTTACAGGACAGGACTGCAGCAGATCTGGGTTTCGTGAACGAAAAAAGGCTTGCATGCACGAGCAAACCTAGAAAGCACTGTGCACCGAAAAACGCATGCTTTGGTGCATTTGAGGGAGAGACGAAAAAGAAGAGAAAATCTCGAAGAAGAGAGGGAGGAAAAAGGAAAAGGTTTCGTCGCAGCGAGCAAAGGGAGAGAGTCGCCAGCGAACGCGTCCGAAATGCATTGCTACATAGAGAAAGTGAAACCTCTAGGTGGACATGTCGAGAGCGAAACATATCCTGGAAAAAATACACAAAGAAACCTTAAAAGAACAACAGATGCGAAACGCGACCTACCGGATTCAGAAACAAGCAGATCCAGAGATCGGAAGATAGAGATATAACGGCGCATCTACCAATATATTTATCTACGTATATATATATATATATATATATATATGCACATATATAGAGATGTATACTTTTAAATGTGAATATGCATGTAGATATAGATGGACACAGTGTCGCCCCAGATAAGCAGTTGTTGTATCTCTCTTGAGACTCAATCGCGTCTCGACTCGAGATTTTTGCCAGTCGGCAGCCATGTCAGGAAAAACGCGTTCCGACCTTGTCATTGAGGGCGGCGAGAGCGTACAAGAGTTCGAGAGCCTTGATGAGCGTCTCCGGAGGCGGTGGGTCCATGAAATCGAAGTTTATGAGGTCGTCGATCCCCAGACTCTTCAGCGCGAGAACGACATGACCGAGACTCGTTCGCTGGATTTCTGGAATGTTTGCGTCTTCCATTTCCTTCTCGTAAGAGAAGCGCGTGTACAGTCGGAAACAGTGACCTGGCTTCACTCGTCCGGCGCGCCCCGCTCGCTGGTTCACTGCTGCTTTGCTGCAAGGAACGGTGACCAGCGACTCCATTCCTAACACCAAAAAAGGAAGAAAAAGAAAGAAAAGAGTGGAAGAAAGAGAAGTAAAGCAGCACCGTTGAAGGCGGGTGCGAAGGGTGGAGAAACAGAGAAAAAAGAGAGGAAACAGAGAACACAGCAGACAAACACAGAGACCTCTTATCTTCGTCTACTCTGCCACGGTGGGCTCTCGCGAATTGGTGGGTCGGTCGTTCCGTCTTCGGTTCCTTTCCTTCTCTTCTTCATTTCCCCCTTGGTCGCCCTCCCGTCTTGTTCTCGCCGTTGTCTGTATTCCTCTCGTTCGCCTCTCTCTTCTTCTCTCTTTGTTTCTGCTTCGCTTCCTCTCTGCGTTGTTTCCTCTCAATCTCCTCATCTTCTCTTTGTCGTCTTCTCCTGCACTCCGCGATCTCTCTTTCGCTTCTTCTTCTCTCGCGCATCGTCTCTCTTCTTCTCCGTCTCGCGCGCCTGCTCGGCAGTCTCTCGGCTCGCTTCCTCGACGTTTTCCGATTTTTTCTCCTCCTTTCGCACCGGTTTTAGGACTGTAGGTATTCTGCTTGCAGAAGCCGCAGTCGATGACGTAGACGATGTTGTCGATCGTGATGGAAGTCTCTGCGATGTTCGTCGCGAGAACGACCTTCCTCGCCTTCTCCGGAGTGGGCGCGAAAATCTTCGCCTGCAGCTCGCCGGGCAACGTTGAGTAAATTGGCAACAGAATCAACTCCCCGATCTCCGTTCCTCGCCCCCGAACTCTGGAAAACAGACAGAACACAGCAGAGAAATACGAAACAGAGATGGGCACACGGAACTCAGGAGAAACAAAAAAAACCCACAGAGACATGCAAAGGAAGAACTCCAGTCTCCAGAAAAGAAGAAAGAAATGAGTCCAGGCCTGTGAACTTCATGCATTCGGCAGCTCACTGGACCAAGCACCCGCCACATCTGTCTCTTTCGTATGTCCTCATTTCTGTCATCCCTTCTCATGCCTCCTCTCGCCCTCCTTCTTTTCTCTTAACTCTCTCGCTCTTCCATCTTCGCTCCATCTCTACCTCTCCTCCTCGTCCTCCCGCTGTGTTTCTTCTTCCTCTTCCTCTTCACCCGCTCTTTCTTTCTCTCCTTCTCTTTCCTCTTCTTCACCTCGCTCTTCCATCTTCGCTCCATCTCTACCTCTCCTCCTCGTCCTCCCGCTGTGTTTCTTCTTCCTCTTCCTCTTCACCCGCTCTTTCTTTCTCTCCTTCTCTTTCCTCTTCTTCATCTCGTTCTTTCTTCTGTTCGGCGCCTTCTTCCTCAGCTGCTTCTTCCGCTTCTCTTCAGTCTGGGCTATCTCGCTTCTCTCCGTCGTCTCTTCTTTTCGATCGTTTCGTTGGCGCTTCTGTGTCACATCGATGTTCGTCCTTCATTCCTTCGCTTCCTTCCTCTATTTCTCCCTTCGCTTCCGTTCTCCTTCCCCGTTCTCCTTTCCTCCTTCCCCATCCCTGCCTCTCTGTGCCTACCTTCGCTCGAGCTCCTCGAGAGCTTCCTCGATTTCTTGTTGCCCAGGCAGGAAGACGAGGACATCACCGAGAGGCTGCGTTAAATGAATCTGCAAAACAGTGACGACGGTGGCATCGATGAAGTTTGCCTCTGGAGCTTTCGTGTAGTAAATCTGGACAGGGTACCGTCTCCCAGGAATGCGAAAAATCGGCGCTCGATCAAAGTACTCGGAAAACTTCTCCGCCTCCAAAGTGGCGGAGGAAACAATGAGCTTGAAGTCGTTTCGAAATCTGCAAAGAGGCAAACAGAGTGGAGCGAAAGCGCCCGGCTGCGGTGGGGGAAATCTCGTCTCGTTCGGGCATGTAACTTGCAGATCGTCGCTCACACGAAGACACGGGAGCTGCTCGCGTCTACAGTACATCTCCATTTCTGAAAATCTACATCCGTCGAAGAACAGATCTAAATATATATATATATATATGTATATATATAGGTATATATATATATATATGTATATGCATACATGCATGTTTATGTATATATGTATGTGTATGTAGACGTAGTTGTATGGGGACCTGTGGTTAGCTATAGAGAGAGAATGAGAGAGAGAAGATGGAGAGGCGATGTCTGTGTTTCGATCGTGTTCGTTGAGTTCACGGTTCGCGAGAGACATTTCTTTACCTCGCGAGATCCTTGACGAGGCCGAAGAGAACGTCTGTGTGGAGCGTCCGTTCATGAGCTTCGTCGATCATCATGACGGAGTAGCTGGCGAGGTCCGGCTCGGTAAGGAACTCTCGAAGGAGCATCCCATCCGTCATGTATTTCAGAACTGTTCTGTCTGAAGTGCAGTCCTCGAACCGAATTGAATAGCCCACCTGAGGACGGAGAGAAGAGACAACGCTTGAGGAAGAAATAAAAACGATTCGGCAGGCGCAGCGTCCCCCGCGAAGAGAGACCGACAGGGAGAAGCGAGGAGGAGGCATCGCCGGCGAAGTGGAAACGGTCCACCGTGCCAGCTGAAGCCTCCTCTCTCCCGTCCACGAGGACAGTCACGAGGACGCACTGCAGCGGTCCAGCGCCAGTCATAAAGGACGAAAAAAGATGCAGAGCGCCCAACAGAGCTCTCTCGAAGTGGATCAACAAGCAGACTCAGTCCTCACGACGCACCCAGAGACACGGCAAGAAAAACGAAATACGTAGACCGACACAGAGAGCGCGTCCACCGCCCCGATTGGTCCAGGAGAACCAGATGGATGCATCCGTCTCAATATGTATGCACATAGAGAGATCGACAAGCATGAAAATCTGCGCACAGCGAAACGTGTGAATAGCGGACAGACAACTGTCTCCACGAGGGCAAGAAAGCGATGCATGGCGCCGACACAGAGAGAGAGAGAGGAAAGGTGACGCATTCCTCGGTGCATCTATACCGAAAAAGGAAGAGCGTCTCTGCGCACACCAGCCGTGGAGGCCTGCCTGCGTCTCTCGTTACCTCGAGGCCGAGCCTGCATCCGACTTCGGTCGCGACGCGGGCGGCGACTGACATGGCCGCAACTCTTCGCGGCTGCGTACAGCCGATTTTGCCAGCTTTGCCGTAGCCGACTTCGTAGAGGTACTGCGGCAGTTGAGTCGTCTTCCCGCTGCCTGTCTCGCCGACCACGATGAGGACTGGGTACTCGCGAACGGCTCGCAGGAACTCCGTCCGGAAGGCGTAGACAGGCAACATCTTCCGCTCCTCCTGAACGAGCGACAGGAACCGCGCGCGCGCCATGACGCAGAGTCCACAGAGCGGTACAAGCAGGGAGAAAAACGCCAGCCAGCAAGCGTATGCGAGCACCGAGAGAGACAGAAAGGTCAGCCAGGAGCGAGGAGAGACAGACAAGAGCGAGGTGAGGCCCCGAGGATGTGGAGCACCGAGAGAGAGATGAAGACTTGATGCAGAGGACAGAAAAGCTCTCCTCCATCACGGAGCACTGCTGTGGTACCGCGCGCGCCTCGTTAAGCGAACGAGCCGAGCATTTCAGGAAGAAGAACGAGCGACCAGCCCATGTAGATGGAAGGAGAGTAGCTCAATGCATTTCTTGCAGGGTCCATCCCTCTCCCTCTTTCTTTTTGTGCACGATCAAGACAGACGGATGCCGACACCGCGCTCCCGTCGCCTCCGCCTCGGCGCCGAAGGGGAGAGAGGAGAGCGGTGACTTGGACACCGCAGCGCGGTCGCGATTCGCTTCAGTTCCTCTTGGTCCCGATCCCTGTGGGTAGTCCCTTGGCTGCCTGCCGCCTTCCTGGCGCGTCCGGTCTGCTCACCTGGAGAGAGAGTCTGGCGAGTTTCCGCTGGTGTGTGGCTTTCTCTTCTTTTTCGTCTCTTGAGAGGTTCCAGTCCTCATCGTCGAGGGGTTGTTTGCCATGCGTTTCGAGGAGCTCGAAGTCGATCGCAGCGCCTTCTTCGTTCAACAGCGAGTAGGCTTTCGCCGCGGCGTCTCGTCCACGCTGTGCACCGAAGGCGACGCGCGCATGCGCTGCTTTCTGTCGCTCGACAAGGAGTTGCTCGCTGACATGTTCCTTCGCCTCCACGTATTTTTGATGCATGACTTTTAGGCGCGCTGCCTGGTCCTCGTCGTACGAGTCCGGCATCACGTACGCGTCGACGACGCCATGCGACTCGCGCTCCCGAACGACCGTCTTGGCCAGCTCCAGAGTTGTGCGTTCCACCTCGAGGTCCTTCTTCTCCTTCTCCGTCAGCTTCTCGCCGGCAAACATCCACTGCTTCTCCCTCAGAGTCCTCTCGGCGAACTCTATGCGGTCTTCCTCGCGCTTCTTCAGGTACGCTCGGCGCGTCTCCTCTCGCAGACGCTTCACATAGTCCTCATTGTCTCGGAGCTTCTCGTTTCTCCCCTTCCTCGCCTCCAGAAGGATCGCCAGCGGGTCGTCCAGGTCCGCGCCTCCCGCTCGGTCTTGTTCTTTTTCTTGCTCCGCCTCGCCTTCTTTCTCCAACTCGGAGTGACGAAGGCGTCCGGCGCCCACCTTCCTGGAACTCGCCTGTTCGCGCGCGCGCAGGCGGGCAGCGAACGCGTCGCGCTCTGCAATGTCTTCCTCCTCTGCGCGCCTCCTCTCCTCCACAGAGTCTCCAGTGCGGGCGCGCTTCGAGTCCGGAGACACCGAACGCGATCCCTCTCGCGGACGAGAAGCAGAAGAAGGAGGGAGAGAAGAAGAGGAAGAAAACGAAGAAGAAGAGGAAGAAGAAGAGGAAGAAGAAGAGGAAGAAGAAGAAGCACCCCGTTCGGAGGAGAGGACAGTCGCTAGGCGAGAAGCTTGTGAGGGAGAGAGGCCGACCTCTTGGAGGCGAGAAGAGAGAGAAGAGAGAGAAGAAGAAGAAAGAGCAGCGTCCAGGACCATGTCTGCAACCGCGCGCGTTGAAAATCCCAAAGTGGCGTGGAGAAGCTCACGCACCCGCGAGGGAGACAAGCCGTCAGACGCCTCCCCCATCTTGAAAACAGAAGAAGTGAAGAGATCGAGGACGAGAGGCAAAGCGGAGAAGGCGAAGTCTAGCGCGAAAGAAAACAAGTTGAGGACAGAGAAGAAAGCAACGACCGGGGGCAAGCGACAACCTCCAGAACTGAGTTCAGCTGTACATACACAAGCTGACACCCGCGGAACAGAGAAGTCTCCCTCGTGGCTTGCAGATTTGACGCGAAGGATCGTCCTCCCCGCAAAGGTGAACCAGCGAGACGGAAGGAGAGATGGAGAATCAACGGCGAATAAAAAAAGCGAAAAAAACTGGCTTCAGCGGTTTTCTCTGTCTCGCGTAAATCGCTCTCGACTGCTCGATGGAGAAACCGGTGCATGCATCGCCTCTCTGGCACTCGCGAGAGAATTCTTGCTCTCACAAAAAACAAGAAAACTCAGGCGAGTCCTGACCTCTGGCTCTGCGTATTTTCTGTCGACGTATTTGCTTGCGTTTGCCGCTGCAGTTTCGTCTTTCAGCGGTGCCCCGATCAATCGTTGATTCTTCTCTCGACTTCTTGACTTTCTGCGGTGATGAAAACTTTTCGTTTTAGGTTTTTCGCGCATGCAGCACAGAAACGCTCCTCCCTCGCCTCCGTCTACTTTCTCGTCTGCCTTTCTTTCCTACCTCTCTCGCCTTCTCTCTCTCTCTCCTCTCACCCTTCTCTCACTCCTCGTCTGTTGTCACTCTCTTTTCTCTCTGTTCTCTCCTCTCACATTTCTTTCTTCTCCTTCTCCTGTGCCATCTCTCTTTTCTCTTCTCTCTTTTCTCTTCTCTCCCCTCTCTTCCTCATGTTCTCTCTCTCTCCTTCTGGTTCCTGTTCTTTGCTCTCTCTTGAGTGTCGATCGTTGTTCCCCTCTTTGTCGGAGGCAAGTGAATTCCTGCTGTCTCTCGTCTGAACGCAGACGGCCGTTGATGTTTTACACCTTTAGGACTGAAAAACGCGACGACTCCAAGCGGAGGAAAAACCGTATATAAGCCGCTGGAGGGGCGCCCTCACTCTGGTGCGAACAGGCTTTGGGAGTGGGTGTGGAACTTCGAGGACAACGAGAAACGAAAACATCCTTTTCTTGGGTGAGGGAAGACTCATAAGTGAGGCGTCCTCATGTTGGCTGTTCAAACGTTTTCTCGAGAGAGATCTGGAAAACCGACGATTAGATGCGCCTCACTTGCCTTGCTCGGCGCCATCTAGAAGAGAAAAGTTGACTTTTTTCAAATCTGCGTTTTTTTATAGGAAAGAACTGGTAGAAATGAGCCGCTTCTTCTGTCGCGCTGTCTCCTTCTTACAGAAGATCACAGTCCTCTCAAGGCTCGTTTTTGCGATTTCTTGCGGAGTAGCAGAGCGGTCGCGCAACGGGCAATTAGCGCCAAAGAGTAACAGTCACTTGTCATGTCTCGCACACCGAAGCAACGCAGTGGAGTACACGACTGTCAAGATTTGAAGTAGTTTTCAAAGTACGCCTGCCCGTTTATCAAAGCCGCATCGTCTCATGAAAACACTGCAACTAAAGAGCTCAGATGACGGATCTGTCGCGAAGGATGGATACCATTTTTGCATGCTTGGCGCTGAAGAAAGGATTTCCCGAGTACATCTGACAACGAGAGGGAAACGAGAAGTCCTCGTTCACCCTGGCCTAACATTTCACTTTTTTGGTGTCTCGTCTTGGACGGTTCGGAGTGGAATGCACCGGCGAATTCGCAGCCTCAAATTTGCAGCGTTGCCAGGACCTGATGCGGAAATCAGCAATCCTAGATCAAGAAGGCAGGAGACAACCGCTGTGAAACTCCGGTTTTTGAATGGCGTACTTTGAACTCCACAGAGAATCGCCTCTCTCTCCTCTGCAGGAATGGCAAACGCTTCGAGGGAGAAAAATAGGGAACAAGAGACACAGAGACTGACGGGGATCTCCGAGTGGCAGACAGAGCAGGCCAATCAGGAACAGAGAAGGAGAGAAAAGATGACAAACAGAGAGAGAAGACGAAAGACACAGCCTGCATTCCCTCGTTTTTCCAATCGACCCAGAGAGAATTGACGGAGAAACTCTTTCCTCCCTCTTGTGCACCCACACGGCCCTCAGCTTGACCGGGACTTTGTTGTCACCTCGTCGAGGAAACCGACTGCCATAGCTCTCAACTCAGACAGACTCGAGCATGCAGCTTGTACATTCTTTTCTCGACTCTCAAAAGTGCAGCTCTTTCACACCTGTCAAACTTACTACGCTGTCTCTTCCACACCCATATCTATATCTATCTATATATATCTATATATATATATATATTTATGTATGTATATGCCTTGTTTGGATGAATGCATATATGCCCGAAATATGCAGACGTAGACCTTTATGTGCGTATCCTTTTTGGTTTTTTTACGTTCTCTGTTTATGTTTCGATCGTTGCAATTGAAAAACGTATGCACCGAGAGTTCTGGAAGACGCGCGGGAAGCTGTAGTGTTCTTCCGCGAGACAGAACGACAAGGAGAATTCGTTCCTCCACGCTCTTTCACTTGCGTCCTCCTTCTCACTTGTCCTTGTGTCGACTTTCGATTGAAGTACGCTTTCAACTGCAGTGAGAGACAACGCCTTCGCTCTCTCTTTCGTTTCGAGGAAAACCAAGTACTGGGGTCTTCGTCCTGTCACTCCGGCACTGCATCTGGGTCCCCCAGAAGAAAATCAGCCTCTTTCCATTTCAGCGAACTTCAACGGCACGAACGCTTTTATGTAGGCGAGGACTGAGGAGCAGTGCGTCGTTTCTTTCTCAGCGAGATCTTTTATCCAGCGAGAAAACAGCTGGTGTCGTGTCTTGCCGCGGCTCTCCATAGGCAGTCTGTGGACGTCTGTGTTCCGAACCTTAAAAGCTAGCATTTGCCTGCGTAGACGAGCCTGCCGAGGCCTTTGCTTTTGCAGAAGCCTGAGATACGTGAGTGGAGCGAGCGTCGATTTTTTTCACCGGAAAACATCTGAGAACTGAGGCAAAGAACGCGAAAAGCGCCTTCTGAGTGCCCCGCCCAGCGAGCGGTTTTCTCCTTGCAAGACAGGCGCGTTGTCTGGCGCGGTGACGACCCTTTCTTTTCCCCCCCGTTTTATTTTCGCGAAACAAAGCGCAGCGTACATCGCGGAAAAGGTGGAAAACTCTATTTTCTTGACACACACGAAATTTTGTCGGAGGCGAAAAAGCTGGACGCCTTCTCGAGAGGGTATGCATACCTGAAAAATCCGACCGCTACTTGCGCGCGAGCTTTTTCCCTGGACTCGACTGGCTGGCTTCTTTGCCCGCGGCAATTTCAGCTCTTCGCTCTCGAAACTCTCTTTTTTCTTTCCTTTGTTGAGACGAGAACACTCTGCAACACAGAACGACCCGCTACTTGGCTTCCGGAATCAGTTCTGTCCGTCCTTTTTGTTGCAGCTGTTGCTCGGAATGTCATGCTCAGGACTCCGAAGCAGCTGAAGCTCTCGTGACTCGGCGACTTCCTTACTTCCTCTTCGTTCTCTTGAACGTCGTTCTCCCCGTTTTTCTTGCCCTCTCCTCCAGCTGTCCTCTGCGTATCTGAAAACGACTCAACTTGGCCCACAGCGTCGAGTTCTACGTCCTCATGCGACACTGAAGGCCTCGGGAATTTGGTTTCCAGGCCTCAGATCTGGACTTCCGCTGTACCATCACTACTCGTAGTGACAAGGTTCCTTCTTTCGAGAGTGCCGAGCCTTGCGGAGTCTTCTTCGGATGCATTTCCAGTCACAACAGAGAGAAAGCTGAGGACGCTGTGTTTGAAGAGCACGAGCCTCTTTCTTTCTCTCGTTGCGTCATTTCTTTCGCCGCGTTCTTTGGGACCTGCGGCTCTTCCTTCAGTTGCTGGAACTTCTTTCTCCAAGCCAAAACGCACTTTGTTTTTGTCGTCCTCCCTCCGTGTCTTTGTCGTTTGCCTGTCACCATCACGAGGTGTATCCCCCACAGCTTGCCGTCTTTGCTTCTTTTCTCGTTTTTTCTCTCTTCACAGATCCATCATCTTTGCATACACACGCCTCGCTTCGCGTTCGTCTTCACACCTCACATTTTTTCTCTCCTCCTCCCCTCTCCCTTTGCCCCGCTTGTCTTCTTTCTCCTTTTTTTCCTTTTTTTTCTCTTTTCCTTTTCGTTCGCGTTTTCGTTTTTCCCTCTTCTTTTCTTTTTTCGTTTTTCCTTTTTTTCCTCTCTCCCGCACCATGTCGACTCCGGAGGAGCACCGTTCTCCCTTGGTGTTTTCAGCGCCGCAGAGCGTCTCTCCGTATCTCTCCGCTGCGGCTTCGTCTCCGTTTTCAGCAGTGCACTACGCTGCGCCTCGGAGCGCGAGTGTAGGGGGAGGTCCGCGCCTGCATGCGCAGAAGGCGTCGGACGACAGCATGCGTTCTCATCGAGCCGCTTCAGCCATGCCTGCGCTGCAGGCTGCTCCTGGATCTGCGGCTTCACACCCCAAGTGGGTCATTTCGCGAGCTTCTGTTTCTCCAACTCCGCCTCTTGTGCGAACTTCCATCGACGCCGTGAGCGACCGTGCCGGCTCGGAAGACGTCGCGCGAAACCGCAGCGACGAGAGCTTGAGAGGAGGCATCGACGGCAGCGAGACGTCCGGCAAGAAAGAAAGTAAGTCTGCGAATCTCCGCGTCCAGGGAAAACACGGTCGACGACTTTGGCGAAACTTGGAAGCCGCCGGAAAAGACCTCTGTGCTGGCTCCGCCTGCCTCTCCAGAGCTCCCAGAGGGGGAACGAACAGGCTCTGTACTTGGCGACAGGGCGCGTGCGTGGAAGGGGAAGGTGCAAGCGTCTGTTGTACTGCGCAAAGACAGAGAGAGGAAACACAACGGGGAATAGAGGGGAGAGAGAGGATGCGAAGGCGGCGCTGCAAACCGCCTGGCGCCCACCTTGTCTTTCCAGAGACACAAAGAAGCTGGAGGCCACTGGGATCTGCGCATTTTTTGACATGAGGATCACGAAAGACAGTCCGAAAATGCCCAGTTGGCGCATCCCGCCACCTGAAGACGATCGCTTTAGACGAGAGAGCAGGAAACGCGGTAGAGGTCAATCCGAAACCTCTCATACGTGAGGAAGAGGCCAGACAGGAGAGAAGGAAGCGTCGGATGGGCGGGGGAGCGAACAAGGAAAGAAAGCGGGGGCATGCGGAACCGGAACGTCTGTGGGAACAGTCGAGAAGAGCGTA